>NW_004949096.1:18186903-18201401 GCF_000317375.1 Microtus ochrogaster | reverse complement strand
TGTTGTTTCACCCCCCCCAAACACCGTAAACATTCTGCATCTTAGTAAGATTTCATCCAAGATACAAGGCTTCAATCTTGGTGGAGACTGCTCCCCAGCACCTGGATTCTCTGAGATGGTAGCTCGCTCTCTCTCTCTCTCTCTCTCTCTCTCTCTCTCTCTCTCTCTCTCTCTCTCTTTTAAGGCCTCTCTCACAGCTCTTTGCACTTTCTTCATGTTCAGCTCACACGTGCGTAGACACACCCTTCTCATCCTGTGCAGGTCATCCTGCTGGGTATGGAGGCCCACACAAGGCTGAGCAAGGACTGTTACCATCAGTGGAGGAGACAGGCTTCCTTTCATCCAAGCACGACACCAAAGGCATAACGGGAGATCTTTACACATAGGTCTCAGTCGTCCCGAGGGGGAAGGGTGGCAGAGCAGAGGTTAACAGTCCAACTTGGCTCCAAGATGAGGAGGGGAACTGAGAGGAAGAGGGCATTTGAGCTCAGCTTTTAGAGGGGGGCTGGGAACAACTTCCACGTGGCTCAGGTCTTTGATAGAATTCTTACTTCGTCCTGTCACAGGTATGAACCATTAGTGATCTCCCTTAGCTTTTCGACTTCCCATGGTGTAAAAACGCACCTACACAACCATTCTTCTTACTTTCAGTATCTGATAACTCACATATGATAGGCAGCACCATTGTAAGACAGGCTTTCCATCAGATGGCATTGCCTAACTCATGTGAGTATTGGGGAGCATGTTCGGGGAGCCTAGGCTGAGCTATGTGTTGTCAGTGTAGGCACACTGGACTTAGGATATGTTCAGCTTATAGTGAGTGTATGTGGCTATATAAGCCCACTGTAAGTCAGGGGACATCCGTAACTGTCTCTGAGTGGGTGGGCAGGGGGCACATGCTAATACGTGGCTTTCTTCCCAGAACTTACACTCTATAGACACCAGTTGACTGTGTTTCTAGGATGTGAGTCCCTTGGGGATAGGGAGATGGCGCAGTTGGTATAGTACTTCCTGTGCAAGCAAAAGGATTCTAGTGTCTAGTGTTCAGGCAAAAGCTGGGCGGTAGCAGGTGCATGCCATTTCTGTGCTGGGGAGGTGGAATCCTTGGATTAATTAGCTTAGTAGTGAGCACCAGTTCTAGTGAGAAACTATCTTAAAAGAATAAGTTGGAGACTGACAAAGACACCTGACAGTTGATCTGTCAATATGCATACATGCACTCCCACGTATGCTCACCAGGCATATACTCAAGAACACACATGTGCATGAGCACACACAGACATACAAACACAATGCATGTTCCCATATTAGTTATTAATATATAACAACGCCCCAAGTCAGTGACTTTGAAGAACAGTTTCCTATTTCTCATGAGCCTATGGGTGGTCCTGCTGATCTGGACCAGATCCCATTGCCTCAATGGGGTCTTGTGGTCCCTGGCAGGGTGGCCAGAGGCTGGTTGATCTCTATCAGCTTTGGCTAGGGCAATGTGCCTCCCTACTGTGTGATTTTTCAAGTTGGTGTTTGTTTCAAGTTGATAGCTGTACTACTGGCCAAAGTAAGTCAGCGTATCCAGCCCAGAGTCAGTGCTGGAGGACACTACCCAAGGGCAAGGACACAAGGAGGCATAAAAAACACGTGGCCACTAATGTAATCAATCTGCCATCATCTTCACAATTAAAGGATCAGCTGCAAATTCTTGGTGAAGTAAGACAGACCTAAATCAATAGATAAATGCATAAATAAAGTTTGAGTGTAAGGCAGCGCTTCTGAATTCATCTAGTGGTGGGGCCTCTCATATGGCCACTTCCAAAGCATCTGAAGACTGCTGTCTGCAGAGGCTGGTTGGAATGCAAGACCATTGCGCTTCCGTTCCCATCTGATACACCATCAGTTCAGCATCCCACATGGCTTTTCACAGAGATGTTTTCCTTTCCCCTGAGGACATTGGCAACAGCCTACAACACACTTTCCCTGGCACTCAGCTGTGAGTTGTTACAAATATCAGCATTCTGTCAGCAGCTCTGGGTCATAGCTCAGCTTCCCTGAATCAACAAATCCTCTCCCCTCAGCCTTGCGTGTGTCAGTTAGAGGTGGCAGGTGGCAGAGTGGAGTACGGGACACACTCAGAGCACGCCATGAACAAGGCAGTTTGGGGCCACGGAGTGGAGTATGGGGCACGGTCAGAGCACGCCATGAATAAGGGCAGATCAGGGCCACGGGGGGGGGGCAAGTCCACCCCCAATACTGAGTGGCATTTGGCACATGATGCACTCTGGAGTGTGAAACCTCACTCACCATGTACAGTCCATGAGATTCTCAGCAGGTATTTTCCCCTCTCTATAAAGTGAAGAGAGCTGGTAATCTCAGCGTGGGCGAGGATTAAATGTTCTGTGGTGCTTACAATTTTCTTCCCTTTCTCCCGCCAGAAAAAAGTCATTGTAAAATTATGTGTATGCATGTGAATTTGTGCCCTTGTGGGTACGGGTGGAGCCCAGAAGAGGGCATCAGATCTCCAGGAGCTGCCTGACATGGGAGCCAAAGCCAAGCTATAGTTTTGTGGGGAGCAAGATCAGCTCTTAGCCGCTGAGCCATCTCTGCAGTCCCTGCCCCTACCCCTCCTTTGGACAGGGCCTCATGTGTCTCCTCATGTGTCTCAGGTTGGTCTAGAACATTATGGAGCTGATGACCTAAGACTGAAATACCAATCTTCCTATTTTTACTTCTTGAATTAGGACGGTGTAACCTCTTGGTTACAAGGGTCCAACATCTGGCTTATGAAATTCTGGGAATCAAACCCAAGGCTTCATACATGTGCAGGTGCTCTATCAACTGAGCCACATCCTTAGCCTAGTTCTTCAACATTTTTTGAGGAGTTTTGAGGAGCAATAGAGAGAGAACTACTAGCAAGGTACAGGTGACAGGATTAAGAAGATGGAAGAAGGGAGGGGACGAGGTAAATACAGAAGGAGGAAGGACATGTGTAAAATGACAATAAGGCTATCTGAAAAAGCCACAAAGAATACTACTGTTTATCTAAAAAGAAAAACCTATACCACACACAATTCTGTGTACATATACACATATACAGTTTTAATGAACTTTTCTCATTTTGGCTGATGATTCTCCCTCCAAGAACCACCTAACAAAAATCTCAATGCCAGCTATAAGAAGTTCTCTTTTGAGTTGTTGGTCAAGGCTGTCCAAGAAACACCTAAAACATACAGCCTCTGTCTTAGGGTTTCTATTGCTGTGAAGAGACACCATAACCACAGCAGTTTTTATAAAGAAAAACATTTAATTGGGGTGTCTCGCTTACAGCTCCAGAGGTTCAGTCCATTATCATTGCGGCAGGGAGCATGGTGACATGCAGGCAGATGTCGTGCTGGCTACATCTTGGCTGGCAGGCCAGAGGAAGTCCACTGAAACACTGGGCAGTATCCTGAGCATAGGAAACCTCAAAGCCCGCCCCCCACAGTGACACACTTCCTCCATCAAGGCCAAGCCCACTCAAACAAAGTCATACTCCCTAATAGTGTCATTCCCTGTGAGATTATGGGGGCCAATTATATTCACACTACCACGCCCTCTCAATAAATGTCCAGTGCCGTTTTTTATGAACTTTTTTTTTTAAGAGACAGGATTTCTCTGGGTATCAGCCCTGGCTATCCTGGAACTTGCTCTGTGGACCAGGCTGGCCAGACAGAGATCTGCCTGCCTCTGCCACCCAAGTGCTGGGATAGTAGCTGGTGGTGCTACCCCCAGTTGGCCATACTTAAAAATTTTAATGCATTTATCAATAATAGGAATATTGCTCTCTGTCAATTTGAAAAAGAGCACCAGGGGGTTCTGCCCTGATATCTAATGGTTCACAATTGCCAGTAACTCTAGCTCTAAGGGATTTGACACCCTCTTCTGGCTTTCATGGCATTCAACGTGGCACACACACACACACGTACATACGTATGTAAATAAAATTAAATCTTTTTAAAGAAGTGAAAGTATGAGATGGGTTGGGGAGACAGCTCAGCAGTTAAAGCACTTCTTTTGAGGGCTAAAGAATGAAGTTGGGATTCCAGAAACTCAGTAAATGTAGAGTAGCCTTGACAGCCTGCTTGTAATTCTAGGTCAGAAGGTGGAGACAAGATCCCCAGAGCAGGCTGATACAGAGCCTAGTCCTATCAGTGCTTTCTAGTTTGATTGAGAGACCTCGATGAATATGGATGATTTCTGACATCAGTCTTGGGCTTCTGCATATGTATGTGTTCACTTATGTTCAAAAACATATATACTCTATGCACACCACACACACATGAAATATGGGAAAATGTGCTCCTTCAGCCAATAGCCTTTAAGATACCAGCACACTGGGGTGTGGTCTCTTATACTTTAAAAAGCAGCGGGAACCGTGCGCTCTCTCTTGCTTCCAATTCCCATTCCAGCTACTGGACTCTCTGTTTCCTGTTTGCCACTAGAGGACTGTTGTTTGGGATGATGATCTGTAAGTTTTTCCCTTCAAATAAATAACCCTTTTTATTATCCATAATTCTTAACTGGTGTGGGATTGTTTTGCAACTTCATCTGGTGCCCAACATTTGATCTTAGAACCCCCAGCTCTACTGCCTGCCGCCAGCTCAGAGTGCAGCTGGTTCAGCGTGAGCCCTCACTCAACAGGCCGTGGCCTGTGCATGGAGCCGGCAGCGGCTTTGGCTTTTCTATCTATCAGCCGCAGTTCTTTTCTCTTTACACTCCTTAAACTGGCTTCAAGTACCCACACGCTACCGTTTGCCTCCCACTAGGGCGCACTGCAGACATCTCAGTGAGATGTGGGCTTCCCCCTTCTGAGCCAGCTGTGCTGAGCCGTTCTAACAATTTGTTTGCATTTGCCTATTCCACTGCTCTAAAGACATCTGCAGAGCACACAGTCTGTGATTTATCTTTTGGCATTCTGCTCTAAAATCAGAATTCAGACTGGCCACAGGTGAATTCACGTGCACCACTATGCCCCGCTGGATTAGTTTTGTAGATGGCCCGTGATACCTACTGGCAGGTTATGGTTATTGCACCTAATCCAGCTAATTGAACCACAGGTAAGATTTAATATCCTAAATGTAGAGCATAAGTTACTAATTTAAAAGTCCAATGTGTCAGACAATCTAACCATCCAAGGTTTCAATACCCTCTTTACTTACACCATGTGCGAGGTTTTACAAGACTTATACAATGTCCCTTCTACATCACTATTTTTGTTTCTGGGGATTAGTCTTCTACTCAATATTTTTTGTTTAAAATATTTTTTGACAATAGGGCTAGGAATAAGGCATTTTTAGAAATGGTACAATCTTTTCAGACCGAAAAAACACTTCTCAGGAAAGGGGTTGGAAATCTGAAGAAGGATACAACCAATTTGACTAACAAAACTCGGTCAACTGAGATACTTTTGGAAATGGTACAGACTGACAGTAATTTATTTAAAAGAAGATTCAGCACTCTGGAGAAGGAAACAGCTGACTTGGCACATAAAACCCAGTCAATGACAGTGGGTGCTGAAACATTATTTGAGAGAATTCTCACTGTTGAATGTCTTAATCATACTCTGTCAAGGGGGATTGACAGATTGATTGACAGAATGTCTCTACAGAAAGGTAACATGCATGCTATAAAGATTATGTCCAAGGATGAGACATTATCTCTACTGGACAGACTTCATGCCTTGGAATCCTCAATGAGGGCATTAGAACAGAACACTGGACAGGAGATCCAGACATTACAAAAGGCAGTGGTAAACACATTTGAAAAGATTGAGGAAATTACCAAATTTTATGACCAGGAACAAAAGCAACCCAATACCATCGGGAAATTCCATGGGGGGGCCTATTGCAGGCCCCCATGATGAATGTAGTCCAGTCATTCCCAATTACTGTGGAGAACGTGTCTTACCAAGAAAATTAAAAAATCCAGTGCCTGCTGTAAAAAGCAATACTGGTCTGAATGATGGGATAAATGTGGAGGATGAGTAAAAAACTCCAGTAGGACAGAGGAAACATGTATTCTAGTAGACTTCTATAAAGGATCAAAGACCAAAGCTGAGAGTTTATATAAATGACATTTTTATTGAAGGCTTATTAGATACAGATCTTAGCATATGAATTGGCCTCTTCAAGAGGTAGATGTTCAGTTCCTGGGAATTGGAACCCTACCTCAGATAAAACAAAGCATGAGATGGGTTGAATGCATAGGGCCAGAAGGATAAATAGGAAGACTAAGGCCATATATAGTCAATATTGCAGTGAATTTTGTGGGGTTGTGACCTACTGCAGCGATGGAATACTCAGATTAACATTCCTGAAGCCCCCAAAACTTATGTTTCTGAGGAAAATATTAGAAGATATTACAGAAGATGAACACCAGCCATTCAGGCTGTACAAGAACACAAAGCAATTGATAAATCTTCAGAGGTACCAAAAGCCCTACCTTTAAAATGGTTAACTGAGAAACCAATATGGGTTAAGCAGTGGCCTCTAGCTGAGGAAAAGTTGCAGGCTTTAGAACAGCTGGTACAAGAGCAACTAGATGCTTGACATATAGAAGAATCTACCAGCCCTTGGAATTCTCCTATATTTGTTGTGAAAAAGAAATCTGGAAAATGGAGAATGGTGACAGATCTAAGGGCCATCAACAAGGTTATTTAACCTATGGGCCCTCTACAACCTGGAATTCCTCTGCCTTCACTGTTACCAAAGGCATGGCCTCTCATAGTTATTGATTTAAAGGATTGTTTCTTCACTATACCTTTACAAGAAAAGGAAAGAAAAGTTTGCCTTCACAGTGCTTACTTATAATAATTCTCAGCATGTGGGAGATATCAATAGACTATCCTCCCACAGGAAATGCTCAATAGCCCAACCTTGTGCCAATACTTTGTCAGCCAGCCACTGGCAATAATTCGTAAGCAATTTCCTTGGTCTATAATCTACCATTACATGGATGACATTTTGTTATCTGATTCAAATACAGATACTTTAGAAAGGATGTTTGAAGAAGTAAAGAAACTTTTGCCTAGGTGGGGATTACAAATTGTTCCTGAAAACTTTCAAAGAGGAGATTCTGTTAATTACCTACAGAATAGGCTTACAGAAAATTAGAACACAAAAGGCACAAATTAGGAGAGACCTGTTGTGGACTCTTAATGACTTTCAAAGATTATTGGGAGATAGTCTACAACCAGTTGTTGGGATAACACCTGATCTAATAATTCATTTAAACAAAACCTTAGATGATAATAAAGACTTGAATAGTCCCAGACAATTAACAGCTGAAGTGGAAAAGAAATTGGCGATTGTTGATGAGAAATTACAGGAGGCACATGTGTATAGGGTGAATCCAAATCTTAATTGTATTGTAGTCATATTACCTTCCAGAATTTCTCCTACAGGAATTTTAATGCAGAGAGATGATATTATCTTTTTTTTAAAAAAAATATTTATTTATTTATTATGTATACAATATTCTGTGTGTGCCTGCAGGCCAGAAGAGGGCACCAGACCCATTACAGATGATTGTGAGCCACCATGTGGTTGCTGGGTACTGAACTCAGGACCTTTGGAAGAGCAAGCAATGCTCTTAACCTCTGAGCCATCACTCCAGCCCCAGATGATATTATCTTATAATGGATCTTTTGCCACATAAACCAAGTAAAAAATTAAAAACTTATGTGGAAAAAGTCTCTGAATTATAAAAGGTAAATTGAGACTTCGTCAACTAGTAGGTATAGACCCAGCAGAAATTATAGTGTCTTTTACTGTTGATGAAATAAAAAAGTTATGGGAAGACAGTGAAATCTGGCAAAGGGCTTGTGCTAATTTTTTTGGGAGAAATTAATAGCAATTATTCCAAAATAAATAGACTTAATATTATAAAGAGAACTTCTTAGATTCTTCCTCGAATTGTACATGATGCACCAATAACTGGAGCCCATACATTTTATACTGGCACAAATAATACAGGGAAGGCAGGTTACAAATCAGAAGAATTAAGTAAGGTGGAACAAAGCCCTTATAATTCTGTCTAGAAGGCAGAATTATATACTATTCATATGGTACTAAGGGATTTTAAAGAACCTCTCAATATAGTTACTGATTTACAATATGCAGAAAGAGTTGTCTTATCTATTGAAACTACTGAATTTATACCAGACAGTATGGAATTGACTTCATTGTTCATCTAGATGCAAGAATAATCAGGAATAGGCTTTGTCCTATATGAATAACACACATCCGATCCCAGGTCCTCTAGTACAAGGTAACACAGAAATTGATCAATTATTGATTGGAAGTGTTGCAGGCTTCTGAATTTCACAAAAAAACATCATGTCAATAGCAAAGGTTTAAAGAAAGAGTTTTCAAATGTAATAGAATAAGCTAAGGAGATTATAAAGAGATGTCCTACTTGTTCTTTCTATAACCAAACACCATTGCTGCAGGGACTAACCCTAAGGGTTCTCAAAGGAATGAAATCTGGCAGATGGATGTGTTCTACTTTACGGAATTTGGTAAATTAAAACATGTACACCACACCATAGACACATATTCAAGTTTTCAATGGGCAACTGCCTTGAGCTCAGAAAAGGCTGATCCAGTAATCACACATTTATTAGAAGTTATGGTCATCATGGGCATTCCTACACAAATAAAGACAGACAATGGTCCAGCATATGTATAAAAGAAAATGATTTTTTTGCTTATTATAATATAAAGCATATTAAAGTATACCAAATAATCCTACTGGTCAGGCAGTTATAGAAAAGTCAAATCATACTATAAAGGATATGCTGAACAAACAGAAAGGGATGGAAAATACCCCCAGAAATAGATTGCATAAGGCTTTATTAACCTTGAATTTTCTTAACGCTAATGAGAAAGGAACAACAGCAGCAAAGAAACATTGGATAATAGAAAAGTCTTCTGAATTAAATCAACCAGTTTATTTCAAGGATGTGCTGACCTCATAATAGAAACTGGGAGATGTGCTATGTTGGGGAAGGGGTTTTGCTCTTGTTTTCACAGGAGAAGAAAAATTATGGATACCATCAAAATTAATAAAGATTCGTTTTGAAAAGGAGAAACCTATTGAAACAGAAATGACAGTTCATCCACAATGGTGACAATCATACAAATTGGGTAAAGAAAGCCATATAGGATTGGGGCAGCGTTCTGCTCTTATCTTTGCAGGAAAATTACACGTCATCAAAAATTCAAGTGACCCTGGATGTTTGAATGCTGACAGAGCGAAAAATAACAATCCACTAAGGATCATCTAGAAAACAAAATATGGATTATGTATAAAGGTACTGGTTACACTTAAATTTATATACACACACATGCACACACACCTATCTATATTAATATATTTAGCTGGTTTTGGAGTTGGACAATGGCTCTGTACTTTTCTGAATCCAAGCGTGTTGTTAAAAGGAACATTCAGAGTTTCTGTTTCATATTGGGAGTCATCTTTATGGGACAGAAGGAAGACTTTAGGAAAAAATTTACTTTCTCCATGCCTATTTTGTCTATATCATATTCTTCATTGTATATGTTTATATGAATGATATTTAAGTTTTCCATGATGAACAATAGATTTTTCCTATAGATCCTTTTCCTGCAGTAATCTTTGAAGTTTCCAGGAAAAAGATGGGGCCCCACAGCAACCACTCTACCTAGTTGCGATGACATTTTGATGTAGACAGTGCTACTATAAGACCATTTTGGGTACCAGCTGCTGAAATTGTATATCTTTTCATATTCTGGCCAGAACTCCAAATGAGAACTTTGAAAAAAAAACCTATTGACTGATCGTAAATTGTTTGCAACTATACTAGACAGTAATTTTGGAACTTAACCACCACTTAATTTTTGCAGGATCCCATTAAGAGAACATTGCCCCCATGACAGCAGGAAGCAATTTTAGAAGACAACGCACCCTATCCCAAAAAAGTTTGTCCAGAGGGTTGGGAACACTGTTTAGGGATTGTTGATTATTACTTGTACTAGATAGAGGGTTGGGGAGAAAACTTTGTTTACTCAAAAAAAGGGGATAGTAATAGTGGGTAATAGAGTGAATACTTGTGAGCTATTATTCATGGATAATTTACATTGGTATAGTTTTTGTATATTGATACAAGTTCAAATTATATTTTTTACTTTTGTTTACATTACTTGTACATATATACAAAGTTATTTTGTCAGATTGTATATATGTATGTTTCTACCTCGGTTTAGGACATTTTGTATATTGATACAACTTTTAGGGTATATTTTTATATTATAGGTCAATAGTTGTTCATGTTTGTTATACATACAGTTAGGTCAATTAGGTTCTTTAGATACATAGAGAATGTATTCTGTCCAGACATGTAATCTTCAACTACTTCAAGGATCTGTGGAACATGGTATTTAAATAACTCAGGGTTCTGTTGACATGAGACATGATTGCTTCTGACAGCACCAATCTATTCCTGAGAGAATGTTGAGCACCGAAGACACTCCACTTGGAGCTTGTTTTCTTCTTGGCTTCTGGCCTTTGGGCAAGGAACTGACAATGCTTTAACCACGTACAAGTTACATAGTATCCAGAAATAGATAACCAGGACCGGCAAATCTTGCCAAGACAGGGTAAGACGGTTTTGAAAATTTCCTGCCTCTGAATCTGGTCTGTCAGTTATACTAGGCCTTAGCCAAAGCTGGTTGCTTCAACATTGCAAAATGAGACTTTGGGTGATTGCTCAGGCAGCTAATTGTCTCCGTCGTATATTGCTCGCTTTGGAAGCTGCTTGATTGTATTTCCTGTCTGCTCACGTAATATTATCTCCCTCTCAGGCCTTCGATGGGGTTGAAGATTAGTTAGTTGTGGTTACTGTACTCTTATGATCTAGCCAAGACATTTCCTATACAAGATTAAATTCCATTGGATAGAAGGTTTATTAAAACATTTAGCATATGTTTCTTGCTTAATATTATTTATGCTGGTTGTAATTCTAATTATATTTGGTATCTGTTCCTAGTGTATATAGTTTTGTATTGGGTTTGGAACTCTTTTATTTAAACAAAAAAGGGAGGTGCCGAGGGAGCACATTCTGCTCCTTCAGCCAATAGCCTTTAAGATACCAGCACACTGGGGCGTGGTCTCTTATACTTTAAAAAGCAGTGGGAACCATGTCCTCTCTCTCTTGCTTCAGGCTCCCATTCTGGCTCCTGGACTCTGTTTCCTGTTTGCGACTAGAGGCCTGTTGTTTGGGATGGTGATCTGTAAGTTTTCCCCTCAAATAAATAACCTTTTTTTATTATCCACAATTCTTAACTGATGTGGGATTGTTTTGCAGCTTTAGTGCTGGATTATAACTCTGTTGAGTCTGGCAAATGTATCACAGTATGTACACATAGCAACATGTTACATTGTATAGCATAGCTTATTAAAGATACTTCAATAAAGCCAGGGATAGGACCTGCCTGACCTGTGTCCGAGTCTCTGGTACCTCCTGATAATAGTTCTTGTCTCCCACTGATGCTTTTTTCTCATGACTTCAGGTACGCTGTCCAACCGAACCCTGCCTCTGTGCAGGGTGGGTCAATTTCCCTTCTAGCCTGTATGGAAGTCTCTGAATCTTGCAGGTACCCATCTTTTAGGTTTGTGACTCTCACTTGGAATCTATCTGCCCTATTCTAATGAGCTTATATTTTAAGGCATTCTTAGTTTTAGTTCATAAACTTACCTGAATTCTCAGTCCGCATAGTGCTTACCCCACCTGAAGGGCTCTCCAACAGGCCTGGGCATGGCAAACATGGCGCCAACAGGTTTTGCCCTTTACCCTTTTCTCTCCCTTGCTAAAAACCATTAGGTTACATTCCTAAAACTATTCCCGAAGGTCCATTCCCTTATTTGGTCACTCATTCATTCCTGAGACAAAACACTAAGGTCCAGCAACCAGAATTCATTATTTGGCTAACCTGTGCAATCAGGACTTAGTAGCTCACCCTAGCACACTTGCTTTGTCTCCTGAAAACTCCTCACTCCTGCAAGAACCACATGCTGCTGCTCCCGCTGCTGGTCTGCCTCGGCAGCCCCACCCCATCCCGTTTGACTTTCCAGGGTAATAAATCTCCCTTGTGCTAAGAATTTGGTGTCTGGGTATGCACTGTACTGACTCTGAGGAACCATCTCTCCCTTACATTGCCAGCATTATGACTTGAGTTCAATTCATGGACTCTAAAAACAACAACAAAAAAGTAACCAAGTATAATGGCATATACTTGGGATTCCAGTGCCAGGTAAATGCGATAGGTATCTTGGGGGTTCTGTATCCAGCCAGCCTATCTTACTTTTCTTTACTTTCCTTCTTGATTAAAAGTAGAGTGGGTTGTAGAGATGCTTCAGTAGTTAAGAGTACTTGCTGCTTTTGCAAAGGCCACAGGTTTGGTGCCCAGCACCCACATGGCAGCTCGCAACTGTAACTCCAGTTCCAGGACATCTGATGTCCTCTTCTGGCTTTCACGGGCAGCAGGAATATGTAACACACATACATACATTCAGGTATTTATAAGTACATATGAAAAATAAATCAAAAAAACCTGTATGGTACCTGAGCAATGACCTAGAGCACCCTGAGGCTTCGCCCTTCCACATGCATGTGTATATGCATACCCTTATCTAATTTCACACACAACATGTGCTGAATATCCGACTTTTGGTCTATGTATGTTTATGATGGTTATATTTTCAGTTATCTTGTATCTTAGAAATAATAGTTCAAATTCACTCCTTGAAACTAAAATCCTCTTGAGCACTTTTGAGCAATGCTTTATCTGTCCATTTCTCCCTTGAGAAATTTCAGTGCAGACTGTCTTCTACCTGTTCCCAGTGATGCTCCCATGGCCTGTGGTGGCCCTGGAAGAGGCATTGGAATGACAGGAGTGGTGCCTTCCAGATGCTGAGCAGCAAGCTCAAGGTGCTCTTTTAAGTGGGACAGCAAGCTTTCCGGAAATAGTCAGAAATTCTACAAGGCGACACTCCCCGATTCATGACTTACTGTGAGGCTGACTCACTCCCCTCCAGAGCTTCCTTCCCAGTCACTTTAATTACATCATGGACTCATTGTTTTCAGCCTTCGTTTATTCTCTTCCTACAATTCTTGTTTATTGCGTCAGCAACTGGCTGATTCACCTCCGAGGGCTTGTATGAAATTTTCAGGACTCTGGAACTAGGATCCGAGCTCACCGTGCGTTTCTTCATCTAGTGTGTGGAGACACCCCGGGCTTGTACACTTGCAGCAAACACACTTAGCAATCAGCTTAGCCACCTTCCAGAGTAGATACAGTCTTAGATAAGAGGGTGCAGGCGCAATGGTTCTGGGAGGTGACTGGAATTGCCTAGGTCAAGCAGCAGATGGCAAAAATGGTCTCAATATATGCATGTCAGTGCTGGGGATTGAATCCAGGCCTTTCACGTGCAAAGTAGGTGGTCAGTCACCAAAACCCACCTGGCCCTGTCACACCTTGTCACCATTGGCATTCAACATCCTCTGGCTTTGACTTTGGAAGCAAGAGCTCGAACCACATCAACGACGCGTGTGAAACAGGGTGCTTGTTTTCTCTCGTACACCCTTCACGAGCACACACTTGGGTGGGCCTGATGGAGGATGAGCCTTGTGGGGCAGCTGAGGCCAGCCTGGACCAGCAGATGGGCAATGGGCCCAGCTGTCATCAGTAGAAGCACTCTGCTGACTATCCGAATGTATGGGTCACGGGTGCTTCCTGGGGATCAGGGCTCTGTATTTCATCCTAAAAGAACTATTAATTCCCTCTGAGGGTCACTGGGAGGACCCAAACCGAGTAGAGTTCCTGGGACATGTTGAGAAGATGGCAACTTCTTCAGTGGTCCATGACAGAGGGGACCTGGGGCCCAGATAAAAAAAATGTTAGCTGATGCCTTTTGCATCAGCTCAAGGTGAAATCCAGGGCCAGCTTGGCCTCCAGCTCAACATGTACACTATCTTCCCGAATTCCCCATCGCTGCCTACTGAGCAGGTCAGGCCTTGAAAAATTCATGGTACTTTTAAGGGCCTGGATAAACCTGACAAATCTAGAACTTTCCCTTTGAGTGTGTGGTTCAGCTGAACTCCCTGTATTCAATTGGAAAAGGGCATCTGCTTTTGCCTTGGGTCTGGGCTCACTTCTGATCAAGGTTTTCTCAGAAACTGTTGGGTGCAGTGGACGGCTCTGTCACTCTTTAGCTTACCCTGCCCCCACAGGTATATGCTATTTTCATGCATGATTCAGAAAATACGAGTATTTCTTTGGAGGCTTAGTTTGTCACTTGGCCTTCTTTGGGGGCTTCCCATAGGGAACTTCTTTTTGTCTCCCTAAAAATTGTGGCTAGGTAAGTTTGTTGCTAATTATCTCAAGGTGTGTGTGTGTGTGTGTGTGTGTGTGTGTGTGTGTGTGTGT
>NW_004949096.1:18182464-18186803 GCF_000317375.1 Microtus ochrogaster | reverse complement strand
AGAGAGAGAGAGAGAGAGAGAGAGAGAGAGAGAGAGAGAGAGAGGAGAATCAAGCTGGGATGAAATAAGAACAGTTAACTCTATAACCCCCAGGGCACTGTTTGGAGGAGTGAAAACAAATCACAGAGAATAGTTTTCTTCATAAATGGGATAATTTGAGATGTTTTCTACAAAATTCATCTTCTGTTCTGCTCTGAAGAGCTCACTTCTCTGCCTCTAATTGCCTCAAGGCCTTAGTCACACCACAGTTCCAGGCAGCTGCTCACCTGTAAAGTGGTATCTCTGTGCCAGAGTTTCTAGTAGTGTCAAATACCCTGTACAGTCCCATGGGTTGGCTGAACTTAGTGGGTCTTTGTATGGTTGTGCTAGGAGGTGGCTGGGTCTGGAGGCTTCTGAAGGCTTCACTGGCTGGTTGTCCAAGATGCTCTCTCTCTGCCTGAGATGGCTGGCAGCTGGTGCTGTCACCCCGAGTACCTACACACAGTTGCTCATCATGTGACACTTGGCTTCTGAGATGAAGCCACACGGAGTCTCATGTTTTGTACTGGGAGGGAGCACGGACATGATTCCTTCTCATGCTTTTTATTTCAGCACGGCTACTGTGTCCTCTGCTACAAGTTTATGAGTCTGAGCAGAGAGCCAGCTGGGCCCAGGCACAGAGGACACTGTGTCCCATGCTAAAGATGCAAGCATGTGACAGATACATCATCCTAATTAGCTGGGTGGAGCTCGAAGCCACACGGGAGTTGGTATCTTATCAGTGACTGCTGTGCCAGGCTGTGCCCACCTCTGGGCCCGATTTTCCCCTCTCCACCTGCTGCTTCCTCTCATAACCTGATCACGAGGTCTGTGAGACCAGTGAAGGTGAGACGGAGATGCAGTTCCTGCCTTGTTTCTACAAGAGATGCTAAGCTGGAGGAGAAAGGGAGACTGTCCGGCATGAGAGTGAAAGAAGGGAACCAGGTGGCCATCATGATGGGACACTTATGGGAGGGAAGCTGGGCCAGGGAAGTCTTCCTGAAGGAGGAGCTCAAAGGGGGTTAGGAACAGTGAAGGGCGGGGTGCATCAGAGCGGCAGGAATGAAGTGTGAGTTGCCACGTGGCCTGGAAGAACCGCTGAAGCAGCTGCAGTGGAAATGGAGAGTGGTGCCCTGGAGTAGGGTGGGAGATGTAGACATGTGGGCTCTTCCCAGGTCTTGACAAGGACACAACAGCACACAAAAGCAGACTTGCCGGAACCCTGGGTTCCATGGCTTCTTGCTCTTAGCCCCTTTCCCGGAGCTGTCATCTGACTGCACTCGGTTTCTCTCACAGGGTTTCCCAGCTCCCTCTGTTTCTTTGGGGCTCCTGGAAGACTAAGGGTGTTGCTTTTCTGCACCATTTGTTGTAAAGACTTCAATTAAAGCATCTTGTGCTGGATCAGTAAGCAGCCCCAGGTAATAGATGAGCCGGCGGCGGTGGGGGTGAGGAGGGGGATGGCCACCAGGCAGACAGAATCTACTCTTGTCCCTGCCAGCCTCAGGGCTGCGTTCTTGTTTCCACACCTAGGGAAATAGGGCAGAAGCAGGTATCAAGGAGATCCTGAAGAGGCAGGGAAGAAACAACCACCACCTTCTTGATGCAACCCTCGGATGCATCCTCTGGGGTGCTGCCCCCACTGTCTTTGCTCCGCTCTCTCCCTCTGCCTGCATTAGTTCTGCAGCAGTGCTTCCAGGCCACACCCTGGGTTCTGGGAGACTTGACCCCAGGAAGAGGAACTGAGGGCCTTTTCCTTATTTGTCCCACAAGAGGCAAGTTGCCCCCATTCTGAGATTCCTTTAGGAAAAGCGCCAGGCCAGACACTGAGACCCTGCAGCCTGTTGCTTTCTGTCTTCTGCAGGCTGGGCTCTCCCTTTCCCCTGTCCTGTCCCTAGGAAAGCTGACCTTGGAGAATAAGCAAGAGGTCCTGTTGGTTGGCTCCAGTGTGGTTTGGCTAACGGAAGGCACTGGCAGGAGGCTGGAGGGAAGGAGAAGAGACTGGAATACTCTTTGGCCGTGTATTTAGCTTAAGTTCCTGAAAACAGCTCTTCCGGCCATTGCCAGCCTTTTTCAGGTCCAGCCTTGGTTGTTTTAGCAGTTTGCAGTCTCCAGCTTTCCCAGCATCCTCCATGGCACCTTTCATCCTGCACAGCTTTCTGTAAACAGTTCATCAGTCTTTAGTTGACCTATTAGAGCAGAGTCCTGCTTCCTGCTGAGATACTGGTGACTGGGCAGCTGAAGGTCCCTTCCAATGCTGAAAAGCATTTACATCTGGAGGGGCAGGTGCAAGGAGCTGGCCACTCCTCAGGATCCAAGGCCTGGCTCTCCATGACAGATGGTTTCCCCAGCCCCTTGTTTCCCCATCCTCTCAAGTTTCATGCCTTTAAGATCTCTAGTTGTCTTAACTACTTTTCTGTTGCTCACGTTTCCTAATAAAAGCATCTTAAAGGCCGGGCGATGGTGGCACACGCCTTTAATCCCAGCACTCGGGAGGCAGAGGCAGGCGGATCTCTGTGAGTTCGAGACCAGCCTGGTCTACAGAGCTAGTTCCAGAACAGGCTCCAAAGCCACAAAGAAACCCTGTCTCGAAAAACAAAAACAAAAACAAAAAAAAAGCATCTTAAAGGTTCATTTTGGCTCACTTAATCTATCATGGTGGAAAAGCCACACAGGCAGGATCTGGGGCAGCTAGCTGGTCATGCTCCACCCACCGTCAAGAAACGGAGTGAGGACTATTTTACTCAGTTCACACCCTTTTAGATAGTCTAAGTCTATAGAACCCAGCCCACCTACGAGGAGCAGGGCTTCTCATTTCAGTTAGCTCAGCTGAGATACTCCCCCAAGGCATGCTCGAGGCCTGTTTCCTACGTTATTTTGGGGTCAGGATAACTATCACAGGTGTTTTGCGACAAGGCACGCACACACACTTCAGAGAGGTGTTTTGTCCTCTCTGAAGGACACAAAGTGACATTTTGGAAGCAGAGTTCTTAATTTGTAATTCTGAGGTATGTATTTTGTTATATCTAAGAAGCCAGCTACTGGAGGGCTATTCTAGCAGCTTTAACTATCTCTAGCTCCGTGCTCCATGGAAATTCATCATCTCAGATCTGAACCTGTCACTTCTGTTCAAAAGCCTTGCTTAGTGCTCTTTGGCCAACGATGATGCTGGCGTCTGCCTTTCGTCTCTGTACCCCTAGCCACTAATATTGTATGTGGCATTGGCTCACTTTATAGCTCTGTAATGAAATACTTGGCGCGGGCTAACTTTCTGTGTAGCCCACAGTTCTCAAGGTTCAAGGGCAGACACCAACATCAGGCTGGCTCTGGTGAAGACTAAGATGGCACCTCAGTGGTAGGATGTGTATGAGGCAGACGACACAGCAGCCAGCCTCTTTCCTAGCAACCTCTCCTAAGAGCCACCTCAGGGTTACATGGCAACTGCCTTGTCCCTCGGCAACCCCAGGACCCACACAGACCTTTCAGTAAGCCTCATTTCTCAAGAGTCCCACCATCTACATCCCAGCCGCAGTGCAGGAATGGAGCACAGGTCTGAGTTGGACTCAACAATAAAAATCCTGAGTCAGATGTAGAATTTAATGCTGAAGATCAGAGAAGCAGACCACCAGAAAATTCTTCTACCTCTACCAACACTCAGACTACATCTCCAGACTCCCTCAAACCTCAGACTGCTCTGAGCCCCTGTCTCCTTTGCCTTATATTCCTCTCTCCACCCAGCCATATCATTCCTGTCTCCATCTTCCTAGTGCTAGAATTAAAGACATGTGATCTCAAGTGTTGGGATCACCTTTGTGTGAGCTCTGTTTCTCTTTCAGACAGATTCGATCTTGTGTAGCTCAGGGTGGCCTTGAACTAACAGAGACTCCTCTGCCTCTGTCTCCCTGAGGGCAGATTAAAGAAAGGTGTGTGCCACCCTTCCCTGACCTCTAGTGGCTTAGCTCTGCACTCTGATCCTCAGGCAGTCTTTGTTAAAACATAAAATATCATTACACAGGGAAGTCAAGAAATCAGTGCCCAGGGCTTTAGAACAGGGCTGGACCACTTTACAGAGGAAAGGAACACTGTAGCAGGCAGAGGACAACCAGCAAGGGGCCCTGTCACTGTAACTAGAGGGGTGTGTCAGATCACCCTGTTGTACCGGCGTGAATAAAGGCAGGCAAATATTAAAGAATATATACAATTTTAATGATTAAATAAAACTTACAGAACCGAAGTTCCCGCGCAGCACAGGAGGTAGGAAAGAAAGAGAGAGCGCAGCCTCCGCATGCTCCATTTATCCGTAAACAACCGCCCCAGGCAAACC
>NW_004949096.1:18169985-18175456 GCF_000317375.1 Microtus ochrogaster | reverse complement strand
ATTTAAACGTTCAACCTCTGCCTTAAGAGATTTAATCATTTTCCTATTATCAAACCATATAGTGCTAAGGAAAATTAAGAATCCCAGAAATATCCATAGATGTGGGGTGATAGACACCTCTTGTAAAATCTCCCACATAGTATACTCAAAAAAGCTGTTGAAATTTGAAACAGTTATATTCTCAGACATTTTATTTATAAAAGAAAAAATTCTTTTACCTGCAATGACCGGTTCCTGCCAGTGGTGGCAAAGTAGTCCACTTGAGTCCACGTGGCCTAAGTGTGAAATAAATGACTCAAAAACAAAATTGGAACAGACACCAGGCTGATTAATAGCAATTGGGCTGGAAAAGGAATAAGAAAAAGCCGCCAAAATGACCAAATCACTTTGGGACTGTGTTTGAGCTGGCTAGCAGGGCCGCCTTCACGTGACCTGAGCGCTGGCGGGGAGAGAGACTGATTACACTGTTACAGAGGCTTGTGCCACTGTCAGGTGGGGGCGGGGCGGGGAGTGCTAATACTCCTGTCCGGTATGACTTTTAGCAGGCACTGGGAAAGATCCAGTTGTTCAGAATCTCAGCTGTGTCCTCAACGGTGGTCGGACCGGCTGAAAGGGTACACAATCTATGCGCCCAGCTCAGATCCTGATGGTGCAGCAGCCCGCAGCCTCAGCCAGGGAGTCCCAGCCGCAGCTCCAAAAGACTCCGATTTGGGCCGGGTTTCGGCAAGGCCCCACGGGGCGGGCGCCAAAGGTACCGGCGTGAATAAATGCAGGCAAATATTAAAGAATATATACAATTTTAATGATTAAATAAAACTTACAGAACCGAAGTTCCCGCGCAGCACAGGAGGTAGGAAAGAAAGAGAGCACACAACGTCCGCCTGCTCCATTTATCCGTAAACAACCGCCCCAGGCAAACCCGCCCTAAAAGGGGCTGGCTTAACCCTACACCCTGTCTTAGGCTGGATGGTTTCGTTGATGTTTGAAATTCTCATGTGCTGGGAAGTCTTTCAGAGATAAAGCATAGCAGTGACAAGAAACAGTCACACTTACCATTGCCCCTGGCCTCCGAGGAGTTGTGACAGCAGGCACCTTCTGAAGCCAGGG
The DNA here is from genome assembly GCF_000317375.1 of Microtus ochrogaster. Classification (NCBI taxonomy): domain Eukaryota; kingdom Metazoa; phylum Chordata; class Mammalia; order Rodentia; family Cricetidae; genus Microtus; species Microtus ochrogaster. The sequence continues at coordinate 18,174,349 of NW_004949096.1, read as the reverse complement.
AATCTGAGGCCTAGCGGGCCAAGCATTTGTATCATAGTTCATTCCATCTTGGATTCTGGCTCCCGATCAGTGCTTCTTTTTAAATGAGGTCCGAGTTCCAGAAGAGGCTTCTAGAAGTGTGGGCTAAGACAGCAGGTCACATGTCCTTGTAATATCCCTAATGCGTGAAAAGTTTGGTCCAACTCATGGCTTTACCGGTCAGTCCTAATAAGTGGGGACAGAGAAAACATGGCTCCTGGGGAGGACTCCTGCAGGTGTGGCATGAATGGATAAAATCCCAAAACTTACCTGTTTGTCTCTCTTCTTCTTCCCCAGGATCCACTCCATCAACAAATCCTTCGAACTCACTCAAAACACCTTGACAGGAATCTCTTTTCTCTAGGGATGCCAGGAAGCACCTTTTCTGTCTTACCCAAAGAGTGTTACCCACACAGACTATCAGTCAATCCCCTGGAGTTGGCACTTCCTGCTTCTCTCGATCCTCATCCAGGGCTCGCTCCTCCGGCCACCTCCCTGTCTCTTACTTCTGGCTGCTGCCGAAAGGCATGCTCACAGACAGGAGAAGGCGCTCCCAGAGGCGACTGCTGCGTGGGTTGCCCTTCCACGGTTAGGGTGGGAATTCTGGGCAAAGGGGAGGGGTCTTTTCTTAAGCAGGTGGGAATAAGCGGGCGCATTCTATCTCTTCCTACTTTGTGTTGTGTTGTTGCAAGAATCTTAAGAGTCAGTCGTTTGGGGGTGGCAGGAGGAAATGGGATCGATCGGGAATGCTAATGAGGCGCGTTCAGCTGTTTGCAGTTGTTCCCTACAGAGGAAGCAGGAGACCAGCAGCCTCTGGGCAAAGCTGGGAAAGCTTTCCAAGCTGGGGACCTGAGAGTCGTCCCAGCCCCCAGCTTTGGGGGACCGCAGCGGCTCCCACCGGCTTCTCCTCCATCTTCCCATTCATTGACTGCCTTTGCCTGTCAGCAGCCAGTTCCAGGCCTGGTCCCACCCCATATGCTGCACTGTCACCCGGGATTGGATGAGCTCTGCAAGTCAAGATTGCCTTGCCTCTCGCCATCAGATTCTTCATTAAACAAATGAATCACAATCCTAATTAATTTGAGCAACAGAATTTATGTAACTACTCCCAACAGGATGTCTGCTCTCAGTCGGCAGCGAGATTAATTCCTCTCTCTGGGAAATTCCAGCCGCGCTGGTCAATAAACCTTAATGATGACAGAAATTTCCCATCTGTCTTTGCTCTGGGCAGGTAACCCTTGCAACCCTCACAGACAGACAAGGACGCCAGAGACTCTGCCAGGCCGGACGAGTCCTGATCCATCTAGAACACACACACACACACACACACACACACACACACACACACACACACACTAGGCGTCCACCAGAGACAGCACTGCCCAAGCCAGGCTTGTTCTGAGTCACCTAAACCCCACAGGAGGTGTTCAACTTCTATTTGAGGAATGAATAAAAACGACAGTGTGTTGCTTAGAAAACGGCCTCAAGGGCAGTGATATGACTCAGCTGGTTGCCTGTTAAGTCTCACCTCCTGAGTTGGAGGTTTGGAACGCACATGGTAGGAGGAGAAAACAAGACTCCTTTCACTTGTCTGTCCTCCGACTTCCACACGTCAACCCATGGCATGCACACTCCCACCCCAAATAATTTTAAAATTTAAAATTAACTGTCTCAAGATTTAGAATTGCAACCACTCGTCTGCTCCCCGGGCCCCTTTCCTTCCCATACCTAATTTGCCTCGTTATTCTTCTGAGCCTTTTGCCCTACACATTGGTCCTTAATGTCTGCCCTCCTGCCCCTTGCTATTCATCCCTCTCAAACATGCCCCCTTACCCTCTGCACCAGGAGTGAGGGTATATACGTGGAGAGTGGTTTGGAATTAGTTTTCATTCTGACTATCTTACTAATCTGCTATCAACCTTTGCCTCCTATGCAGAGCACACGGACTTAGTAGGGCAGACAGCACAGCGCACATGCGCCAGTGGGAGCTTGCCTGACTCACTGATTAGCAACCGGCAATGGTGCATGAGTCACAGGATCACTGCAAGTCACAAAGGCTAGGTTCTAGGTTGCAGGATCAGGCAGGCGCAGTGCTGCTTTAGTGAGGGGAGAGTGCTTTGCCAACACAAGGAGGGGAGGGACATTGGTGAGGAGGGAGGAGCTTGGTAAGGAGGGAGGAGCTTGGTGAGGAGGGAGGAGCTTGGTGAGGAGGGAGGAGCTTGGTGAGGAGTACCCTTTTGGGTTGTGACCCAAGGGTCAGGAGGACCCAACCACATGACTACCATCTTGGAAAGTGGGTAAAAAATGACAAAGGTCCTTGGGTGCAAGCTTCTCACACTAGCTTCATTCTGCAGGTTACAGAAGGGACTAAGACTCAGTCGGCCATTCACCTACCTGGGGCTAGGAGTTGAACCCAGATCCTCATCTTTAGAGTGAGGGTTAGGGAAAGGATAGGAAGAAGTGTGTTGGGATGAGGGGAGGGAGGCCTGGACTGTCTAGTCTTCTCAGGCAAAGCCCCAGGTAAATTAGAATTTGTCTCTTTCTGATAAATGGCTGAACTATAAGACTGGTTCCCAGGAGGCCTTCCGACTCCCTGCGACCATGTCAGTGTCCCAGACCACTGCTCACAGCTGCTTCCCGCATGGATGAGGTGGCTTTCCTCTTCATTCTGATCTAGCGAGGAAACAACCATTTAAAACCTGAATGTGTGTGTGTGTGTGTGTGTGTGTGTGTACTCATGCACGTGTGTCATGGTATGTGTGGGAGAGCCCTGTGACAATCTGTTCTCTCCTTCTATCCTGTTGTACTCAGGAGCAAACTTGGACTTGGCAAGTTCCAGACCAGTGAGAGAGCCTCAAATTAAAAAAAAAAAACAGACAGTAGGTACCTGAAGACTGTGTACACACACATGGGGGTGTGCACAGCTCCAACAAGGACAATGTGCGCACGTGGACATGCACACACATGCATACATACACATAATTCTCAAGTGTTGATCTGTGTGTCACATGTGTGCAGACACCTGTGGAGGCCAGCAGGGGGCGCCAGATCCTCTAGATCTGGAGTTACAGGTGGTTGTAAGCCATCAGATTTGGGCTCTGGAAACTGAACTTAGGTCCTTTACAAAAGCAAGAAACACTCCTGATGGCTGAGCCACCTCTCTAGCCTTTCAGATGTGAGGTTTTTGTTCTTTGTTTGTTTGTTTGTTTGTTTGTTTGAGACAGGGTTTCTCTGTGTATAATAGTCCTGGCTGACCTGGAACTTGCTCTACAGAACAGGCTGGCCACGAACTCAGAGATCTGCCTGCCTCTGCCTCCCAAGTGCTTGGACTAAAGGCATGCATCGCCACACCCGGCTCACATGTGTGTTTTAACAGCTGTATGATGGTTCACCCAAATGCAGCCATTTTAGGCTTTTTATTATCAAAAACACAGAATCTTCTGTGTCTACCTTACAGCGTTTCCCTCTAGTATGTGTTCTGGCCCCAGGGACACCAATTTCTTAGCTAGGAGGACAATGATATTCGGGTTACCAGAAATGTTGCTCATGAGCGCACCACTTAGCTCATTGTCACTCTGAGGAATAGCCAATGCCACCTTTTGCCCAGTTTTACCTTTGCAGTGACTTGGGTAGTGTCTGTCCCCTAGGGTCCATGCCTCAGTGACTGACATGAGAGGAGTCGAGTGGGAGGTTCTCGGGTCACTGTGGGAGGACACGAGGTCCTCATACTTACAGAAACCAAAATTGTTAACCATACAGGATTCTGTCCATCAGTGGAAGAAGTTGACACCGTTGCCCAGGAGGCTGGAGTGGATGTTATTTAATAACCTGATGATCTTTGCTTATCCCCTTATCCTGAGCATTGCTTTCAGTCAATAGGAGCCATCCTTATGAAAGAGTCTCATGTACTTTGCAAGAGCTATACCGTTATTACGAGCCCTTCCTCCCTAGATGCTGAGCATTTTTCCAAGCCGATAGAATCCAATTTTGTAGAAGAGGTCACAGATCTGCAAAAGATGTGTGCTTTGATGGTCAACAAGACAAAACGACAGCCTACAGGATGGGAAAAGATCTTCAACAACCCACATCAGACAGAGGACTGATCTCCAAAATATACAAAGAACTCAAGAAATTGGTCATCAAAAGAACAAATAATCCAATAAAAATATGGAGTACAGACCTAAACAGAGAACTCTCAAGAGAGGAATCTAAAATGGCTGAAAGACACTTAAGGAAATGCTCAACATCCTTAGCTGTCAGAGAAATGCAAATCAAAACAACTCTGAGATTCCATCTTACACCTGTAAGAATGGCCAAGATCAAAAACACTGATGACAACTTATGTT
>NW_004949096.1:18140376-18169290 GCF_000317375.1 Microtus ochrogaster | reverse complement strand
TTCAATTCCCAGCAACCACATGGTGGCTCACAACCATCTGTAATGAGGTCTGGTGCCCTCTTCTGGCCTGCAGGCATACAGACAGAACATTGTATACATAATAAATATTAAAAAAAGATGTGTACTTTGCAAGGGGATTTCCATGCAGCCATGAGTTAAACTTTGTTGTGAAGATTGTCATGAGGAAACTTTCCCCAAAGTTATACTGTGTTGAATATGTAAAAAATAAACCACTTGGGGTCAGACTTGAGAATTTTGAATCAGCCTGGCCAAGAAGTCATGATAAAACGGGGTTCCTTCTTACATCTTGTGCTTCTTTTCTTTGTTGGCTGTAGAGCTTGTAGGGACCCCACAGGTCACGGGGGCCTTCCCTCAGAAGTGCTTGCTGCAGCTGGTTCTTTTTTGTTTTGTTTTGTTTTTCGAGACAGGGTTTCTCTGTAGCTTTGGAGCCTGTCCTGGTACTAGCTCTTGTAGACCAGGCTGGTCTCGAACTAACAGAGATCCACCTGCCTCTGCCTCCCTAGTGCTGGGACTAAAGTTCTTAACAAATGGTTGTCACAGAACTAGGCAGCCTCTACTCTGCTCTATGACTTCCTGTTACTCTTGGAAGAGTTGCCACCATGCTGCCTGCTACCACACCCTCTCCAGAGAGTGGCCCCATGGCATCACCCATTCAGTTGTGAACTTTGAGCCTCCTAAACTGTGAGCTAAATAAACCTTTCCCTATGAAGCTGCCATCTTCAGGCTTTTCACTGTAGTAACTATGGTAACCAGTAATGAAAGCCTACAATCCTCTTAAGCCTCTCCCACCCATGCCTATTGTAGTGAGAAAAGATTCAGTGGGGAAAAGGAATGGGGAGAAAATTCGTTGCTACATTTTGAAACAATGTAGCACTTTAAAAACATGAATGCTTTCTGTGCATATATAATAAAAAGATGAAAAATATATTTTTATATTTCATTTTGTTTAATGCGTGTGCTTCTGTCAAGGTGCATGTGGGGAGGTTAGGACAACTTGTAGGAGGCAGTTCTCTGCTTCCACTATGTGTATTTGGAGATCAAACTCAGAACTCAGGATGGGAGGCTTGGTGGAAGGCACCTTTAGCAACTGAGCCATCTGGCCGGTTAACACAATAGTGCAGTGTGTGTGTGTGTGTGTGTGTGTGTGTGTGTGTGTGTGTTTCTCACCAACTAGAGCTGGAGATATGTGCTTCTGATGGTGCACAGCCTAAAACTCCCTTTGTTTTTCTAGCATCACTGTCCTGTTTTGGTGTGTGTATTCCTGCTTGACCTGAGAAAACATATACATATATGTACGCTACTAATACCACCCCAACACACATAATCCACCTCCAAATAAGAAAAATTCAGTCTGGGGAGGTGGTTCCACAAAGTAAATCTTAAGTATTTTCTGGCCAACAAATCTCTCCACCGATGCAAATAATCCCAATCAGACCAAATCAGACTGAATTAAATATACTCAGGTTTAATGGACGCCAGAGCTCCCAGGTGGTTCTGGGAGAATATGAAGGTGGCGGAGATGAAAAGCAAAATGACCACCAGAGAGGGAAAAGGGGAGACCACGTGTTCATTCTCTGGGGGACAGTTTAAATAGCCTGTGGGAGTGGTCTTGACTCCTGTGTGTGGGGGTGTCACAGTTTGGTGGGCTTTCTCAGAGGTGGAGTTTGGACTGAGGCAATTTCTAGGGGAAGGGGCTTGGAATGGAGTTTTCTGCCCAGCATTCCAATAATGGATGCCAGTGGGCTGGGGTGAAATAATAAATACTAAATAGTGAAGTGTTCATAGTACAAGCAGGAGGACCCTAGTTTGATCTGCAGAGCCTATGTACAATCCCACTCCCTAGGGACACCGCTAAACCTTGCTTTGGCTCCGCCTTTCCCTCCTCGCCCATCTCCCAGTCAGCTCTTTATACCTACTCTCTCTACCTGGGAACCCAGTGACCACTCTGACTAAAATCAGACAAAATTCACACAAAATTCAAAGAATTAGTGAAATGAAGACTAGGTTTTTTGAGAAAATCATTAAGATTGGCAAACTCTTAGCCAAATTAAAAGATCCAGAGGGAAGATTCATAGTAAAATAGAGATGCAGAGGTGGGGATCATGACAGACAGAGGGACCTAGAGAATCATAGGAACATGCTTTTAAAACTTTGTACTTCACGAAACTGGAAAATCAGAAAGAAATGGAGGAACGAATTTCTTGACATCTATGACCTATCAAAGTTAAATTAAAATTAGATACATAATTTAAACAGACCCACAACACTTAGTGAAAGAGAGGTTGTAATTAAAAGTCTCCCAACCAAAATAAGCTCTTCAAGGCCAGATAGATTCAGTGAAGAACTTTAACAGATCTTCAAAGAATGGCAATACTCCTCAAATTATACCTCAAAATAGAAACAAACGGGACATTGCCTAACTTTTTATGAGACCTCAGTTACCCTGATATTCTAATCACATAGAGACCCAAAAAAAGGAAGAGAATTATAGCCCAGCATCCTTTATGAACACAGACGCAAACATCTGTAAAATATCTGCAAACTGAATCCAAGAACACATTAAAAAGGTCATCAATTATGACCAAGATACCTCATCCCAGAGTTGCAGGGATGGGTCAACATACTAACTCAACAAATGTGATCTACCATTTAAATAAACTGAAAGACAAAACCCACATGATCATCTGATTAGAAGCAGAAAAGACCTTTGACAAATCCAACACCCCCTCATGATAAAAGTCCTGGGGAAAGTGGGATACAAAGGACACACCTCTACATAACCAATGTCAGCCTAAGCAGAGAAGCATTTCCATTCAAATCAGGAACAGGATTAGGTGTCCACTCTATCCCTACACACTACAGTACTTGAAGTCTTAGCTCGAGGCAATGAAACAACTCAAGGAGATCAAAGGGACACAGAGGAGAGGAGGAAGTCAAAGTATCTTTATTTGCAGATATTTTATACAAAAAATAACCCTAAAAATTCCACCAGGGAACTTCTACAGCTGATAAACACGTTCAGCAAAGTTTCAGGATACAAAATTAACACAAAAATCAGTAGGGCTCCTATATGCAAATTATAGATTTAAAAAATTAGAAAAGCAATGCCTTTTGAAATAGTCTCAAAAATATTTTGTGGTAATTCTAACCAAGCAAGTAAAATATTTATATACTAAAACTAAGACACTGAAGAAATTGAAGATGACATCAGAGGATAGAAAGATCTCCCTTGCTCATGGATCAGTAGAATATAGCGAAAATGGCCATCTCATCAAAAGCAATCTACAGATTAAATGTAATTTTCAGTTTGTATGGACACACACACACATACACACATACAAAATCTTGAGAATGAAAACAATCACAAATGAGCTACTGGAGATAATCACCATCCTCAAACTCAAAATGTATACTAAAAGCTGTAGTAATGAAGACATCATGGTATTGGCATAAAAATAGCCACATTGGTCTATGGAATTGAGTTGAAGACTCAAACATAATTCCGCACATCTATAGACCCTTGCTTTTGATAAAGAAAAAGACACTGGAAAAAGACAGCATCTTCAACAAATGGTGCTAGTCAAACTGGATGGCTGCATGTGAAAGAATCCAGATAGCTCCATACTTATCACCTTGAACAAAAATCAACTCCAAACAGATCAAGGACCTTAACATAAGGCCAGTTATTCTGAATTTGATAGATAAAGTGGGTGATAGCCTTGAATTAATTGTCGCAGGAAAAGGACTTTCTGAACAGAGCATTGGTAGCACAGCTGCTAGCAATTATTAAGTGTTCATGGAACTGCAAGGCTTCTGTATGGCAAAGGACAATTTTATCTGGACAAATTGGCAGCCTACAGAATGGGAAAAGATTTTTATCAACTACAAATTTGAAAGAGGACTAATACTTGAAATATATAAAAAAAAAACTGTACATCAAAAAAAACCATGTAGCCCAATTAAAAGTGAATTGTGGAAATAGTTCTCAAAAGATAAAATATAAGTGACTGAGAAAGCAAAGAAATGCTCAACATTTTTAGTTATCAGGGAAATGAACATCAAATCAGCTTGAGATTCCATCTTATATCAGTAATTGAATAGTTAATATCAATAAAACAAATTCTAGGTCATGCTAACAGAACATGGAGTAAGGGGAACACTTATCCATTGCTGGTGAGAGTACAGCCATCATGGAAATCAGTGTGGCATTTTCTCAGGAAGATGGGAGTCTATCTACCTCAAGATTCAGCTATACCACTCTTAGGCATATACCAAAGAACTCCATGTCTTATAGAGACACCTATTTAATCATGTTCAATGTAACATGAGGGCCTGCTTGTTGGGGTTTCTGTCCTGCCCAGTTCCCACAGCCAGTAAGCCCCAAAGAAAATCACACAGAGGTCTCCATAAGTTATAAACTGATTGGCCCATTAGCTCAGGCTTCTTATTAACCCTTATAACTTATATTAACCCATTATTCTTATCTATGTTAGACACATGGCTTGGTAGCATTTTTTCAGTGGGTCAGGTCACATCTTCCTTCTTCGGTGTCTGGGCAGGACTGTGGGAAGACCTTCTTTCTTCCCAGAATTCTCCTGTTCTCATTGCCCTGCCTCTACTTCCTGTCTGGTTGTCCTGCCTATACTTCCTGCCTGGCTACTGGCCAATCAGCATTTATTTAAAACATAATTGACAGAATACAGAATTGTTCCACAGTTCACCATGACTCTATTAAAACTATTCTAACCAAAACTTGAAAACAGTCTAGCTATCCATTAACAGATGAATAGATAATGAAAATTTGGTACTTTTATATAATGGAATATTACTCAGATGTTAAAAAACCATGAAATTTGAAGATAATTGGAGTTAAAAAAATTAACTCAACTGAGGTAACCCAGATGCAAATACGGTCTGTATTCTCTTAAATGTGATGTCAGCTTTGAAGCCCTTGATAGGCAAGCTACTATCTGCACAATCAGAGGTTAGGTCTAGAGTAATATACTAGGTGGGAAGGAACAAACTCTTAAGGTAGCAGATAGTTATACAGAATTTGGGAGATGAAGCTGGAATGGGAGAATTAAGCATAAACAAAGATGAGAAAAGGAGAAGGGTTAAGGGAGGGATCAGGGAGGGACAGTTAACACTAAAAGCCATCTGAGGGGTCATACAGAAAGCTACTATAGTAGAAGTGTCTTAAAACACATGCATATATGAAAGAAATATAATTGGAATCACCAAATAGGGGAGATAAAGACCAAACTATAGACACTAAGGTAAACCTCCAGTGCCAGGAATGGGTTACATCTAATTGAGCTGTGGGCCAAAGGTCTTCAAGGAAATGCCCAAACAACGCAGGCTATTGTCAAGGCTATTGTGTTCCACGAACTGATTGCAGGGCTCTAATGCTGAAGACACCTACATATCTCAGTGAACATGGGGAAGTTGAGTGTCTAACTAGAGCCTTCAGCCCTACTTACCAGTGTTCATTGTCCTGGAAATTACTCTGCGTGCTTCCAGAGGAAAAAGCTAAACATTGACCCAGGTACAAACCGCTCAACCTATGAAGGTGACCTTTTTGTGGGACCAACCACCAACTGATTGGATTTACGGCTACTCCATGAGATGGAACTCATGCCTGACACTGGTTGGTGGCCAAGAACCTGAAACTAGACAGCCCATGGACGTAGGGAAAACCCAATACTACTACTCTGTTCAAGAAATATAGACCCTAGATGGGTGGTGGCACACACCTTTAATCCCAACACTCGGGAGGCAGAGACAGGCGGATCTCTGAGTTCGAGGCCAGCCTGGTCTACAAGAGCTAGTTCCAGAACAGGCTCCAAAGCTACTCAGAAACCCTGTCTTGAAGGGAAAAAAAAGAAATATAGACCCATAGATCAGTGTCTTGCTCCTACCACAGGAGATGGGAAACTAGTACAGAGACCCACAACTAGACAAGGTGCAGAAAGTGAGAAATCTTGAAATACTCAGTCCTAAATGAATGTCTGCATCAAATTCCTTCCCTGAGGGTTGAGGGAGATATGAAGAAGAGGAGGTAGAAAAAGTTTCAGAGCCAGAGGGGATGGAAGGCACCATGGAAGCATGGCCTTCTGGACAATAGGACTGCCACTGCAGCACCATGTACACGGGGGTCAGGAAATGAGCCACTATCCCTAACTCAGAAACTGTCTCCCAGAGAAAAGCACTTGCAAAGGAAAAATGGATTTCCTCCATCGGAGTCACTGGGTATACAAACCATGTTAAATGGTAGGACCCATTCCCAGCAGTAGATGGCCAACACAAAATTAACTCAATGCTATTTTTGAAGATATTTTGTATCAATGATTTGTTTGGGATCTAAAACCTTGTCTTTCAATGGGGATGTTCTATTGGGAACTCACCAAGGCCAGCTGGACTGAGTCTGAAAAAGCATGGGATAAAACCCGACTCGCTGAACATAGCGGACAATGAGGACTGCTGAGAAGCCAAGAACAATGGCACTGGGTTTTGATCCTACTGCACGTACTGGCTTTGTGGGAGCCTAGGCTGTTTGGATGCTCACCTTACTAGACCTGGAAGGAAGTGGGAGGTCCTTGGACTCCCCACAGGGCAGGGAACCCTGACTGCTCTTCTGGCTGAGGAGAGAGGGGGAGTTGATTGGGGGAGGGGGAGGGAAATGGGAGGCGGTGGTGGGGAGGAACAGAAATCTTTAATAAATAAATAATAAAAAAATAAAACCTTGTCTTTTATTATGGTTTCTAATTTTGTGTTTTAAGGACTCTGTGTGCATGTGTGTATCTGTGTTGCTTGTACCTTTTTTCTCTATATGCTTTGTTTTATTTTTTTATTGACCTGTTTTTTTGAGAGAGAGAGAGAGAGAGAGGTGGCATGGGGTAGGATGAGTGGGGAGTGGGGATGAGCTTCAGAGGAGATAAGGGAAAACTGGGACCAGAATGTACTGTACAAAAAAAAAATTAAAAATGGAGTCAGAAAAGTCAGAGAAACATGACCTTGAACATAATCAAAGGGTTTTTGGTTGTTTCAATACTTTTTTGTACTTTAACAACTTCATACACATATACAGTGTACCTTGACCATACCCCACCCCATCTTCTTCTCGCTCTCCACTCCTCTGGGGGTCCCCTCCTGCCTTCCACGTCTCTATGTATGTGTTCTTGCATGTCTTGTACCCTTCAGTGCAGTTAGTGCCTGCTAGACTGTTTGTTGATCTTGTTGGCTTCATCTTCTGCAGGTGGCTAAAGGGGTTTGGCTTTTTGCTTTTGTTTTGGATTGAAAGCTTTATTTTGTTTTCGTTTCTTATTTTATAATCTTTTTTGCCTATAATTTTTTATGTGTATCTGTGGCCAACATTCTGTAAAACTTGAAGTTGTTTTTTTAATTGTCTAATTTCTATCTAGCTAAATGAGTACCTTTCTTCAGGGGTGTGGCTACTGGGAGGTAGCTCATACCCTAGGGTGTGGCTCAAACACAGGACCAGTTGGAACCAGCGATTTAGTAATTGTAAATAGAAACCATGAAATTGGGAATAAAATGTGTTAGAGATCCTGGGGGGAAGGGCTAAGAGGAGGGAGTATCCAAAATACTTCATATACATGCATAAAATCTGCAAAGAATAAATAACGCTATTAAAAAAAGAGTAATCTTACTACTGGCAAAGAAGAAAGATTCCTGAGGTTTGATGGCCAGCTATTCTCCCCTAATCTGTGAGCTCCAGGTTCAGTGAGAGACTGTGTCTCAAGTCAAAAACAAAACAAAAAGCAAAACTCAACAACAAATAAACCAAACTGAAATCAAAAAGGCAGTGAAATGATTGAAGACACCTAACACTAGCCATTAGTCTACATGCATGAGTACACACCTGTATACACACATACGAAGGACAAAAATAAAGCTATGCAGAGAAAGACAGGAAACAGTGAGTGAAACAGAGACAGGAGATGGGGGCAGCAAAGGCAGACCATGATTTGAGACCCTGAAACTTCTGGGTAAGCACTTAAATAGCAAGAGGTACTTGAGGGTCAGGGCAGACTCTACATACAGCTGCTGATACACTCAGGAGGCAGAGGCAGGTGGAGCTCTAAGTTTGAGGGGAACCTTACCTACATAGCAAGTTCTAGGCTAGCCAGGTCTACAAAATAAGATCTGATCTGAAGAATAAATTTAAAAACTCTCAATTTGATAGACAGTGACAATACAACTTATAACTGAGGTTAGAGACTCAAGATTTTACAATCATTTTTAGTTCCTTAATGCATAATGCAGGTGATAGAACCTAGGTCCAAATGCTTCCTCTGCCTGGTTTTGAATCATTCCGGTGAGTATTCCCACTCCCTGACACAACTGTCCGGAAGGCAGAAGACCTCCCTTCTTTGCTGCCTGTGGACATCGTCTTGATCCTGTATCCCAGGGCAGTTTCTCCACGAGGCTTGTTTATGCTGGCAGTTAACTAGTATGTGGTTAAGTGGAGTGCCAGTTTGAGCCATGTCTTACAAAATAACAGAGAGGTTTGAGAAGTTGTGGGGAAGGAACCCTGTTTGTTATCAACTGAACTCCAGGTTGAGGAAAAGACTCCAGGAGGGTCCCAAAACAGGGGACCATTGTGAAGGGTGTAAACGGAATCTAGCCGGATCATCCTTCATATCGGTATTATAGCACCTGACGATTTCTCCCCCATCCCCTGACAGAGTCCCTTAGCTGCATGAGAATCTAGCTGCTTGTACTTTCCCCTCACCTTCTTGCCCAGGCCACTATACAAGTTCCAACTGTAAAATAACTGCTCCAAACCATTGGCCTGGTGGTCCCACCTTCTATTTCCAGTGAGGGTTCTGTTGTCCTCATTGGCCCAGAAGAAGTGATTGACAGGTGAACAACCCAATGAATGACTCTTAGAAGCACCTGCTCCCGCCCCGTGGCAGTTAACGGCTGATATTCTTACCACGAGGTTTATTCCAGCCGTTTATTTTCAAAAGTCAAAACCCAGTTATCTTTAGTAAAGAGTGGAAGGTACTTTAGTCTCCTCAAAAAGGAACACATGGTAGCTTAAAAGTACAAATCAACTTCCCGAAAGAATATAGGATGCTAGATCGAAATGAGCCACTCCGCAGAGAGGGTGTTGCTTGGCTAAGATACAGAAGGCAGAATGAGGATGTAAAGTCTTTGGTGACCATGAGTGGCATTCACTAGGCTGGAGTCGAAGGTGCTCATCACAGCCTTTGAAGACAGTAATTCTTGGGGTCTGAGATGTCTCGAGCTGGAGGGAAAAACCTGATGGCTTCACTGCTGGGACTTTGAGCACCATGGTGATCAAGCGCTGAATTGATACTGATCAGGATAGTGGTAGGGTGTCCCTGCCCGTGGCCTCATTACAAGGGAATCTTGGAAGAGCAGGCTTAGGGGCAAAAGAGGAGACATGACACAGGACATGGTTGGACAGAGATGGAGTGTCCCCAGTCCTCGAAAGGTCTAGAATTGGAGGACTAGCAGAGGAGCAGTACACATTTAGTTTAGAAGCTGTAACTAGAGATGAAGAGAGGAGACAGACAGGGGAGCTGTGGAAAGTTAGGAGGAAGGGCTGGCTGCGTGCAATAGGAGCTCAGAGCTGGGCTTTCTCTAAGCCCTGGGCAAACACATGTTTGGCACCTAGCTGTCACTCAGTAAGTGCTAGCTATTATTACCCTTCTTGGAGGGGTGGCAGAGGGTCCTACTCATATCTAGTGGTTCAGATGAAAAATAGGAACTGAGTGGAGACGTTAAAAGAGGAGTCAGGAAAACAGGCCATTACAGTTGCCTTTTTGTCTCTCCCTGGGCTTGTTAGAATTGAAGAGGATATCCCCACTGGGAATGAGGGGAAAGGCATTGGCGTGTGCTAGGGTTGGAAGCCCATGGCCGAGCATCACAAATGAGGGCTGATGACTGCCTTTCCGAACAGGACCTGTTAGCAGTGAGGTGAAAGAAGAGGAGGAAGTTTCCTTGCAGAACTGGGGGATGGGGTGGGATATGGGCTGGTGCAGGCAGAGCCATGTCATCCTATATATAATAGCTGTTGTGGTTGCTGGGGTGTGGGCAGGAACCCAACTACTCATTTCTTCTGGTCAAAAGAACTGGTGTTGAATGTTTATTGGAATATGTCTCATACAACATTCTCTAAAGTGACAACTTACTCGGGGGACCACTGATTTTTGTGGTCTGAAAGGGTAAGTCCCTCGGAGAAGCCCAGAGACAGATTTTAAAATTTGTCAGCAAGGCTCCAGAATACAGAAGAAATAGTACAATCCGCTCACCACTGTTCTGAGTGAGGCTCCCTCCCGTTTACCTCTATTTCTCTTTGCCTTTCCTACACCCACCACTTTGTTCCCTTTTATCAAGTCATTGAATCTGAGGAATCTGTTGTTGTGGGGGGTGCAGAGTGGGTGGCTCTTGAGGGACCTAAGAGAAGTCATGTGAGTTTAAAGAAAAAGATGTTGAGCCTCAAAACTGTAAATACGGAACCAATGAGGGCTCAAGGAACCAAAAGGCACTTTTTGCAACAATTGAAGTGAAAAGCCATTTGTATTAGCCTAGCCAAGCTAAGAAACTCTGTGATCTATGATATAAGGGAGAAGGCACCTGGAAGAGAAGACATCAGACAGGCACTAAGATACAGGAGGAGTGGTGGAAAGGGACAGAGGCGTGATGGAGACCCGCGACGGCAGGGTCTAAGAGGACAACGGCGGCTCTGAAATAACCGGCACACACATTTGCTAACGGCGGCTCTGAAATAACCGGCACACACATCTGCTAACGGCGGCTCTGAAATAACCGGCACACACATCTGCTAAGCTTTCCAAGTCTTTTCCATTTCCATTTCCATTTCCACTGACTGTGGTTCCAATCTACTTTTTACAAAGGAGATATATAAGGTTCTTTGTTTTTAGCGCTTCCGGGAAGTGCAGTATTATTTCCATTTTCCATTTTATATGAACCTTTCCCAAAATTTCCTGGATGCTCCAGAACATCCATGCTCACAGACGGGGTTTAGAATCGGGTAAGGCAAGAGCCGGTAGAGAGAAGGGAGATGGAACTTGTGACAGGCAAGATGTCAGCTTCTGGAAGCTGCTCTCCTTTGTCACCTCCACAGACGAAATGTTGAAGGAGCACTTGGGATGACTGTGTGGCAGGCTAGTGGCATCCTCCCTGGGACAGTGAAACAGCAATGGGAAATGCTGTCTTTGAGGATGTTGGCCTCACAGTGGTGAGTGTGGTGGTCAGGAAGGTGGGGGAGCGAGCTGAAGACTGGCCGGCCCTCCATGAAGCCTGGTTTAGGATGATGCTGAACTGCTGATTTTACTCACAGTTGGTGACTAAACATTTTCCCCAGGAAACAAAAGGCAAGGGGAGTGGGCCAGGCTAAGAGGGATGCTGCTACTGAACAGGCCCCGAAGCCAAATGTTACTAGAAAGAGCAGATTTGCATCTCACCAGGGGGGAGATTGAACAGGCCAGAGAAATGCTTAGGCAGGGCCAGAGCTGGAGAAGAGGAAATGGACTGGGGAAGGAGGTGAGCAAGATGGTCGGCAAGCTGATTCTTGAAGCCAGCCCAGACGACTCTCTCTCTGCTCTTTTGATATCCTGCTAAGCCAATTTCTTCCATCCCACAGTCGGAAGTAGTGATAGCATCCAATAGCCATGAGGTTTTGAGGAGCCAAGTGTAAGTGAGCAAGGGAGGCAAAGGGAACTTACTCTGAAGGGAGATGCCCTGCCTGTGGTAGAAGACCAAGTGGCACACACATCTTTCTGTCTCTCCTAGGCCATGTCCTGTGAGACTTGATCTTGCCTTTCTCAGATCTCTGTGGTCGGCACCATCTCTCTTATTAGCAGAGTGAGGAGGGGAGGTAAAGGCAGGGTAAGGTAAGGTAAAAACCAGGGATGGGGGGATTGCTTGAGCCAAGGCAAGGTCAAATACAAAGATGCAAAGACAGGACCTCTGCAGAGGTGACCCTACCTAACTCTGTCTTCTTCATCTTGTCATAATCTCTGGTTCCGCTCACTCTCAGGGCCATTTACCGGTTCCATAAAGGATTCAGAGCGCCTGACTTCCTGAGCTAATTTTGCTCAACTTATCCTGGTGGCCCTACTTGCTAAAGCCAGGTTCCTCAGCTAAGGATGAGTTGAAGTGACAGACAGTGCACTCATTCCTAAACAAGGCAGGGCACTTTTGGGAGACAAGCCCAACAGTTGCTCACTTCCTACCCACATGGGCGACTAGGGGTCAATGATGGCTAAGATAAACACATGGGATTACAGTGGCCTGGCCTCTGTGGAGGCAGGAAGGAGTGAGTCACTTAGGTCTGAAGTGGTCTGGTTGAGAGAGAGGAGGTGACGAGTCTCGTGCCCTTGACACAAGGCAAAGCTGGGGAGCTGCCTGTAGCTTGGTTCCTCCAGGAGCTCTGGGGAAGAGTCGAGACTTCTGGTTTCCATCTGAGTACCCCTGGGCATATTTTCCTACTCCGGGAGTTATCTGCCCTTCAGTTCTATTGAACTGTTGTTACATAGAATAGTGATGTTTCCGGTGAATTGTTTGAATCTCAAGGAGGAAAAGAAATGACATTGTCTTAAGACTCAAAGAAAACAGACCGCCTCCTTCTTAGATGGCACTGATCCTTGCTCTTCCTGCTCAGTGCTCCTCTTGCAGACTGTGTTCGGAGAAGCCGAGAAGCTCCACTTGGGATGTTGCACAGCTGTGTGCCAGTATTCACCGCTGTCATTGGTTTATAGTGTACAGTGCGCCCTCTTTAACCACATGTGCAAGACAGGCGAATGCAAGTTTTTATTGCACTATCTCATTGGTAGTTTCTGCCTCGTCAGCATGCTGGGCCCATCCTGGTCTTATGCTAAATTGGATTCCTCCTGGGACATCTCCTCCTGGTGAGGGAATAAGGTAGTCTACTCCAATCTGTTGTTAAGTTCCTCCTCTCTGTCCATCTCACCTCCTGGTTTCTCTGTCCTCCTGGCCACATGAGTGCTACTATAGTCCTCTTCACTGGGTTGACTGAGGCAATGGGAGCCATGGGCCTTGCTAGCTCTTACTTGTATGCAAGCCATTGAGGACTATAGAGAGGCATTATAAGCTGCAATCATGGATGGCTGAACAGCAAGGTCACTGTTGGGAAAGGAAAGAGTCCTGCCCAAGGCTTGTTGGGTGCCCTTTTTGAAGGCTTCTAAAACCGCCCCCTCCATCCCTGTCTTCATGGTTACAGAATACTGTCTTCATAGTTTTCCAAAATTAATGTTGAATACTGTGAAATGAACCTTTTTCCCAAGGAAAAGATTTTCTCTTTACAGAACCAAAAGCTTAGATCCTGGACTCTCAACCGGCTGCTGTTTAGGCAGATGGTAAACTTAGGCCTGTGCTGAGGTGACAGGCAGGTGGGCCAGGGTGAGGTACTCTCAGCAAGCTCAGGGCTTAGTGGTCTGTGGTGGGGGGTGTCTCTGGGGACCCCTGGCAGTCTTGGATCCAGGCTGTGTGTATACCACAGTAGGTGAAGAATGTGTGGAAGGCGTATGTTCCGTGTAACTCAAGCACAAGCTGCATAGGACGGAGTGTCAGTCAGTCTGAGCGAGGCTTCAGAGACACACTGAGGGCCTGTCTCAGCTGGGAGATGTGTTTCAAAAAGAGCAAAGAGGAGGAAGGCTGGAGGAGGATGTACCTGTCTCTGGAAGTGGCTTGTTTGTGCCAAGCTGGTGGCAGGAATCCCGGGGATGGAGCTCTGGGATCATAGTAGGGCCACTGTTGGAGTACAGGGGAGGTGACAGGCCAAGGAGGTCTCTCTGGGAGTCCATGAGAGTTGGGGGACAGAGTCAGGGTGGCGGGTTGGAATCTTTTTCTAAAGCAATGCATCGAGTTCCTCATACCCGTAACTTCTTAGCGCAAATGAGAAAACCCACTGCCTGATTTCTGGAAGGCCAAAGCAAGGAGGCGCCTCCTGTATCTCATCCCTGGTTTTCCAGAGTGCTCAGCTTTCCCCTCCTATCTCACTGTTTCTCTGACAACTGGGTGAAGGGATGATGGTGAGGCCAAGCTTGCTTTCGGAAGAAGGACTAGAAGAAAATATTGAGACTGGGAGAGCGGACGGAAGTCTTGCTAGAGCAGAGCAGCTGGAGCCTAAAATAAAGGTGTTTTGCTGCTGGCTCAGGATCCAGCAGGTCTTTTGAGCTGGTCAGGAGAGTGGTTGAAGGATTCTTGTACAAAGGCCAGTCAGGACATTTTCTGGCATGGCTCTGAGTGGCATATGTGGTCTCCCTATGGCCAATGGGTAGGGAAGCACCCAGCAGGTGGATCAGTGCAGTGGTAGGAAGTACCAGGGATGGTCTTGTTGACGGACTGTTTGTAGGATCTGCCATGGCTACTTGGGCTAAGGGGTTGATAGGGCTCTTCAGGACCCCAGTGTCCTTTCCCTTTTCTGGACTTTCCAAGATTCCCTGGAGGTGGGGAGGTATGGAGACACGTCTGTCTAAGGGAAGAGACAGCAAGTGTGAGAGATAGGTTTGTAGAGAGAGGAACAGAGGCAGAAATTAAAGGTGATGAACTTTTGCTCTTGTGTGCCAAATTGTGTACAATTTGGGTAAGCCCCAGTACTCAGTGTTCTAGGAAAAACTCCTATTGCTGCTGTGCATGTCAGATGACCTTCCAGAGCTTGAAGAGTCCTCACCTGCACAGAAGCAGGTCTGAGCTCAGTCAGGTACCTTAAATCTGGTTTCTGATCCACTCAGGGAATGTGGAAGCTCAGTGGGTGCGAAGAGAGAGAGTTCCTGCCAGATACCTTTTTTTCCTCTTCACGGTGTGCCACATAACAGAGGGACAGTTTTCCCCTGGGTGATCCAGGAGAGAGGTCACACAGGGCAGGGGGCTGGGGTGAAGGGAGGTATGAGGTCAGGGGCCGAAAGAGAATAAGATGACAGGAAACAGTCTGATCTACTCAGATACCAGAAGAGACAAGTGTGGACTGGGGCAGGAAGGCAAGTGACACTTTGTCACTTAAAGCTCATCCTTTGTATGTGGCATCTTCACGGGGCCCCGGATCTAGATCTAGATAGGACCTGTTGAGACTCATGCCTTCGCTGGTGAAACAGGTACCCTAATCACAAGGGGCTGAGGCAAACAGTGTGCAGAATACAGTATGTTCTGGTTTGCTCCTCTTTGAAAGGTCGCGGTGACCATGCCTCCTTTTAAAGCTCTGTACCGTCGTTGCCACCCAGCCTGCTTCTCTCTTTGTAGCTAGATCTGCAGATGACTGATGTCAGAAAAACTGGCAAAACAAAGGCAGAGTGGTAGCTAAAAGTGGGTGGGGGAAGTGCAGGGGCACAAAGGCTTTTTTAGCGTATGACTTTTCTGATCCTGCTCCTGTTTACTCAAATTACACTGGTAGAAAACAGCAGCTATGCAGAAGGAAGGCTGGAGGAGAGTGGTCAGTCTTTCTCCGGAAGGCAGAATGAAAGGTTGCTTTCTACGGTATGACAGGCCTGGACTAGTTAAGGGAGGTCTCCTGAGCGAGGACATTGTGGAAGACTGGATGGCAGGAATAGGGTGGAGTCATTCTTCTGCAGTTACCTATGCAGGATTTTTAGGCCTGGGGATGACCTCTTTTGCAGTGAGGTCGAGAAGCAGGGTCTGGAAATGAAAGGGTCTGATGGCCAACGCTGGTCTCATGTCTCTTCTAAAACCCACTCTCAGAGTTGGTGTTGCACGGTGTCCTTCCTCTGCCTGCTTTCTTTCTTCATACTTTTCAATAATCTTTTTCTTCCTGAGGGGGACAAAATGGGATGAGCTGAAGGAGACAGAGAAATGGAACCAATCCTGGCAAGGCCGAGCCTGGCGCTGAGTGGTTCCAGTTCCTCCCAGACCAGCAACCCCTCCAAAGAGCTTCTTCCAATACCAAGTCACCTCTCCAGGGCCTCAGAGCCTTTCAACAGTTCAAAGTAACCATAGAAGAGGAAGTTATGCAGAGCAACCTTTTAGCCAGATTCCTGGGCCCTTTTGGCAAAGAGCCATGCTCACTAGGCTCCTTAGCTGTGGGGCTCAGGCTTGTGTGGGCAGGGAGGGCCAGAAGATGGAGAGAACCTTTGAGTCACTGCCAGGTGGAAGGTGGTTTATGTCCTGGGTGCATGGAGCAGACTGTTCCAGCTAGCACACAGTAAGAACTCAATAAATAGGGATTCATTGTATGGAACGAAATTATTTGTTGAATTTCCATGTGGGTAAATACACAAAGTTGGCTTCAATAGAGGAAAAAGGAGATGGTCCACAGAGAGAAGCGGAATGAGCACTCTCCAGAGTGGGGATGGGATGGATGTGGGAAAGGGACTGGATAAAACGAGATGGAAGGGGACAGGTAAAGAGTACTACAAGACTGTGGCAGCCTAGGACGATGGCTCTGCCACTTTAGAAGCCATGCATGCTTCTTCCTCAGAAAGTTCTTAAGTCTTTCCTGTGGGCAGTAGATATGGCAAGGGGGAGAGGCCGCGCCAGAACACAGCATGATCAGAAATCACCATTGTTAGGACATAGGAGGACGAAGGAGAGGATGAACCTCCCAGGTGATGCTGGAACAGGAGGCCTCTGCTGAGGAGGCGATCAGAAGAAGAGTGCATCTGTGGAAGTGTTCCAACCCAAATAAAAGCCAGCAGGTGCTTGGCAGTTCCAGTGGGATTCAACTTGTAGAATCTCTTCCTGATCGACAATTTTGCTGAGAGCAAATACATCATATGCTGATGTCATTAGGAGGCCCCCAGACTTATCAGGAAGTCACCATTTGCAGTCACTGTGCATCTACCAGAAGAACGAGTAGTGCATTGTTGTGACACAGCCACCAAGCATAGTGGCTGAAGAAGGGAGCCAGCCAGTGGGTTCTTGATTCGACCTCCGAAGAACAGTCTACAATGAGGGTCCCCATTCTTTGGAACTAAGTGGAGGTCCTTCAAAGGTCTGCTTTCTTGGCATATTGGGTTCACAAACAGTGAAAAGTCTGTTTTTCAAATTTCGGAGGACTACTTTATTTTTCTTCTTTTACTAGAGCATTACATGTCTAAATGTGATGTTCAGTTATTATCATTTTACAAAAGATAAAAAAATTGAACTCTGCACAAATAGAAAGGCTATAACCTCAAACGTGATCCTTGTGAGCCAGACTATTGAGACTGGCCTGGAGAAGCAGGTCTAGAATTCAACTTCCAAGGGTGTAATCTCAGAACATACAACACTTAGAATTCATCTGGGGCCTACTGCGTCGCCTTCGCCTTGCCAGCAGCAGTGGGCCCTACTATGTCACCTAGTGGATGGGAGAGATGCCAGCAAGTGGCCACCTGTATTCAAATTGTACCAGTTCATCCCAGTTTCCCATCCATGTGCTAGAGTCAAGTGCCTATTACTGATTTTAAATATAATATAAATGCCTTCCATGACTCTCTCTCCCTCTCATTTTACAAATGACCAAATTCTACTCATCCTTCAAAACCCAGCTTAAGTGCCTTAGCCTCATGTGCACTTTGAGACTCACATCTTCCCGGAAGGCAGGAAGCAGGGATGAGACCTGTCTCCTCTGTGCCCTGCAGCACTTTGTATTCTAATTTCTCATCTGCACACTCAGAGGGGTGTACCGACATGATGACTTCTGCTTAACTGGAAGCTCTTTGGTGGTCAGGGTTCTCTCTTACTTTGTGTGTGTGTTCTCAGTGTTTGATGTAGGACATGAATTAAAACTTAACTCATCAAGAGCTGATGACAGGGTGTTTTGTCAAATTGCTTTAAAATTAGTGGACAAGCTTAGCAGTGATCCAGTTTGGCATTCCTTTGGTGTTGATCCAGGTTGACATTTGTTTGATATCTGTGGATTGGGGAGCCTTACCCTTGGAGGTTGGCCCTAAGACCTGCTTTCAGACAGTGGGGTGCAGAGTGAGACTCTGGTTCTAGAAATAGGGGCAGACTAAAGAGCACAACTTCACTTGTTGAAATCAGTTGTTATGGAAATGACTGTTGGAAACAATGTCCAGGGCTCACGGCAGAAGCCCCAGCAGAGCTGCACTGGGTAGTTCTGGCTGGCTCGTGTTCCAGCTAGTGCCCATGGTGACTTTTGTACTGCCTCCTGGCAGGACATTTGTCGTTGAGAGTTCTTGGTGTCACGTTGTCTTTTACTGAACTAAAACCTAGCTTCCTTAGAACAAGGCTCTTGGAGTTCTAGTTCAGTCTTCAGTTACCTCGATAAGATCTCCCCTCTGCATAACATAGAAATACACAAAGCAAGCCAGCAGCTCCTGTAGTGACTGGAACTCTGCTTGGCTCCTCTGGTTACCACGTCACTGTCCCCACCGTGTGTGTTTGACTTCTACCACTGCTTGCCCTTCTTTGGGCTTGCAATAAGTCATCAATGTCTTTGACAGTATCTAGAGTTAAATCATTAATTACCTAGGCATTATAATTTAGTTAACAAAGTCCAAAGAAGTAAGACAGAAAAAACTCAGCCATCTGGTATTTTTCTGTTTCTCAAAATCTGCCCTGTTATGGAGCAAGGCTGTCCATTTTATTCCAGAGCCATCTTTTAAAAATGTAAATTCAATTCATTTTTGCCTTCCAAGAGTTTTTTTGGTAATCTTCTGCGCTTGGAGTAAAATCCGGGTTCTTTGTCACAGCCTCAAGGGTGGTTCACGCACCCAGTCTATCTCTTTGCCTCCACTGTCTGCCTGTTTTCCTGCCTCCAGTCTCCCAATACGCCACAATCATTGTCCCCTAGGGAATTAACTTTGCCTAGCTATTTTCTTCTGTTGGGAATGTTCTCTCCGCTGACCTTTGGGCAGAATCTTTTTCTACATTGAGACCTTGGTTCAAACGTTGCCTCTTCAGAAAGGCAAACAAACACAGCTCTGTTGCAGGCGGCCCAGGTTGGGCAGTCTTAATAACGTACAGTACGGAGAATACTTCTTGATGACTGTCCCTTTTCCCTGACAGAAGTGTAGGCTCCAAGAAAGTACACACACTGACCTTCACATATTCATGGTATTTCGACATCTGGCAAGTGTGTTTTACACAGTTAAGTGCTCCTTCATTTGCTTGATGGATGCATTAAGATTGACAAGTGAACACTACATATGTTGTAAATGAAGATGCAAAGAGTGTCTTGGAAGAGGTCTCACTGTCTTTTTCTTTCAGATCTTGCAGTAATGACCCTTTCCGGTTCTTCTCACTAGTGAAATGTTAGAAGGATCATCACATCCACTTCTCTGTTGGTGTTAGCTTAAATTATACTAATGAAGAGACCAGCTATGTCAAACTCACACACACAGACTAGAATATGCTAAAGTTAAACAGCTTCCTTGAACTTTGACCTCATTTTTATGATGATGCTCATATTTCCCACATCACAGCCTAAGCTGGGCTGCAGAAAAGCAAGAGACTAAGTAATCTTCAGAATTTGCACCTGAGTCTGGCTTGATAGGAAACAACACACAAAAGAAATGTTCAAATCAGTGCCCTTGGCATTGACCTGAAGCATACGACTTAACAGTGCCTGGTGCAGATAGTGCGTGCCACTGACCAGTGTGTAGCCTGGGCAATGGGTGCTATTGCTAGCTCCTGAGGGTGCTTCCAAAGCTTTCTCATTCCAGTAGAGGTGATTTCTGCCTTACTTTGGGCCAGACACCACTGAGATTCCCTTTGAAAATATAAGGATACCATCAGTTTTGAGGACTCAATTATACCTTACTATGCTGTCCTGTCTTTGTGTGCACCTTACACGCAAGGTGCTTTCAAGAAAAAATTGTGAAGAACTTCCATCTTCCCTTAAAGAGCTGAAGTTGTTTCTTTAGAAAGCAACCTGTAGGAGTTAAGCTTTGGCTTCACATCTGTTAGCCTCACACAAAGAACCTAGGACCTTAAGCTAGAATCTATCTCGTATTTGTGTATCTGGTAACATCACTGATACCAACAGGTTAGCAGAAAAAGAGACCGAGTACACCTGGCTCTAACTAAAGATGTGGAACAGCAGATGGGGAAGGGACTTGCCAGTGAAAAAGACTTCTTGTTGGAAACCTAGTGATAAGCCTGATGTTCATGATTGAGAAATCCACTCAGATATACTATCTGTTAAACTTGTGTGTTCTTAAGTGTTTGCTGAGGCAGATCCTCTTTCAACTTCTGGGGATATCTAGGGAAAGGTCCTTCAGGGGGTGCTTGGATATAAGAAAGCTGAAAGGGACATAAGGCTGAGTCTAAAGGGCTAGGGCTAGGGCTCAGTGGTAGAGTGCTTGCCTAGCATATGTGAGGCTCTGGGTACAACTGCATGAAAAAGAAACAGCAAAAGATGGAGTCTGAAGAGGGTAGCCGAAACTCTTCTAGATTAGACGTAAGTGATGCACTCAAGGAGGCTAGCTCCCAGTCTGCAAGAAAGCAAAGACAACAAACCACTGTGTTAGCTTCAAGGCAAACATTGCTAGAAAGTTCTGCAAATGACAACAAAATGATCTAGGAGACACAGGAGTTTCTTCAGATTTGGGGTGTTGGGGGACAAGAAACATGAAGACATTTGGGTAAGGTAGCATTTTGTGAAGCTCAGTTGGGTGTGGGGAGGTGGACTTGGGTTGAGAAGCTCTGCCTGGCACAACTCTGTATCTGCGGGAGAGGGATGGTGTCTAGACAGAAAGATGAAGAGAAGCCAAGCCTCCAGTTGCCCCTTCTTGCCTGGTGTAGGAGACAAAGTGTCACTGAGTCGTTCCTGGCCTTTGCTTTCTTGTACACTGGGAACCAGCTCCTTGGGAGCAGGGCCTCTGTCTAACCTAGAGGAACTTGGGATACCCTCTTCGGCTCTGCCCTCTTTAGTCATAATCTTACTGCCCTTTCTGGTCTGAATGGGAAAGAATGAAGCAGCTTCGAAAATTTGGAGGCTTAAGGGCAGATTATGCAAGGCTTTGTCTCTGAACTTGAACATCTCTGTGGGGGACACTCAGCAGCTGCCAGGGAAGAGAGAAGAAAACTGAAGGAGAGGAGAGAGACTTCTTTCTCTTTTTTGAGATAAGTTGCATGGTTTGGTTGACATGGGCCAAAGCATAATGGCTAGCTTCCGAAGTCAGTGTGACTATTAGGGCCTGGGATAGAGGGGACTGTACAGACTTGGGAGGCTTTGACAGGGCTGGAGTGTGTACTGGCTTGAGGGCTGGCATTAAATTCACTTGGACTTAGGGCCTCTGTGCCAACATTCGCTTTGTTAGTTTAGACACTTTGCTTGGTCTCTTCCATGTGGTGCAGAGTTGGCGTGGAGCTTTCCTTTCAGCATCTTGTCTGTTCAGCAGTGGTTTTTCTCTCTGCTGAGGTAGTTTTGGCTCTAACCTCTTCAACGACTTTCGAGTGTCCAGTCTCCATGGTTTGAAAACTCTGTGGTGTTGATGCTTGAGGGGCAAGAGTTGGTTAGAACTCTGTTGTCACTTGCTGGAGCTCTGCTGGCTAGGGTTTCAGCATCTTCAGATGCCATCCCGCGTACCTCCTCACATTGCTCCCAATCACGGCCTGCGCTACTATTTGCACAATGACTCTCTGCATTTGCTGGGTTGGTTCTTAGGGCTCAGGCTGCTCTGTTTAATCTCAGCAGTGCCAGTGTCAGAGAGAGCGAGAGAGAGCGAGTGAGCGAGAGCGAGAGAGACCTTAATAAAGGTTTTGGTGGTGGGTGACTGACTCCATAATGAAATCGGGGGTAAGGTGCTGAAAAGTTTTGGATCCTTGATAACAGCATTGAGTTGGGTGACACAGGCATTTATTTTTTTAAAAACAAAAGTCATGTGATGTCTGTTTTTACACTGAATGGTTTTAATAAGACTATGTCTTCTTTAAACGAGAAGTGGAAAACCCATGGATAAAATGGAAAGGCTAGACCATCAGGGAAAGCCTGCACAGCAACTCAGGGGCCAGGATGTCTAAATACAAAGATAGATGTTTACAGAGTGAGTGAAGTAGGCAGGCAATGGCTAGAAGCCCTGTCATGTTCACTGAAGGGACAACGAGATGCTTGTGCTTCCTGAGTTGGTGGACTGATTCCATAGGCTTATGGCTATCAAAGATCCTACTGCCTATCACGAATAAAGTCCCTGGGCTCCAGAAGTGTTCTGATTCTGTCATCCATGCATATCCAAGCAGGGATTCCTCTCCCCTTGCTCCTGACACCTGCTCTATTCTCCCCAGTTTCTTCTGGTCACCTGCTATACTCTCCATCCCACGTCCCTTTCTTCCTTTCCCTGTGCTGTTTCCCCTAGAGTCCCCTTCAGGTGTGTTCTAATGTTACTTCTCTACTGAAGCTGTTTCTTCCTAAATATCCCATTGAAAGGGGGTGGAGTGGGTGCAGACACTATAGATCATGGTGGCTAGTTCTTTAGGGGTTTATATGGTCACTCCTCAATTTGCCGAACCCAGGAATCCATGACTGCAATGCTGTTCGTTTGCAAAAGGACCATGCATGCTTGAGTTACTGTGCATTCAATCCTGGGCCAGAATGGTGCGCCAATGGAGCGGCCTTGTTTTATTGCCAAAGTCGGGAACACCACCAGGCAGAACTGTTGGTTTTTCATGTGGGGTGTCAGCTTGCCTGCTGCTGCTTCTATCCCTGCCTCTTCTGACCTGGCCTTCCCATCACCAGCACAGACCACCACAGAACTCCTTCCCCACTTACTGAGAGCCTCATTAGCCTGCAAGTCGACACAGAGCTGCTCTCCCCCAATTTCCCTCTCAGTGGGTTCACTGAGGGCCCACCGCTGCCTGCGGTTGTAAGGTGGATGGCGCGTTTCTCATTAAGAGGTGTTGTACGCTGCCTCCTTTACCTTGGAGATGAAGTGCTGGCAAAGGGGTAATTATTACTATTACTAATGAAAACAGCTATTGGGAGCTTTCCAAAAATTATGTAACAAACCTTTTACAAATCTTCTACCCTACTGTGAATTAGAGGGCCTGTCCCCATTTTACACACGAGAAAATAGAGGCTCAAAGCCAGCTAGGGCTCTCTATCTTTGTCTTCAGCATCCATGCTCTTTTGAGCCCTGCAACTTATTGCTGTAGTAGTACAAAGGGGTGGGCTGGCTCTGTTTGCATGTAACCGCTCTGCTATCTAAGCATGCAGTCTGGAATTGTGCTGCCCCCAAGCCCTGCATGTCTTTCCCCAGGCACAGCTGGGGTTTAATAGTCCAGGCTGAATACTAACTGGCAAGACTGGAGAGAGCCCCATGGCCTGGCGCAAGCTCACTGATTTTCATATGCTATTTTTTTCCTTCTCCAGTTTTCTCTTGATGTCAAAGCACTTTTGTATCTGAGCTCTCAGTGGACACTGAAAATAATCTAAAAAGCAGGGCTGAGACAATTGTTGTCAATGGATAAAAAAGGAACTTGAGGGTCTGTGAACCTGAGTGAGATGCCCCAATGAATAGAAACAAAGCATTTGGAGGTGAGGTAGGGACTCTTTTTGGTTACTCCTAGCTTACAGCTGAGAATAGTCTTCATAATTTGTGTGCTCAACGAGAGCTTGAGGGGCTCATAGCACAATTTGTCTATCAATTCCCTTCGAGGTTAAAGGTGATGGTTTACATTTCTAACTTCAGTCTGATCCTTGTTTCTTGGCTCATGATCTTTTCTCCACTGCCAGGGCGATAGTCACTCCCAAGAGAACTGTCATCAGGAGAATGAGCCAAGGTACCCCAGCATAAGAGGAGACTAGCGATTTGCCAGCAAGTGCTGTTAGGCTCTCCCTGGGCCAGGCGACATTGGGGAGGGCCAGAAAGGTTTTCTTCTTTTGTAGCTGGAGATGATGTAGCAGTAGGGAGGTGGAAAGGGAGTTCTCAGAATCTGTCAGTGCCTGTTAGTAGAATATGCTAGATGTGACGAGGGAGGGGGAAAGGCTGTGAGCAAAGATCGGAGTTCAAAATGGGAGAATTTCTAAAGTCAAGCAGAAGCAGGGAAAGAATCCAGTGTAAAGGGAAGCACATGGAAAACTGGAGTCAGTCTTTAGGTATCTGGTAGCCACCAAGATAAACTTTTTTTTCTCTTTTGGTTGGGCATAATTCTAGTCAATTAAAAACAGACTGTATTTCACCCAGAATACAGTTTTGGGTCACTGAGGTAGGCAGTACTCACCAAAAGTATCTATTCGCCTGAAGAGCTGGTCAGATCTGTTCCGGGCCCCAAGAGCTGTAATGTAGCCCTGGACGGTCATTTCACTTCTCGGAGCACGCTTCTTCATAGCCAAGACACACACTCAAGTGACACAGAAGACGGAGATCCTTGAGAGCTGAGGGCTTAGATGCTCCGTGACTGGAGCTGGAAAAGTTAAGCAGGGCTCGGATTCTTGAGCTTAACTTGTGGTCGAGACTTGGAGAAAGGTGGCTGAGGAGAGGCCTCAACTTGTCTGGTACTTGTGTTGAAGGGGTCCTCATCCCCATCTAAGATGTGTCCTGCATTGAAAACCCTATGGGGTCTTAGTGACAGGAATCCCCTCTAATCAGGCCTTGAATACCCATCTTAAAAGAATGACATAGGCAGTGAGGACAACGTCAGAGTTCTTAGGTCCAGCATCCCTTAGGAAGCTATTTAGCTAGGAAACTCTATGGTTCCATAGGCCTGACCTACTTTGACTTCTAAAGCATGTTTATATAGAGGCCCCCTATCTGATGTCCACAGAAACGCTCCTCAAGGCTCAGTTCTAAGGTCACCGGCTTCAGGCTTCCTCATTCTTAAAGGCATCGTTTCTGCATCTGAGTTGGTTGCCTGAAGCCTCCTGCTGGCTTCCATATACTCGGTGCTGTACCTGCCAAGACTGGTAGAGTGTCTTTGCCATCCTGCTCACCTGCCAGAAGGCAGCTGGCCCTGGGAGCCATCTTCTGTCTGTACTTTCCTAAGATAGTCACAAGGGCAGGGATGCTAGACGCCTTGGGAGTCCTTTGGATTAAATTTGTGGGATTTCTCTGTGGGCTTTTTAGATACTCTACCAAATTCCCCTGTATGGGGGAATCCAGATTCCCATGAACCAGGTCTCAGGGAGCTCTGCTTGAACCCCTGAAACTGGCCTCTTCTGCTTCCAGACCTGTCTGCCAAAGGTGCCTCAGTCCTGCTTTGCCTGCCGATGTATCAGGCTCTGGTCATGTGGCAGTTACCTGACTACCAGGTCCCTTCTGAGGCGACCCACGGCTGTTTCTAGTCACTCTTTTCCGTTCACTCTGCTATGTGCTGTCATGCTAATAACTTGAGTTAGTGCTCTCAGGGCAAGAGGCTTCCTCAAGCCTCCCAGAGCAAGGAGTGAAGGAGAAGAAACTAGTGCCGGGTTCCTGTCGCTCTGCTCTGGGTCTCTGCACGTTCCTACGACAGCCATGGACCCTTTGTCTCATCTTCATCTTTTCTGTCCTAGGCATTTGGTTCCTGGACTCCTGGGCACAGCCCGTTCCTGGGGTCTTTTCTGTTCAGGGGTTTCTTAGGCCTTTTTTCCTTATGCTCCCCTCAGCAGCCCCACCTATAGGAGCCACCACCTCCCTGGTCTGCCTTCTTGGGTTATTTTCTCTTGTATATTTGGGCTTCTACCTAGGATGCCTTTTCCCCCATCTTGACTTCCTGGAGAACCACTGTGCCTCCTTCCAGGTCTGGCTCAGAGGTGACTTCCTCTGGAAGTCTTCCCAGACAGAGCGTGAGAAGTCCTTTCCTTCCCAGCTTCTCCTGCTGCTGTTTAACCGTCTCCTTTGCAGAAGTTAACAAACTCTCTGAGACAGGAATTGGTGATGTTAGTCTCTTCAGTGCCTAATATGGGCTGGAAATAGGTACTTGTGACACTTGTTTGCATAAAATGGAAGTTTAGGCTGACTGCGTCTTCTTCAGTTCTGGTCTGAGCTTGGAAAACTGAAAGAGAGGGGGCAGAATGGGAGTGGAGGGGACAGGGGTGTGTATGGAGGAAGAAGCAGAGGATAAAGTGAAAATAAGTAGCTAGTTCTTCCTACTATCCTGATCTGATATTTGGCATTAATTATAATTTCTTGATGGAAGAATATGAAACTCCTTCTCTTCCTCCATGCTGCCTCCATCTTAAGCTTAAAAGTCATCTTGTAGTAAAGACAAACTAGGTTCACTCTTTTCATCATCAAATCTCTGTTTCTTAAGGATTGGGCTATGTGCCGCCTGTAACCTTAACTACAAATGGTTCTGTACTGCTTTGCCAGGAATGGCCATCATGTCTTGTTTCAAAATGTTGTTTATAACCCTCTTACAACCCTACCTTTGTTTCAGAAGACTATGACACCTGTCACTGTCCAGGACTGCCTGCTGTGCCCACCTGCAGTCACTGTCCAGGACTGCCTGTTGTGCCCACCTGAAGTCATGTCTTTGTTTCAGTAGGGTCTAACTAGTTATCTTATACTCTGCTCCCATAACCCCACCTATTTTGTCCATCGAATCCCTCGTTTGGAAACCTCTTACCCCTCTCTGAACTACATAAGCCATGTCTTCCTCACATCCAAGGCTGACCTCTTGAACTTGACCATAGGGGGTGGCAACCCATGCACACAAATAAAAAAGCTTGTTTTAATGAATTGCTTGCTTTAATTTGGATGTGTTGGTTTGAGTCAGCGGGGTTAACAAATAGGGTAATGTCACACGTGCCATCTGCAGAGCCATGGGGGTGCTGGGCGATCTGGCAGCTAGGGTGCTTAGAGGCTCTGAGGAAGATGGACAAGGCTTAGAATTTCTCGGAGTGCTGCTTGAGTGTAGATGGTTTTGGTCAAGTGAGTCCTGCCTGCATCAAAGTTCAGGGGTTTGAAGGCCACCGTGAGAGGGGCTTGTGACCTGGGTCTGGTGAGAGAGGAAAATGGAGGGGGCCTGTGGTTCTGTTGGAAACGTGCTGAGACTCAGAAAGAACTAGCCATCTTTTTCTCTTCACATCGCAACCAGAGCCTCTGTGGGAATCCCGAGGTAGTCTCCCTGGAGAGAGGAGGAGGACAGGTCAGACAGGTCAGTTAGATAGTCCTTTTGTTCAGGCATTCAGGGGGCAGGTTCCTGTTCTGACATCCCTGCTAACTGGTAGTGTGACTTTGGACTTTCTGTTTCCTCTTTCAGTTAAGCAAGAGACAGAGGTGGGATCAGTTAGATTCCAAAACCACAAGGAGTGGAGCCACAGCCCCGAGACATTGGCCTCTTCCAGCCACATTGTCCAAATGCACACATTCTGCAACGTCAATCAAAAAGCTTATTCTTTGTGATCCTTTCTTATGACCCAGGCCAGCAGCATTCGGCACCTGCTGTCCTCATTAGAACATCCTGTCTGTCCCTGTGGTATAGCCTCACCAAATCACCACACAGATGGCCGGCTGGTTCGCTTCTTCAGGTGTCTGGAAGTGTCACCCTCTCCACCCTGTGGAAAAGACATTCTCACAATACTTGTCCCCCCACTCTAACCCTGGGTTGGGTGTTACTAAAAATATCTTAATATAAACTTTAAGCATGAAAGTTAAGAAAAAGAGGCGCTCAGGAGAGCCCCACCCACTGCCTTCACTACAGATTCCACAGAAACCATCTCGTGGGGTGTAAAGCCTTAAAGGATTTCTAAGAAACCAAAGTGAGAAGAAGGGTGTCTCCTGAGGGGCATTGATGGGACTGCAATTGATAAGGTCACAGGAATATCTTCACTGTAAACCAAGTTAATAGTCTTGTTTGAGATTTGCAAACAGTGTCTGGGGGAAAGAAGAGGATGTGTTAAAGGCTCTAAACATCCTGGCCTTAATTAAGCTTGGCCCGATGCTTTTTCAACAAAACATCTGTGTATGAGAGGAGCCTTACCTTTCGTGTACCGCGGCTTTACAGCAGGTGGTAGTGTGCTGGGAGTCTCAGATGGTGAGCAGGTTTACCCGATTCAGGATGAGGGAGGGCTTCCTGTTTTTCTGTCTTCCCTCTACTCCCCTATCTTGAGACTTTTCCTTTGATCTTAGGGGCTGATGAAGGCCATAGTTGTGTCTTCTGTAATCCCTTTCATGCTGGATAGTACTTAAACCCCACTTATCCATGCATCGAAAGTCTCAAGCCGAGCAGTTTGTGTGTGTGTGGGGGGGGCGGGTTACAAGCACATCTGAGCTCATAGATTGAGAGGGTCACTACAGGATGTTGTGACTGGAGCCATCAAAACATAAATAAGCAAAAAGGCATGTGGTAGATTGTTATGACCAAGACCAATATCCTAAATAGCAGGACCTTTATGGTTCCTGATAATCATGATGGACATCGTTAAGTTTTAAGGCAGAAGCTAATATTTAATTGGGGTTTATAAATTTTAGTGGCCCAGGACACACTCTTCCAGTTGTCAGTGTGTGCCCAGAATGGTGAGCACAGCAAGAGCCGCCTAGGAGTCAGATTCAGTTATCATGATGTCCCCCATTAACTAGGTCTCCTCTGTGATTAGAATGTGAGCAGACACCCCATTTTGTTCCTAGTTGCAAGAACCCTGTCAGAACAACTTAATGAATGAATGAATGAATGAATGAATGAATGAGCAGACTGTTCTCATAACTCCTGGATCTCTTGGGAGTGATTGTTTTGTTATCTTTTTTGTTTGTGTTTGTTTGCTTTAAGGGGGCAATTGATGAAGGAGCTCTGGAACTGGAGAAGAAGGGAAACTATGGGCTTTTTTTTTTTTTTTTGTTTTTTAGAGACAGGGTTTCTCTGCGTAGCCCTGGTTGCTACTCCGTAGAAACTCCCTCTGTCGAACAGGCTGGTTTCAAACTCTGAGCTCCGCCTGTCTCTGCCTCCTGAGTGCCAGAATTACAGGTGTGTGCCACCACCACCCAGCTCACACCTTTTATTTCTAATCAGAATTACAGGTGTGTGCCACCACCACCCAGCTCACAC
>NW_004949096.1:18114108-18139991 GCF_000317375.1 Microtus ochrogaster | reverse complement strand
ACCCAGCTCACACTTTTTATTTCTAATCAGAATCACAGGTGTATGCCACCACCACCCAGCTCACACTTTTTATTTCTAATCAGAATCACAGGTGTGTGCCACCACCACCCAGCTCACACTTTTTATTTCTAATCAGAATTACAGGTGTGTGCCACCACCACCCAGCTCACACTTTTTTATTTCTAATCAGAATTACAGGTGTGTGCCACCACCACCCAGCTCACACTTTTATTTCTAATCAGACACTTGTCACAGGCCAGAACATATTTGAAGTTTTTATAGTTTATCTCACCTAGCCTTCATGAAAACTTTGAAGTTTCGAATTTATCTATATTTATGGTATATTTATATTAATTTCCCATTTATAGATGACAAAACTGCACAGAGAATGCAGTTTTCCAGGGCATCACATAGCTTCAGAAGCGGTGGAGTCAGGATGGACCCTTGGCTCTGCCTGAAACTAAGGCGCTTCCCCCTCCCTAAGGGAGGTGGTGACTCGGGACTGCCTTGAGCCTGGGTGAGCACTCTGCCCCAGCTCTGGTGCAGTGACTACAAACTACCCAACATTTTTCATTCTTGCTCGTCTTTGTCCTCTTTCATTGTCATTGTCCCCAAGCCCAGAGCTTCCTTCATGCTCCTGATTTTTGAGGATAGACTTTTCCAATTTCACCGATGGACTTGGACCTCCCAGCCTGTGCTCCTCAATCATTTAGCTTCCAGCCCTAGGTTTCCGGAGCCCTGTGGCAAAGGCTGGCTCGGAATTTTGCTGGTGCTTGCATGTGATGCCCAAGAGAGACAGAGAAATAGGAACTTGTCTTGTTACACCACTTTTCCAGCTGTATTAAGATCAAAGGGATTCTTTCTTGGGGAGCCCAGGGAACAAAGCACAGATGAGCAAGAGGGATCATACCTCCTTGGGGAGAATAAGGGTGCGTCTGGAGGTGGAGACTCTTTTGGGACACCAGGAAGTAAAGGAGCCACCACATTCTAAAATAGTTAGTTGTATCATTTGTGATGGTTTTGAGTTTGGGTTTTTTAAGAAGCTGCAGTGGAGCCTGGCTGGGTTAGAGGTCCTCTCACCCTGTAGGGAAGGACTGTGGGCCTGAAGTGGGTGAGGGTAACGGGAAGAACCTTGAGGTGGCCCTATAGATTGAGTAATAGGAGATGTCCTTAGTGTATGTCTTAAGCATTACACCCTAGACTCCTGGTCTCTGTGGCACTGCCTACACAGCCTTGAGTAAGGCAGAAGGCCTTCCCTGCCGTCAGTGCCGTCAGTGGATGAGGAGGCTACAGTTCCTTTTTTTTATTTTTATTTTATTTTTTTGCCTTAGGGTCCCCCTGAGCAGAGCAGAGCAGCATAGGCCATCTCAACTTTAGGTTTCTTTGGAGTTCTCCTCCCGTTTTCACCTTCTGTGAGTTTTGTAGAGAGATGGGTGACAAAGACAGAATCTGCCTCTAACTCTTCAGTTCTTACTTTCCAAAACACAGACTAGATCAACCATGTGACACAGAGTCAGCCTCAGGGGACACGATAAGTTAAAAGGCCCAGTGGCAGAGCTAGGCTGGGCAGCAGGCGATGTGGAGAGATAATATCTCTGAAGGGACAGGAGAGCAAGCAGGAGCTAGAAAGGGAGCTGCTGAGAGGAAGAGCAGCTGGCATCCTTGTCCTGTCTCCCTAGATCTGGGTGTAAAATAAAAGCTCTGTGATTGAAGGATGTCGCGGGGGCAAGGCAGGGGAGTAAGGGGAGGAGAAGAGATGGGGAAATGTGAGGCTGGAGCTTCCTGAGGGAGGCAGGGTACTTGCCAGATAGCAGCAGCTCAGCTAACTGGCTAACTAGTCTCTTTTCTTAACAGCCTTTAGGGGAGGGGTGATGGCTGCACTGTTTCACTGCCTCAGATACCTGTGTGCCTGAAGAGCTGGCAGGGCTGCTACCTCAGGACTGGTCACTGCCTCAGATACCTGTGTGCCTGAAGAGCTGGCAGGGCTGCTACCTCAGGACTGGTCACTGCCTCAGATACCTGTGTGCCTGAAGAGCTGGCAGGGCTGCTACCTCAGGACTGGTCACTGCCTCAGATACCTGTGTGCCTGAAGAGCTGGCAGGGCTGCTACCTCAGGACTGGTCCTGCTCAGCTGGCAACTAGCTGCAGGTGACAGGTGGCTTTCCTGTCCTGACACAGAACAGAAAGGATATAGCTGTGGAGACCAGAGTCTTCCCCCTTAAGTCTCCTTGTCTCAGCTCTGAGCTTGGGAATGGATCCTAGGCCCTCTTTCCAGGCTCTACCATGACTGGTGAATCCCCACCCCCAAGACTGGCCCAGGGGAGCTGAGGCAGGGGACAAGCTCTTGTTCTTCCTCCCTGTTCTTTCCACTCTAACAATCCCTGCATCCTCTCCGCTTCTCATCGTTGCTGTCTTTTACTATAGTATGGTGAGAAGACCATATGCAGAACACAGAAAACTTGGAGAGGTACACTCAGAAGAGAATCCAGAATAAACTCAAAACCTTGCTGTGCGGAGAAAGAACAGAACTCTGCCTGGTTTCTCTTCCTGACCCAGAGATGTGGCCAGTTCAGCGTGCAGATGCTTCCGTATGTAGTCTAGTGGCAAGCCTCTCCTCACAACGACAGACCCATCTCCTTACGCCATTGTACTTCTTCAAAATAGAAACACAACCTCTTATCTACCCTTAAAGAGTTGCCTTTATTTACTTGAGCATTGGGCTTTTATCAGACATTTTGGTAACATTTTGTTTTCTTCAATTAGAAGCTTGTCTTGAAGAGCTATTTTTTACACTTGTTTCTGCCTGTACAGTGTTTCCACCTGAGGGTGGACCCTAATCCTAAAAGTCCTAAAAAGTTGGCTCTGGACCAAAAAGTACAAGGCCGTCACTTTCCCTTCCCCCGTCTAGGATGTGCAGTGCTTCCTGTGACTTGGCCATTTAATAAGTGGCCAGGAAGACTGTCAGGAAAGCAGCATCTAGCGCCTTCCCAGCACAGCCCATACAGTATGGCGAAATCAAAGGGTTGTGGGTGAGGTGGCTTCTCTCATCACTTCCCACTAACTGTGGGAAGATATTTACACCCCAGGACCAAGCTGCCTCAGGCGCTGGCCAGGTGGACACTATGGGTTCAGGCTGAGAAGATAGAGCACAGGCCAAACGCTCAGCCTTCATACACTGTCCCATGACACGTGGGGTCTCTTCCAGCTCTCCTAAGCAGCAGGCTCTGCTGGAGCAAGACCCTACCTTGGCCTCTGTTTTTGGGTCCATTTATAGAAAGAGACATGGGGACCATATCTAGAAGGAAAGACAGTCATAGGAATGCTCAAGTGACATCCACTGTGTCCCAGAGTCCTTGCTGTAGGGAAAGGTCCAGCCCAGGGTCTCTAGCTGACGGCTAACTTGTACAGGTGGCTAGGGTACTCCAGCGTAGCCTATCCTTTCCCATGCATTGTCAATGTGGATTGGGTAGGCCTCTGGGGCTAGATTATGGGTAGGTTCAGAGAAGGGTCTGCTGTGATGTCTCTTCAAGGAGCCCAGAAACAGATAGGCAGGGGAGCAGAGGCTGGCACCTATCCAGATGACCAGGACAGACTCCTGGTGGCTCCAAGTAGGGGTGGCACTAGTCAGCCTTGTGAGTAGGGGTCTCTGGTTGAGAAAGCAATGCAATTCCAGGAGGGCACTGGGAAAGGAGCAGGGCTTGAGTTGGAGATATGCAAATAGGACTTCCAGGTTTGGTGGGCAAAGGAGGAGGAGGACAGGCATGGCTTGGGAGCCTTCTGGACCTTGTCCTTGAATGTGACAGGGTGGGGGTGGGGCACTTTCCCAGAAGCCCAGGAATAAGTAGGAATGTGAGGCAGGAGCTGAGCCAAGGAGATGTGGAAAATGGTTTCAGTCCAAGTGAGGGATCCTTAGGCATCCGGGCACCCGATGCTGCCCAGGGAAGGCTTTCTCTGGTGAAACCCTGGTTTGATGAGCACCCTTTGAGTCTCACTTAAGAAGGAGATGACTTTATCATGATACCGGAGGTAGCAGTCA
This sequence comes from Microtus ochrogaster, assembly GCF_000317375.1. NCBI lineage: Eukaryota > Metazoa > Chordata > Mammalia > Rodentia > Cricetidae > Microtus > Microtus ochrogaster. Next base: position 18,135,955 of record NW_004949096.1, on the reverse strand, counting down.
CAACAGTTCTTTATATCCACTTATGTGAAGCAAGAAGCTTCTCATGCAAGTCCCCAACTCTTCCTTCCAAGCTGGCAAGACCCTGGTCCTCCATAGGGAGGACGAAGCTTGAGAGCACAGCACATGCTTGGCTTTGGTTCCACGGATTCCTAGGCTCAGACCTCTGAGTAATCAGGCTACATTGCGTCTTCCTCTAGGTGTGAAGAAACACAGTGTAAAGAGGCCCAGAGAATGAAGGACACCCAGTGAGGCCACTTCTCTGCACTCCATGCAAGGCAGTAGTGGGGTCCCAGGGGTGGCAGGGAAAAGGTGAGCAGCATTCTGGGAAGGAATAGGGAAGAGAGAAGGAGAGGGTGCACTATGACTATGTGGCCAGGAGGAAGCACTCAAGTCTGTCTCCAGATGGAGATGGAGTCTTAGAGGCCAGTCTGACTCTAGGCCTCAGACACACCCTTAGCAAACTGTAGCCTGGAAAGCATGCCTCCTGACCGCAGCCATGACGCACACTGCCTGAGAGCCTGTATCTTCCTTGGGGTGGTCAAGAGAGGGACTCTCAGGACTTCATCTAGGTTTAAAAACTCTCTCATCATTTGCCAGTTCTGTGACCATGGCAGCATTGCTTCCTGCCCCGAGCCTGTTCTCTCGTCTGTAAAATGGGGATAATAATAAGCCTGCCTGCTGTGTGTGTTGCGGAAGTGGAGTGGGGGAGGTGTCAGTGGCACGCCTCCATGTATTGCTTGTTCCAGAAAAAAAAATGCCACTTAAATGATTCTCTCACTCCGGAGTGCTGCTTGCCTCTCCTGGCAAAGCCACCGTTGGGCAGTTTCCAGTGCTGTGATTTGTCCCCAACATGTGAGGCTCATAGGACTCTGGGTCCTGAGTCCCTTGTGGCCAAATCTCTTTCTCTCTGGTCTTCTCATCCTGCATCCCAGACTAATGGAGTTATTATTAAAGTCCCCTAATCCTAGAGCCTGAGACCCATCTGGTTCACATCCTTGTTTGTCCTTCAGTCTGAGATGGAGACTGTGACCTCCCCAATACCGCTAAGACCTAACACTGCTGGTCCCAGCCCAAGCTTCTGGATTCTCATTGTCCTCTCCCTCAGAGACTCCTGGAGTCAGAGGTATGGTATGGGCTCTATAGAGCTGAGCCCTGGGAATGAGGGCAGCCTGGGCAGCTGAGAGGTCTACTTCAAAGGGAATGGCTGAGCACAGCTCTTTAGGATGGGGTGGTTTACAAAAACATACCAACATACTTACGGACAGGGGAAAGATGTGGGCTGGGGCATTCTGGCTTTGTCTTAGGGAGAGAAGGTGTTTCAAGCCAGTGAGGAGAGACGGTGGCTTTCAGGGTTGACTGAGGACAACAGTAAGTTCCAGACTTTCTTGGCAGGTAGTATGGAGAGGGGTGAGGTGGGGGGCAGGATCATGGCTCTTCTGTTTGACTGACAACTACTGAAGACTACAAATAGTTAGCAGGTGCAGCATCCCACAGTTCTCAGTCCCAGGTCACTTCTGGGAGCATAACCAATTCTTTTCTTGCTTAGGGTCCTGATCCAGTATTGCCAGGGAGCCTCTTTTGGCTGGCAGTCTCCAGAGATGCCAATTGTGCCAATGTGGAGACAGGGAGAGTCTTTATCTAAAGTTCACAAGCTTGCTGAGTATTTGGGCTTCCAAAGATTCTGGGCCCAAAGCGGAAAGGCCTGGTCCTGGGGCCTATGGAGTGGGGTATATTGTTTCAGGAAGGGCAAGCAGACAGCTCTTGGAAGGAACGGTGGGGTCTTTATTGAAGTTGGCGCTCATGAGCTATGTTGCATATAGATCTGTGTTCCACACACTCGGCCACACGGGAGCTAGAGTGTGAGGCTGACCAAGATCAAATCACTCAGGTGGAGCTTAGAATGGAGAAGTATTGTAAGAAAAGATTGCAGGCAACTTGGGTCCAGGAAGTCAAGGACTTGTCCAAGCTCGCACAACTAGTTAGCAGCACAACCACACTTTAGGCTCACCCAAAGAAACCCAGTCCAAGTGTATGATGTAATCAAGTGTCCTTTGGGAACCTCCCTCGTGTGTAAGATGACCCAGGTGTGAGCAGTATTTGGAGCCATTGCTATGGTGGGGCAGGAGGGTCCTGACAGTCTGCCTGTTGTACCCTTGCAATGGCATAGGGAAAGGAAGTAGAGGACATCAGAGGTGTCAGAGTTCAAAGAATCTCCATGCCCTGGTGGAGATTTTTATACAGAGTGAGCCTCCACTAGAGCTCATGTCTTTCTTAGTAGTAAGTGGTAAATTCTCTTATTCTCTTACTTATTGGTGGTAAGGAAAACAAGCCGCCTAGGACAAGTGAGACCTAGGGGTGGGCAGAGAAAGTTGCTTCTAGGCCTGCCTCTTCCCCAGCCCCGTTCATGTTTTATGATTTCCTGAGACCTGTAAGAAATGGGTTTTTCCTGTAACCTTAGAAGAATCTACAGCCTTAGAGGAAAGCAGGGTGGCAGAGAGGCAAGACGCCTCTGCCCTAGACAGGGGTGCTTGTATGTAGAGATCGGGTGACGAAGGTCTTGGTGTCTGTCAGTCTATCATATTGAGGTCCCTGAAGCATGTACACTTCCTATGGACCCGTGGAAATCTGTCCAGCCAGGAACTTGGGGAGGACCTACTCCCCACTTCAACCCTAATCAGAGAAAGATCCCTAAGAGAAAGCCTGGTCTGGAGTCTGGGTTTGGCTCCTGCTGGCTGTGGGCCTGGGACAAATTCCTTCACCTTTAAGGGATTAGTTTCTTCCACTGGAAACAGAACATTTCAGTGTGGTGACAGCAAGGGGGAGCCTCTGCAAAGGCCTTTGACCATCCTGGGGAACCTGGGCCTCTTTCCAGGTGCAGCAGGGCGGGAGGGGAGGCTAAGGTGCAGTTCCAGAAGGACAGAGAGGTGAACTTCCACAGTCGGGACTGCTAGCTTGGGAACGTCTCTCCTAACACATTACCCTGAGTGAAAGACTGGCCAGAAGCTCAAGTCCCACCCACTCTGCCCTCTGGCCTCTGGAGCTTTGGTGCGAGCAGCAACAGGAGGACAAGGCCCGCTGGGGTGCATGAGGAGTCAGGAGTGGGGTGTCCTGTGAGCACAGGCAGGGGATTATTTTCTATCTTTTTACAATTCTCTTCAAATCCATTCTAGGTGCTATTTCCAGATTCATCTCAAAATGCTATTTTTTTTAATTATGACCCCCTACCTCCCTTTATCTACCTGTATAGTCCCAACATTTCCAATTTTTCGTCAAAGCAGAACAATGTTTTGTCTATAATGCCTGACTTTGAACTTCAGAAACACTGTCTGTGGTTCCAACACTTTCTTATCCTGTAACCTAGAAAAGGTTTCTGATCTCCCGAGTCACACTGGAAGCTTGTATCATTCACTGGAGTCGGGACTGAGTGCCAGAAGCGCATATGTTCTTGTTCTACAGGAGTGTATCTCATCTAGGGGAAGGGGGAACACGTGAGCAGATGTGGAGGGGCTGGTGCATGCCCTATGCAAGGGCCTGTGCTTGTTCTTAGGGTGGAGTTGTGAGAGCCTCACACTTGATCTTAGCCAAAAGGCAGAGAAGCGATGGGTGTGAGAGCCTTGGGAGAAGGCTCCTTTTAATTCACGGGTTTGGAGAAGCAACCAGGGGTTCATGTTGATTGAGGGGAGTATATTCGAAGCCTGGGGTGAATGGGAGTGGTGAGGGTGGGGAGAAGGAAAGAACAGGAGAGAGAAAGAAGGAAAGAGAGAACAGGGAAGAGAGAGATAGTATCTGAAGTGAGTTCTCTCTATGGGAACCCATAGGGGTCAGGGAAAAGTGAGGCCTTCTGGGGCATATCTCCCTTTTCTGAGAATTCATATTCTGAAAAGTAAGGGGTCTTCAGAGCTCTTTCAGGGTGCAGATGGTGGTTTCCATGGGTGGTACAGGGCTTGGGGTTGATAGAGCGTTGGAGAGGCTGACAGAGGTTCATATGGTTCAAGCACCTGAAAAGACCATTGCAGAAATCTGTCCAGGACTGAAGAGGGAGTGGGGAGGGGTCAACCGCACAAGCAAGTCTGTCTGATAAAAAGGATTTCCAGCTGCTTAGTGCTTTTTATCTCACATATCGAGGGCACAGTAGAATCAAACATGAGAGAACCAGAGGTCACAAGGTCTAGCTTCCTTTTCACTAGATGGGGAAAGCTGGGACCCAGCAGTGGGACCAGACTAGACTGGCATGTCCAGTCTTCTGGACATGCATGGGGCCTGGTCAGGTACAGGGAATCTGGGGGTGACAAACTCAGGCTACCTCTCCCTGCTTCTCAAAAAACAGTGAACATCCTAACCTTCAAGGTAGCTTAGAGGAGCATCAAGCTCTGTGAGACCAGGACTGGTCAGTGTAATCCAAGCTGTTGTGAAGACACCATGTTGATGCCCCTCCTAAGAAGACCGGAATGCTGTTTCGAAGGTGGTTTTTACCAGGTGAGGCATCCTGTCTAACATTAGGACTGTTGACTTTTTATAATAAAAGACAGGAGCTTGGGCTTCTAAAACTACCACCTAGACATGCAAATTAAGCTGCTGGAAGCTTCCTGATAAATTGTCGGGAATTAGTATGCGGTTCTCAGGGACCACATACTCTAAGAATGGAGAAGTTCCAGGCCCGCCCTAGCATCGGTACCACCTATCTTATCTGGAGGGACAATTCTGAGAACTAAGTCTCAGTCAGTGACCATGGAAAGTATCTGAAATAGTACTTGGTCTGTGAAAAGAGAGAGATCCAGGTTAGCGTGTGGCCTGTGAAGGTTTTCAGTGCTGTAAAACATGAGGGATTCTAGCTCCCAGGTTCCCTGGGGAAAGAAGGGTTCTGGCCCACCCAATGGTTTAGTTTCCTGATTACTGTAATTATGTCTCTATAATGCATGCTATAGGCAAGGAAAAAAAAAAACCTAAGCAGGCCCTAAGCTGTAATATCCTAGGAACTTGTGCAGCCCCAGAACTTTTTATTATTATTATTTTACATAACAAAGGACTTGGATCTGCTGTGCCTGCTTACTTTGGTTTTAATGTTCCCCCAGGTGTTTCTGCACAGCTATGTCACTGAGAAAAGGTAATTTTTCTTATGTATGATAATGCAGATTTTAGTTGCAAACTTTGTGTTGATGTTGTACAAACAAAACTCAGGTGGAACATCTCCAGCCAGCAGAGGGCTGTATCACTAGACCTCAGTTTTTTCTTTGTAAAATCAGACATTTGTAGCCTTGTGTGGCAGCACATATGTGCAATCCCCACACATACTTGAGAGGCTGAAACAGCAGGACTGGAAATTTCAGGTCAGCCTGGGCTACATAGTGAGTTATATAGAGACTCCTGTCTCAGTTTAAAAAACAATAATTCATAAATGTCCAAGTCAATTGCTTCTTCTGCAAAAACTCTGCTTGGCTATGGCATTTCTGCTGGGTGTGAGGTAAGGGAGAGGAGTCACAAGAAACACTGAATCAGGGGTTGTGAGTAAATCATCTCAATTGGCTGAAGTTCCTTTGGAGCCTTGCGGGCTTGCCAAGAAGAAGAGGGCTTTTGCCTTGATTGATTTTGACTTGCACATTCATTGCTGTGAGAGGCATTATTCCTCTCATGTATCAAACATTTGTTTGCTGACACGGGACCAGTGTTGCCCTGTCCTGTGCTCCTATGCAATTTTGAGTGGTACCTTGTCACTGCCTGAGGGTGAATCCTTCCAGCCTCATAGCCTGGCAGGCTGCAGCTGACCATGGTCATTTGCAAGACATGCCAGCTGATGGGTGTTGTTAAGAGAAGGGACATTGAAGAGGCAACAGACACAACCCTGACTCCTGGCCTTCTGGTTTTCTGCAGTTATATTTCAAACCCTTCTCTACAGGGCCCCAGTCTCTGCTCTCTGCACAAAACCCTTCACAGCCCTGAGGCAGGCTCTGGTTTCGTTCATTGTGGGTCTGTCAATCCTGGCGATGTCTCCCCTCTTCTTCACATGGATCCCTGATTATCTTGTTTACGAAGATAGATATTCCTGACTTAGTTCAGCCTAGTCTCATGGTTCTAAAAAAGCAAAGGTAGAAGGGGGGGGGGTAACCTTTTATCATGATTGGTTATATCTAGGAACTCTTCCAATCCATCTTTTTCACTTTCAGTAACTAGCCAACAATTCTGCAAGGCAGTCACATAATTCCCCCTTGACTGATGCTGTGTCTCGGCTCTAACCAACTGCTTTTTGTCCTGTTGCTTCTAGATGTGTCCATGCCCTTTAGTTAAAAGCCACCAGAAACAAGCCTTTGGGACAGGGTTTTTGTTGGCCCACTGGCACCAAAGAAATGCAGAGATTACTCGTGGGATCTCGGGGAATTTGGGTAAGAATGTTAGAAAGGACTTAAGAATTTGGCCTTGTCTTAAGTGATCTGGACACTCAAGTACTCTGGACTGGGTACTGACAGGTAAATGCATTTATTCAAGGATTTCTTTGCTTTTCTTAAGGGTTTTGTTGATTTCTTCAATTTTCGTTTGTCTTTTTCTCAACTTCTTTAAGGGAATTTTTCGTTTCCTCGTTAAGGGCCTCCATCATCTTTGTAAAGTTATTTTTAAGTTTGTTTTCTTCTGCTTCATCTGTGTTGGGATGTTCAGGTCATGCTGCTGTAGAACCACTAGTTTCTGGAAGTGCCATATTGCTCTTTATGTTGCTGAATGTGTTCTTACGCTGTCATCTCCCCATCTCTTCCTCCAATGGGTGCAGGTGGGGCCTGTGCTTTGGGGGTTCCTCTTCCTCCAGGTGCAGGCGGGGCCAAGGCTCCCGTGGTCGTAGATACAGTGGTGGTTGATTGCAGATGTGGGGAGGCTGCTCGCAGGGCTGTGAGGCTTCACTGGGTGGGGGTGGGGTGTGGGATGTGCCTCTGGGTCTCCAGCCAGAAACCCAGAAACTCACCTTTCCAGGCACAGTCAGGGCCAAGGCTCCAGTGGTCACAGATGTGGTAGGGATGAATGAGCGACATTCATTCTGAAAGAGCATCTTCATATGTTTTTGTTGTGTGCGGTAGTGGTGTGTGCAGTGTATGTATACACATGAGCAGGTGCTGGTGCAGGTACGCACGCACGAGTGTATGCAGCCCAGAGGTCTAAGTCAGGCGTCTTTCTCAATTTCTCTCCACCCTGCTTTGTGAGAAAGAGTCGCTCACTAGCCTGGATAGACTGGTCCATGAGCTCCAGGATTCCTTGTTTCCTCTTCCAGCAATGGTGCTAGAGTTGTGCACCTGCCACACCCAGAGCCTGGTTTTTTTTTATATGCTTACTAGGGATCTAGGGATCCAGATTTGAGTCTTCACGATTGCACAGCAGCGAGCACCTTTAACCACTGAACTGTCTCTCCAACTCCTCATAGTCCAAAGGAAATCTTGAGGAATGAAGGAGCCACCTACTCCTACCATAATTGGCAAAGAAGCAACCATCTCCCTGGTTAGCTAGATCAGATGGTTGTCTTGTCATTTTTCTGAGATTCAGAGGACACTAAAGTCTATATTTTAATGGTTATGCTCTGGGGGATTTGACTGGATTCTTCTTGGGTTAGGGCCGCTCACTCTGCTTTTTCTCCACCCAGAAGGGGAACGAAGGAGACAGACCAGGGCATTATCTGGGCAGGAGCTGCCTTCCTTTTCCTGGTCCTGGTCTTTGACCAAGGTCAGAGTCAGCTTGTACACACAAGTCTGTGGCGTGTGGGCCTTTCCCACTGTCAACATTTCCCCATTCGGAGCTTTCTGTAATTGTATAAAAATCCTTTTTATACCTGATGGGAAGATTAGGTTTTAAAATCTGATGAAACAGGGCTGCACCAAGTTCAGGAAGGCTGACTAGAAGGCAGCAGCTGCACAGGCATGGTCAGAAGCAGATTTTGTTAATAGTTCTAAGAACAGACCCTGAAGACAAGGCTTGGGTAAACAGCTCCAGGCCAGGAAACCATGCCTCTAACCCAAGTGACATTCTCCCAGACACCCAGCTGGTGTTTCTTTAACCTAGAACACGGGCTTTTCTATGTGAGTTTGAGGAAGAGCTCACTTGATCCTCCTGGGCTAAGTGGGACATCAAGTGCTGTGAGATCTTATGAACAGAGGGCCACAAAGTCCAGCCTGCACACTTCCATGTAAACGGGCTGAATTGGTTTTTAGAGCCAGCAGTGTGTGAGTTAATGGGATCCAATAGGACCAGGGAGGGATCCGAGGCATTTCAGGATGGTCTCCGTCATGAGAGCTGCAGTGTGCACAGGAGGCACACGGAGTTAGTGACTGTGAGGACGCTCAGCTATCTCATGTATTTGAAATTTTGAGCATTTCTCTCAAGGGGGTGTCATTCTCTAAATGTTGGCAATTTTTAAACATACAGTCTCTAAAACTCAGTCTGAAGACAGAGGACGAGGAAGGTAATAGTGTGCACGAGGCTTCCCACGAGGGAAACAGTCCAGATGCCATCTACACTCTCCTACACCCTTTGACCTTATTCCAACAAGGGTGAGATATGGTGTTAAAGTTTTAAAATTTCCATTCACTAAGTGGGAAGCTTCCTTTGAGCAGGGGAGAAGCACGATGGAGAATCTCCGAAAGGGACCCACTATTATAACCAGAACCGCCTCAAGACCAGTTTCCATTTGTGGTGGGTTGTGCTTTGCTGGTAGAGTTGCAATGACCTAAACAGAAACATCTTTCTGTAATGGGGTTAAAGTCTAATAAAAAATCCTTGGAGTTAATTATAGCTGATAAACTTATGTATCCAAACAGACAGAAAGCTAGCTTCTGATAGATGTAAAAGAATTTAAATATTTGTTAGGGGCTAGAGAGATGGCTCAGTGGTTAAGAACATTGACTGCTCTTCCAAAGGTCCTGAGTTCAATTCCCAGCAACCACATGGTGGCTCACAACCATCTGTAATGAGGTCTGGTGCCCTCTTCTGGCCTGCAGACATACACACAGACAGAATATTGTATATATAATAAATAAATAAATATTTTAAAAAAATATTTGTTACCACTGAAATTACTCCTGCTTTAACTATGCACTGGCACAACACAGGCCAATTACTTTATTCATTAGAAACAGAAGGCCTTGGGGTGGGTGTTAGGTGGATAAAAATCCATAGGGCTAATATAAGGGGTAGTTGTGTTAAGAAATCTCTTAGGGAGTTAAGGGTGTAACTACAATGATAAGAGTGATGTGTAGCAAAAACACCATGGACCTTGGCGGGAGTTCCCCGCTTCTGGAGTAAGTGCCATGCCTGTCATCTTGGGTCTATGCTGCTTCTTTGTGGTTATTTATTCCTTAAGAATTTATAAAACTCCTTAGTTTGAGGTTGCCTGAGGATGGCTGGCCAACCACCCAGTGACCTCTGCTTCAGGAAGACACCAACACTATGGGTAGTTCCATGGTCTTTTCTACTGGGTTAGTTGTTAGCAGTATTTGCTATTGACCTTCAAGTCTCCATGGAGTCTGTGATCATCCATCCGGCCCCAGAGCACCAAACCTCCAGGCCTCTGGGAGCTGCATGGGGCCTGGAAGGAGGGTCACGAAGGCAAGCAGAAGGCCTGGAGAAGCAAGTAGAGCCCAGGAATGGCCAGTTACAGTGAGGGGCTTTCAATTGCTCCTCTTCATGGGTTTTCTTCCTAACTCTAACCAGAAGTAAAAGGACGGCAACTGGAATAGGGAAGGAAGTGGCCATGTGTTTGGTCAGGACGAGGACATGGCCAATGGGGCGTGGGGAAGGCCTAGTGATAAGACCCAGTGTGAGGGCCATGACTGGTTCTCAGCAGGATCCCAGGGGCTGGTCTGAGTCACCTCTGCCCACTCTGAACCAAGGAACACAGTTCCCTGGACTGCGCAGACCCTCCCCAGGCTCTGGAAACACATTTGTTTGAGGCCTGAGGGCCCCATCCTTTTCCACGAAGTGTCTCTCTCCAATTTCTCTCATTCCAAATCCATCTTCATTAGTAACCATAAACGTCAGATTCCCAGCCTTTAAAAGGCTGTTCCTAGATAAATAATGCTTTCATATTTAATTTAGGAGTAGTTCTGTACCCTCTTTGGGGTGTGCTGGGTTAATTAAGAGCTGAATTAGATGGAACTGCATGTCCCCAAGGACACTCAATTAAATACTTTCTGACGAGAGAGAGAGAGAGAGAGAGAGAGAGAGAGAGAGAGAGAGAGAGAGAGAGAACTGACAGCCAGTTTTAAGAGGAAAGGCCCAGTGTTCTCACTGGCTCTTCATCATGACCTTGACCTTAGGTCTGGGGACCCTTTAGTTTCAGTTTGGAGACTCCTCTGGCCCCCTGTCTGTGGTCCCTAACCTGCTGTCCAGGGACTTTGCAGGACCTGGAAGCCAGGTTGGCTTTTCTAGCTGGCCACAGGTTAATGCTTTCCAGCTGGGCAGCTGCCTACAGTAGAGAACACTGCTAGGGGTTAGTCACTGACTTCAGAATCAGGCCAGGATTGCTCTCTGAAGTTCCAGAATAGATGTGCTTCATAGCCCATCAAGGGCAGTGACTGAGAATCATCTTCCCATGATAGAATATTTCCCCTGCCCTCTGTGTGCTCTCAACCCGGTCCTCAACCACGGCATGACTGGGAAGAAGGCCATTCTGGGCTCAGGAAAGGGTGGGGAGAAGAAGGCCCTTGCCTGTGGCAGACATTCTGCCTTGTTCCCCTCTGCAGCAGATCAGACTGCAGGAATCTTCTGTTCATAGCTGAGAAGACTGAGATCCCCAGGAGGACGAGCAATATGGCTACTGTCCTGGACGGAGTTAGTCCATAGCTGGGGTCAGTACCAAAGGCTACTGTCACCAATACATCCACATGCACTTCACTTTTTGTGAGCTATTGATTCAAATCCTGTGGATGTGGATTTACTCCAGTCCAACATCCCTCCTGTCTAGAGGCCAGTGGGGACAAATGTGCTTCCTGGACCGTACGCTGATTCTTTGGTCTCTTGTTCATACTCACTGCTGTTGAAAAGCGCCCCCTGCACACCACAACACACTCGGTCCTTTGTAGTCTGCGTACTTGCAGAGTAGTGAACACTGCTGGCACCGAGTGTTGATAGGTTGAACACTGTTTGCACTGGTGTTGACAGGCATGGGCCCTAAATGCTGGACACTCGCATTGTCTCTTGACCTCACCTGAGCTTTGGGCTCAGAGAGTGCAGGGCTCAAGTGAGACCGTCCCAGTCTCCTGAAGTCTCTTCAGCAAGTGGAAGACAAACCTTCTTGGGAAAAGTAGGACAAACTAAGGGAGTAGGGCTGGAAAGACCAGGCCCCTCCAAACCTACAGAATTCGCGAGACCCCTGTTTGCTCCCTTGTCGATCATTAAGAACACTGTGCTATCTTGCACTCTGAGAGACCATTTAGGCCTTAGCACTGAGAGTCAGGCTGGAGGATCGTCTAAGTTGTAGAAGACTAGGAGACCACATAACTTGCTGGGGGCAAATCCTAAGGCCTAAATATACCTGGAGCTTTGTGACTTTGTACATTAGCTGGTTTCTGACTTGGGAACTTGCCTCCAGTTCCATAGCTAACTATGGATGTGGCTTCTTGGTAAGCCCTGCTTTGTCCCTTTCCCATTGACAATGTTCCTCAAGACATCCATTCACCTTGGAGGCAAATCAGAGGTTTAGTTTCTAGTCTGATTTTAGGAGGCATATTAGAGATCACCCCAAGTCCTTGTGTGCACAGCAAAAGGAGGGATGTGACCAGGACCCCACAGTGGGGAAGGGTGGGTGGCAGTTAGACCCAGCACTCCTGGCTGTGGTGGGCTTTCTCTTCCTGCCACTTGCTTTGCCTCTGTTTTTCCTCACTGCCACGTTTTCATCTTGCCCAAGTTATCTTGCTTTTTATAACATTTACGTCCTTTGCCATGTTAACTTGTAATGGTTGTGTGCCTTTTCCCAAAGGAGGTTGCTTTAGGGGCCCTATTGTTGGTAGTGCTGTTACTTATAAAGGGGCCCCACACATTTCCTTTGATCCCTGAAGAGCTCTGGGTAGTCAGTGGGGTAGGCTGGGGGCAGGTGGCTTTGCTCCATTGTTCAGGTAATAATGATGAGACATATGAAAGGGAGGCTAGCTCTTCAGTCTTTTGGTGGAAAAGTTCTGTCCACCTGCATACCTAGTTGCTGAATTCCATGTCAGCATACTTAACAATAATACTTACCTGGAAACCATTGCTTAGGACTAGATGTGTGTTGTCCAAATCATGTTCTGTAGAAAGCTGGCCCTGAGAAACCCTTGGTGATATAAGAGCTCCTCCATCAAGGCCGGCACGTGCTGCCTGCTGGCTTCCCTTTCACGCATGCACACATTAGAGTTTCTGGGAGGACTTGGCCATGGAAACCCTGCTAGATCCCTCTTTTCTCCAAAGTCACTTGACCATCTTCCCTCCTGGAGATACCATCGTTCAGTGGACACAAGGACACGCAATGGGCAACAGCAGTCCAGTTAGTATCTGTGTTAATCTGGATTTTTCCCTTATGGGTTCAGGGGAGGGTGACCACCATACTCTTCCTTTTTTCTTTTCTTTTTTTGTCTCTTCTTTGGGCTTCCCAGGCTTTCTACCTCCAGCCCTCAAGGCTATGGGACACACGTTTGGTTTGCCTGACTCCTTAAGTAGAGGAATAAGAGCAGGGGAGGGGTCATTTCAGGGCCAAGAGAATGGCTGGGAAGAGCCCTGTGGAGGGCCACCCACAAATGATCCTGGAACTTGGAGGACCAGCAGAGAGAGTGTGGATGTGGCTAGAAGCTTAGGTCTAGGCTATGGCCTTAGAGCCTGTCTGTGGGGGTCCCTCTACCTAATGTGTCCACTGCCCCTCGTCCATCCATATGACCCATGGTTCTTTCTGGAATCCCTCTCCCTTACTTCCTCACTGAATTACAACTTTCACTTATTGTTTTACCTGGACACTGGCTTGGGGGACAACAGACTTCCTGTGGTCCCTGCCACCTTCAGTGGTCTTTCTCTTCCTCTAAGCTCAGTTCATTGTAGGCTTCTTAGAGCTTGCCACTGGGCAAGGCCTCCACAAGATGCCTGGCTTTGCAGTGAAGCCCTTCTCTTGATGCCGTGTCTCTAGAGAGGAGAGCAAGGTGCCTTTCTGCCCTTCCCCATACTCCTGTAGCTTTTCTGCCGAGTCTTCCATTCTTACGGCCCTTGAGGGCTCCAAAGGCCTCTTGAAGGCATGTATGTTCGGGTCCCTTCCTTGGGATCGTGAGTGACTTTTTCTGCAAACAGTGATGCCCTTTACTTCTGATGACTTACTTTGGTCCAGCAACCTATCTGCCCTGTCACTTGATGCACAAGTGTTCTGGATGTGAGGTCAGATGCCTTAGAATCAATCCATAGTGCTGAACTCAGTTTACCTAGCCACAAGTAAGGGAGCTAAGCGCCTTCTGCACAGAAACCTAAATGGAATCCATATGGAGATGTCTGTCAACTTGAGTACACTAAGCCACTTGTCAATCTTCCATTTGAGGATGGAGGAGCCTTCGTCAAGGTTTCCATGCAGATGCACTGAGAGTTCTCAGTTCAACCACAGGTGTTTGGCAAAGAGAGCTTTCCAGGGCTTCTGCTGCCAGGACCCTGGCTCTGATTGCCAACTTGTGACTCCTAGTCTTTTTTAGTCCCCATTCCAGGACCCTTTGCTGGGGCTGAGGAGTTATATCACATAGCATATGTGCTGGGCCCTTGAATAATTGTTACCACAGTTGTTAGGGTCAGACCCTGAGGCCCGGAAGTCTCTAGCAAACCAGGCTCCATCTCCCTTCAACTTGCCCATTATACAAGTAATGACAAAAAGCAGAAAAAGGAGATTTGTTCAATGTGACCGCACTGGGAAGATGAACAAAGGAGCCCATACCTCCTTTCCCAAGTCTCTCTTCAGGGGCTATAAGATAAAGTTTAGGTTTAAATAGAGAGCAAGAGGTATACATAACTGTGCCGTCCTGGTCCCACCCGTCATCATCGTCAGAACTGTGTGAAATCTCTTCCTGAGCTCCTAGCCATTTATTTGTCCTGGGGAAATTCCAATTCCTTGGGGTTCATTGTATCAATAGTCTGATAACCCAAATGAGCAATATTGTCCCTTCAGAATATCAGAGGGCTGGAGCATCTTCCTCCCAAGTCTGATGACCTAAGTTTATTTCTTGGAACCCATGGTGAAACCAAGGACAGCACATCCTCGTCCCTGCCAGGGTGTCTACAGAATAACCTAAGTAAGATTCGGTTGAGCCCCAAGTGGTGTACTTCCTGTGTGTTGAATGAATGAATGATCCATCTGGGAAAAAGTCCTGTCTTCCTGGACATGGGATCCTTTTCAGATTGTCATTCGGAGACTCCCCAGGGTCTCAGTTGACTTCTCAGAGAAGCTATCCAAAGATCTGTGGACTGCCAGGGACAGCCGAGTCCCTTGGACCTGCTCCAGCAATACCACCAGATTGTGCTCTCTGCACCCTTCTGTGGGCTCCGACTGCTGCGATAGAACATGACAAGGAGGAGCTTCTTCAGGCTTATGGTTCTAGAGAGTTAGGTTGAAGCATGACGGCAAGTGGCAGGCACCGCAGTGTCTGCAGTGAGCCGAGAGTTAACAGCTTTGAACCCAAGCATAAAGCAGGGAAGGAATTGGAAGTGGGCGAGGCTTTATACTCTCAAAGGCCACCCCCAGAGACATACTTCCTCCTCCATGTCACACCTCATAAATAGTACCACCGAGTGGGGGCCTAATGTTCAAATGCTGGAGCCTATGGGGGACATTTTTACTTCCCCTCCCCTTATACATGTGTACGCCCTCTGGATTTTCCTGAGGTTAGCTGGAGCCTTGGCATGCTGGTGCCATCCTTGCTGGCATTTGGATGCAGATCTTTCCTTTCTTCCTGAAGGGAAAAGAGGCTGGAGAACACACACTGAGTAACCAAACTAGCTTACTGGTAGCCCTGCATTCAGGGATTTATCCTTGGAACAGAGGAATCTCTTTCCCACCCAAGGCTCAGCCTGGGTTGAGGGGGGTCTCTATACAAAGGGAGGAGGCTGTGTGGATGGACTGGCTAGTCCGACCCAGGGCCTGAGTTCCTGGTACTCTGCTTTTAAGTCCTTTGTCAACTCCCCTGTTGACTGCATTGACCTCGCTTTGGGTGAGCACTTCCCTGATTCATTTAGTTGGTAATTTAGTGATTATCAGCTAAGATAGAGGTGGCCTGCGTGCCACAGGCAGGGCAATCAGGGGAGGTAGTCCAGGAACAAAATGGGCCATAGTCCCCTTTGAAAGCCAGGGGCATGGGCAGTGTTAACAAAAGAAAGGGAGGGTGGAGCTTGCAAATGCCCCCTTCCCACCCCTAGGCTACATGGCATATTAAATGGGACTTTGTCTGCATATGGTCTCCTGTAGAACTGGTGACCCATTGACAGCCCCTGAAGTTGTCATGCTATCCCACAGGATGGGAACAGAGGGAAGCAGAGCTTGGAAATAGTCTTGTCCTGACTTAAGGATTGTGACCTATGAGCTCACCATACACTCTGCAGCAAGCCATGGCAAGAGGAGTGAGCCTTGAGCCAGCAATGGCTCCTGTCTGGATGCCTCCCTGGTGCTCTGGCCCCATGCAGAGGTTAGGGCATTACCCAGGATGTTAGCCCAAGACAGCTTCTGTCAGTGATGGCATGCTTAACTCTTTGTGTTCCCACACTCTCTCCTTGCACAACTCCCTGTCTCCCTGCCTGCCCCCACCACCACCTCGAGGTCCAAAAGATCTCACATCTGCAGGCAAAGTCCCCTCCAGGGAGTCCCGTTTCTTCTCCTTACTGTTTTACAAGGTTGAGCAGATATGTCGTTGGTGGGGAAGGGGTAGGAGCCATCAGAGGGACCCTTTTGGGGCAGGCTCTCTTGCCTGCCATGGAGTATCTATTGTGCTTCCTGCCTACTGTTAAATGCTTTAGCTTGTGCTCTTCCTTCCGTGACTCCTCTCAACAGCCCGATGAGGTGTGTGCTGTTGACATCTCCATCTAAGATGGAGGCAGAGAGTGGACGAGAAGAGCTGGTTGCTTCACTGTACTCATGTCAGGAGACCTTCATCTTCAAGGAGAGGGACTCATAAAGGTCAGGGAGGCAGAGGTGGCTTTGGTGGTCAAACCATGCCTGTTGAGAGAGGAGGAGCTTGGATGAGACTGAGGGTTTGGGGTGAAAGCTGCTGCTTTGGTAGGCTCTTGGTTCCACATTCTAGTTCACGACAGAAGGTCACTCCCGTGGACTGTTCCTAACACATCTCTGGATGAGAGGCGGTGTCAGTCCTGCCTGTTCCCCCTCCCACTGCTGTGTAATGAGGGCATAGGGCTGCACCCCTCTTGTTTCCGAGTTTTTGACTTAGGATGTATTTCTCTGTGGGTTAAGAAAGATGTTTACACTGCCAAAAGTCTTTTCTAGGGGTCCTGAGGAGAGTTTGGGAGGCGTTGAGCACCTGGCTGTTTTGGAATGTGTTGTCTTAATGTTCCCACAGCCTGCCCTGCCACCTGTTGGCAGGTTGCTGTTGGAAGGGGTTGCCCTCTTAAATGATTTCTTTCCTTTAGAGAGTAAGAGGTCAGTACCAAGTGAGAGGGGGCACTCCCGGCACAGCTGTGTTCTAGGTGTGTTACTCAGAAAACAGCTGACTGGCAGGAGTTGAGCCACTTAGGAGAGGGGTAGAAATAAGTCACCCTGGACTGTTCAGACGGGCTGCCAAAATAACCCCATGAGACTATCTCCTAAAGCCCCCATTTTATCGTCACACTTTGGGAGGGGGATGGCATTTAGAGTTGGCAGAAGTGAGGCACTCAGTAATGCTGGGTCAATGGCTGAACCCTACCAGGGGCCCTTTGGAGAGAGCGGTTCTGCTATAGATTGAGAGGGTGAAGGGGGTGTAGAGAGATGGAGCTGGCTCTTGAGATCATCTCCCTCCGACAAGGGCCTGTCTGCTTCTCTGCACCTACTGATGAATAACAAGTGGGAAGTTTCTCAGCTTCGCGAGGGAGATTGGACCTGGTGAGGTCAGCCACAGACAGGGCTGGGCAGGCACCTTCTGCCAGCCTGCCCTGGGTCTCTACCTAGCTCTGAGTTGATTGCCTGTTGGAACTTCGGTGTGCTCAATTGTAAAATGTCCTTCAGGTTGTTCGACTAAGGTGACAAGAGTGTTGACGTGGTTTTGGGGGTGGGGGATAAGGTATGCAGGAGAAGCCCCTTCTGGGCAGGACAGATCTGTCCCTCTGCACTCCATGGCCTTCAGCTCCCCCTTAGATCTAGTACTTGCCATCATCTTCCTGGTCCCTGATATTCTGTATCTACTCCCAACCCAGCACAACCCACATCTACCACACTGGCATTCAGTTCTTTGAGGGTGGGGACTACTACTGGTTTATTCTGACCTCCTCTGTGCCTACTCAAGACTCTGAGCTTGAATTGATGGTCCTTTGTGTTGGCTGAGTGAGGGCTCAGTGCAGTCTTAGGAAGACGGGTGAGGCTGGGTGAGGAAGAATTGCCTTCTGCTGACAGCAATGCTCAGTCTTCAGAGAACTCAGACTCAGACAGCAGCTCATCTCTGTGAAGCTCAGAGGTTCAGAACGTCTGCAGGCCTCTGCTCAGTGGTCAATGGCAGGCCTTTGGCAGAAGGAAAGCCGTGGGTGAAGTAGGCGCTTAGGATAACCACTGCTGCAGGATGCTGGTGCAGGATGCAGTGTGTCTCCCTCGCCCTGCATTGCCCATGCTCCCCTGCTGGGCTCTTCTTAGATACTCGGAGACACAGACTTTTGACTTGGGGCCTCACCACTCCTCAGCTCTATGACTTTCACTTTCCAGACAACTCTCATGTAGGGAGGGAACCTGGAGATGCCCAGTGACCCCTTCAGGAGGAGGTGTAGCGTTTGTAAACTTAAAACAATCCCTGCTTTTATCAAGGTTTCTGGCCTGGCCTGGCCCAGTTCTTGCTTAGCAAAGCTCTTACTTAGCAGTCTAATGAATGAAGCTCCAGCTCTAGCACTTCCTCCTGAGATTTATTTCTATTTTTTCTAATTAAATGAAATTTATTTTGGCGTATGGTTCCAGAGGGATAGAAGTTCACAATGGTGGTGTGTGCTGTTGGGAGCAGGGAGATATCCCACAATGGCGGGGAAGGGCACAACGTTCAGTTTTCCTCGCTACTGTTCAAATAGTAGGTGCCATCATTTTTATTGAAAATGAAAGAACAGGTGCAAAGCAATGGGTGTGCTTTCCTAGAGCCTGA
This sequence comes from Microtus ochrogaster, assembly GCF_000317375.1. NCBI lineage: Eukaryota > Metazoa > Chordata > Mammalia > Rodentia > Cricetidae > Microtus > Microtus ochrogaster. Next base: position 18,117,677 of record NW_004949096.1, on the reverse strand, counting down.
CGGCCAGCACAGCTGCAGGAGTAGTGTCTGGACATGAGACATAGGTCACACTTGATCTTTTCTAGAGCCTGACGGCCAGCACAGCTGCAGGAGTAATGTCTGGACATAAGACATAGGTTACACTTGATCCCAGCACAGCTGCAGGAGTAGTGTCTGGACATAAGACATAGGTCACACTTGATCTTTTCTAGAAGCCATGTGCTCAGCTGTGCCAGCAAACGCCTCTCATGCCCCTTCCCTTAGCTTAGGGTGACAGCTTCCTGTAAGACTCTCAACCTGGATTTCTGGATTCCACGGTCCTCAGGCCCAGATCCTGTTAGCTGTGGTTTGTCTGCAGATACCAGGGCTGAGGCAGAGATGTGAACTTTGAGCCACTGGGACAAGTGGTGGCCTGAGGAATCACTGGGGGCTGGAACACCAGGATGAAATATCAACATCCTACAGCACACACACCCCACTCAGGGGTCGAGGGGTTGCTCGGCTTTGTGGGGTCTGTAGCTGCCTTGGTGCTTGAAACTGGGTCCATCTCATGGCCACAAGTGGGTCCTGGATAGCCCTGACCTTGGCACCGGTGGAGGGTTGGCAGCCATGGACAGAAGGCTCGTGTGAAGATGTTTATTGATTTCAAATGCACAGAAACCATTGGGATAATAACCTGCAACTCAGGATCTCTCATCCTTTGTTTTAATTTCCCTTCATTTCTGAATAGTGATTTGCTCCCACAGGTGAAGCAAAGACTGTATTGTGGAAACGTTTCCTCCTGTCTCTGTCTTAGACCACATGGCTACTGTCCCCAGAAACAGCTGTGGTTTCTGTGGGTCTCTCTGGAGATGCTCTACACATACAAGCCGACATGTATATAGAAGGAACTTTAGAAATTGTCTGCACATTTCTCTGTTATTCATGCTGCTCTTTCCCACTTAGTGAACGATTTTGGGAAGCCTGCGGAGCCAAAGCATTTCCTTGTTGGAGACTGCGCTTTGCAGCAGGGAAAGTTCTGTCCCATGGCTGCAGCATACACCATTTTTCTATTGCACAGTTGTTCTTCAGTGGGCTACACAGTGGACCTCTGCTGATATGCACACCCGTGGGACCGGAACCCTTAAGAGTGCGGCTTCAGAACGACCCTCTTTGCTCCTTTCTAGTCAAGATGATGTCGCTATCATCTCTGTGTTCTTGTTGACACAAGCTGAGACTCTGTGGTGGAGTGCTTGCCTAGCAGACACAAGGCCCTGGCAATGACAGGAATGTGTCTTCTGTTACAATGGAACTGAATCCCAGGATAATGCTCATGTAGTAAGTGCTCAATAAAGGTGACTGGTGTTCTTACAAATCCCTGCTTGGTGCTCCCTTCTGCTGTCTCCACTTGAGCTCTTCAACTCTACCCCACCTCTCTCTCTCTCTCTCTCTCTCTCTCTCTCTCTCTCTCTCACACACACACACACACACACACACACCCTCACACACACACACTCACACACCCCCTCACACACACACTCACACACCCTCACACACACACCCTCACACACACACACACACACACACACACACACACACACACACACACTTAATAATACTGTCTAGCCAAGAAAAGAGACCAAGAGGGTCACTATGCACAAGCTGGTGGTGTGAATGGCCCTTGTTCCCCGCGCAGTCCCTGGAGCCCTGCAAGCGTGGCACTGACCAGGCCTGGGCTGTTCAGTGGGAGATGTGACCTCAGTCTACTGACCACAAGTTTGCCACCCATGGCAGGCAAGACAGCTTAGTGGGTGCCTTAAACGTTACACTCTGGACTCATGGACATCTTTTTTGGTCTCTGTGGCACTACTTACATAGACTTGAGCACAGTAGAAGGCCTTTCCCAGTCTTCTAGGCATTTCCGGGCCTTGGATCTGATGGAGGGGAGGTTTGGGCCCTGAGGGAGTGAGATGACATGGGTCTTGTTTTTGTTGGATGAGGCGACTGGCTGCAGTTGCAGCTGAGGATGATCTGAGCTCCTCCGGGCCTGGTACCCACTATAATCTACACTGCCTTGGTTCCTGAGGGAGGGCAGATGATGCCCTCTGAGCTGGTCCCTCACTGGGTGCAGGTAAAAGAAACGGGCACTGGATATCTGCTTTTCCCTTCTCTCTCCCAGGATGGGTAAGTGTGGGTAGTTTAGCTGAGGGTCCCGTGGAAGCTCCAGCCCTCCACTGCCAGGTCTTCCCTTCTTCTGAAAGTATCCCAGACTTCTCTGGTGTGGCACTCTGGACTAGCACTCCAGGTCATCCTGCTGAAGGATTCCTGAACAAGACTTTAGAAACGGCCCTGTATTATGCTGCCTCTTGTCTTTCCCCCTTTGATTCCTGCCTGTTGGAAGCAATGCTTACACCTGCAGAGAATGTTCAGGAGGGCCTCAGTCAGGACTTGCTGAAAGGTGGACCTAGGGAACAGAAGGTGTCCAACCCCCTGTCTCTTCCTTGAGCAAGAGGGGATGAGAGGTGGGCAGAGGGGTAAGGAGGAGGGAAGACTGGAAAAGGCCAGGCAGGAGGTCAGGGAGGGGCATCAGGAGAGGGCTTATCCAACAAAGATCAGCTTTTCTGAGGGCTTAAAAGTGTGAGGGAATGGGTGACTGTTCTAGGTAGCTCTTCTTCCTAGAGTGGCCTTGGCGCACCTGTGGCCTCAGAGAGCCCCAGAATAAGCCCTTGAATTCCTCCCTGGACTCACATACTGCCCCTCCCTTCCTACCTCTCCCAGTTCGAGGCCTTGCCACAGGACTTGCAGTTGGTATTGCCTCCAGTCTCTCTCTGGCACTTGCCAGACTCTGAGCTAGACTACAAACTCCATGCGAAGTCCAGGACTGGGTGCAGGAGCAGGGTGGGTAGACAGGGCCAGGAGCCTGTCTTCCCCGGGTTCAACCTCTCTTCACCATGGAAACAATCCCATAGAAGGCTGAGAATTACCTAGGAGGGGAATTTTAATTGCAGCCCATAATCATTCTCTTCTGCTAATTGCTTCCAACTTCAATCACCCCTCAACCCAAGGGACTGTGAGATGCTCACAGAATCATCTTCTCAGGTCAGTGGTAGGGTCAAAGGGTGAAGGTGTAAGTCACAAACAATGCCACAGCAGTTTGGAATTACGATTAATAGGGTGGTATTTATTTAAAGGGGAAAAAACTTACAGATCACTGTCAGCCCTCTGCACAACCAGGAAGGGAGCCTAGTCACAGGCAGAGCAGAAAGTGAAGAGAGAGAGGAGAGGGAAGTGGCTGCTTTTTTAAAGGGAGAGAGACCACGCCCCAGTGGGCTGGTATCTCAGTGGCTATAGGCTGGAGGAGCGGAAGGACTTCCCGCAACACCTCCCCCTTTTGTTTAAGTAAGAGAGTTCTAAACCTACTATGAAATTATATACAATAAGTACGAATATCCTATTCTAACTAGCTTAGGTCTTGTATAATAAATAGCATGGCCAAGTCATGAGAGAAAAGTAACTACCTTTATATAGTCTTCAACCCAATCGAAGATCTGAGAAGGGAAATAATGTTACCTGGGTAATTAGGAAGTTCAGTAAAACAACTTCCAAAACAT
>NW_004949096.1:18105854-18107391 GCF_000317375.1 Microtus ochrogaster | reverse complement strand
GCTTTTTTAAAGGGAGAGAGACCACGCCCCAATGGGCTGGTATCTCAGTGGCTATAGGCTGGAGGAGCAGAAGGACCTCCCGCAACAACAGGGTCAGAATGTTTGCCTGGTCAGGGCAGAGGCAGCATCTCAGGAGCTGACTCTTGTGCCAGACATATGGTGGTCGGACTTAAATAAGCCAGACCAGGCTTGGGGCCACCATTCCATTTCCACTGCAGAAAGGCAGTGGAGGACCCCTGGTAAGCCCTGGGTCCCAAGAGCCCAGAGAGTCCAGCTAGGCCCCTGAGTCTCCACTGTGACTTGAGCCAGCAGAGTGTGTTGGGAAAGGCTTCTTCCTTAGAAGGAAGTGGACATTTGACCTTCTTGGACCTCTCCTTCCTTCCGGGAACTTAGGGGATTTGCATATCACTTACCTTGGCAAGTGTTTGCTGGACCATGTGAGGTCAAAGGAAGGAAGATAGAGCCTGGAGGATAGGGAACCTGGAGCCTCCCCCCACAACCCTGTCCCAATCCCCAGTGTGAATCACTCTGCTTCGCTGTCAGACCCAGGGAGGCCAACCGCTCCTGGGGTGGGGTGGTGTTGGGAGCTGCTGAGTAACAAGTGTGTCACAAGATGGCAGTGAAGTCTGGTCTGGCTCCTGACCAGAGCAAACCCTTTAACTTCTCTGTTCCCTTCCTTCCAGGATTTGGTGGCTTCCTCTCGTCTCCCTGGGGGACTTGATTTAGTAACTGGGAAGAAGGGGACTTTCTGTTGGAGAGGCTTTGAGGAGCAAGACAGACAGGCGGGAGAAGGACTTTTGTCCAGACTTCTCAGCCAGAGTTTAGAGGTCACAGCTGCCAGCGGGACAAACTGTTTGTGGGAGGTGCCTAGAGACTAAGATAGCCTAGTTGTTTTGGGGCAGGGGACACTGGGGAAGATGGTGCTCTTCCTGAGCCTTGGGGGAAAGGAGACCCTTGAAGCCTCCTCTGCAGGACCGAAGAATACAACAGATAGCTAGTGTTGATGGCTGGCAGCCGGCTGGTCCGGGGGCAGCACAGTGTCCCTGGGCAAGCACAGCGCTGTGCACACAGCAGGGGGCTGCTGTCAAGGGGCCTCAGCGGGAGGAGCTGCAGGGCCAGGAAAGGGGGAACGGTTTTTTTCAACAACATGACCTGTTGAAGTTATATGCTCACCGGATCTGGCAGCCTCTGGTCCCAGACAAGCACACTATAATTCTGAGGGTCTAGCATGTGTCCAGTCACAGGTAAGGTTTTAAATACTTGTTCCATGTTAACCATGGAGATATTACTCACATTTTTCTAGAAAAGGAGCTCAGCTGAAGCAAGGAAGAAGCAGAAGTAGCAGAGACCTTTCTCTCAGGACACTGTAGGCTTGACTGGAGGCAGTGCCTCTCCTGTGTGGGCAGGCTGTTATGGTTTTGGTCCCTTTAAGAGACAAGCCACACCCATTCCCCTCCCCATCTGCTGAGGCAGGCTGATCTTCAGCTTCCGGCCTGAGCTCGTTCTCTTTTCCATCTTCCTCTCGGAGAGGCAGCTT
>NW_004949096.1:18101057-18105594 GCF_000317375.1 Microtus ochrogaster | reverse complement strand
TCTTCTGCCCGCCTGCCATGTGTCTCCCTGCCTGGAACCAGCCATTGCTCGGGGACCAGCAGCCGTCTCTGCCTGGGGCCCACTGCCTGCTGCCACATGGTCCGCCACCACTGCTCTGGGACCAGCAGCCATCTCTGCCTGGGACTGGCTGCTCCCAGAGCCCACTGCCTGCCACCACATGGCCCGCTACCACCATTTGGGACCTACAGCATTTCTGCTGCCTATTGCCACGGGGATCTTGCAGCATTTTTTTTTAAAAAAAGACTAACACGAGCCATTGGCCACTTTTGAACCCCCAGATTGTACATCAGGGCTCTCACTGAGAGGCCTTTTTCAGAAGAAGTGGGGTAGCCCTACCTGCTGGGCCTACCTGCCCTGCCTGGGGTGTTCTGGTTGGAACTTTCTCTACAGGCGTGGAAGCTCTTGGAGTCCAGGGGCAGCTGGGAGTTGGTGCAAGCTTGTCGTCTTGTCAGCGTCCCAGGGAGACACAGGGCACGGAGGAGTCTGCTGCACATCTTAAATCAAAGCCTGGGCCATCAATCTCCCGTTACAGACTGAAATAACAAGGTGGGTGGCACAGACTGCCACCACATGGACACTTGAAAGAGATTAAAATGCCAGGATCCCAAGCCCCAAATCCCTTAACAAATTTCCAATTGCCTCTGAGACCCAAATGCTGGGGCATAAGAGGAAATGACTTACTTTGAATTCAAGGAAGCACCAATGTCTGTGAGCTGCTGAAAGTTCCACCCTCAGCCCACCTGGCCTCCTGTTCCTTCCACCGATACTTTCCTTAAGCCAGGCTGGCCCAGTGTGGTCCCCAGTGGGAGACCCTGACTTGGCTACTTACTGTGTGTCCAACTGGTTCTGGAACCTGGGCAAGTCACATGACTCCTTCAGCTTCCAGTTTGTTCATCTGTGAAGTGGGAATGGAGATTCCTATCAATCACAGGCTGCTTTTGAGGATGCATTGCTAACAGCGTCCTTACCTGCTGTCAGAGGCAGGTTGCCTGCTGTTTTTTTCTTTGTCTTGTATGCCCTGTCCATCCCACAAAGTCTAGTTCCTGGAGTTTCCTCCTCCTCCAGGAAGCCCTTCCTGAATTAGCCTCCAAGTCTTTATCTTCTACTGACTTTCTAAGCCACTTTTTTTTTTTAAATCACATTTTCGCTGGACAGTGGTGGCGCACTTGGGAGGCAGAGGTAGGCAAATCTCTGTGAGTTCCAGGCCAGCCTGGTCTACAAGAGCTAGTTTCAGGATAGCCTCCAAAGCTACAGAGAAACCCTGTCTCGAAAAATAAAATCACATTTTCAGTGGCCATTCTTTCTAAAGTTTTTTTTTTAATAAAACATTTGTTTTAAAGTATGTGTATGTATCTTGCACATGAGTGTAGATGTGCAATGGAGGCCAGAAGAAGGCATCAGATTCCCTGGAGCTGGAGCCACAGGCAGTTGCGAACTGCCTGACCCGGGTGCTGAGGACTGAAGGGTCCTCTGCAAGAACAGTACGCTTTCTTAATGGCTGAGTGACGTCCCCAGCCCCCAGTGACTATTTGCTGTTTCCCTGAGCACGAAGCCTTTGCTTCTGTTTCTCCACACCCCTTTCTCAATAACGCATTCTGCAGCTCCTTGCACACTGAATGCACCTAAGAAACATTTATTTTCTTTCTCTGGGGAGATTCTGGGCTACTGGAAGCAGAATCCTGGGGCTCATGATTCTGTTTTTAGGGTTTGAATATATTTTCCCCAATTCTACTCCATCTTTACACTCAACCACACCCTCCTCTCCACCTGAAATACGGTTGCTGGGATCTGAGAATGGGAGATAGAGGCGGCTCTAAGCCCTGGCTATTTCTGTCTAGATGAAACAGGCAGGGATTAACCTCTGTGGAATAGAAGGTTCTGGTTCATCCAGGGTGTTGGAAGCCAGGATTTCTATGAAGAAACAGGTCTGAAGCCTGGAGTGCTCCTAAAGCTCAGCTCCCTCCCCTTGGGCATTTCAGAACTCACTGGTGTGGTGAGTAGGTGACTGAGCCCATGTGGCCACCTTGATGTTGGGTCTGAGCCCTGGCCGCAGTGGAGTGAGCCCAACAGTGCTCCTGGGCACAGCTGTCGCTGGCACTGCCCCTTCAGGGCATGGCATTGGAAGGGTGATGCTAGCTGCTTTCTCTAAGGAGGTTGTGGGGAACAGGAATTTATAATTAGGAACTGGCAACTGTAACCAAGACCAATGGTCATTTGGCTTACTGAGACCCTTGGGGCAAGGGCCTTCATGTCATCCGGTTCCATGTGGAGAATTTTCTGAAGATATGCTTGTTGGGGTCTCCCAGAGAATCCAAGATATTTTTATAAACAAATATCTATTTCACAACCAGTGACTAATGGGGTTAAGCACTGTGTGTTTTAGATCTATTTTACTATGTGGTGTTCACAGTAGCTCTAGGAGATAAAAATTGGTTTCTCCATTTTCCCCATGAGGAAACTGAGGCACGAGAGGCTGCATCATGCAGTCACACAGCAAACCCACAAAGGCCCCTGTGCCCTGCGAAGCTCCAGGTGCACAGCCTCCTTGTAAAACCCCTGTTCTCTGTAGTCATGTCAGGGGTGACAGATTAACAGACTGTGGAAATGAGAGATTCCAGGAGAAGTCAGCCATGGTGGAGACGGAAGTTCACAGCTCTGCCATTGCCTCAGGACAATCTCTTAGCCAGAGCCCTCCAAACTGCCCATCTTCAGCGGGGAAAGCAGGCCAAGGTGGAGCCTGGGCTGTGTATGTGGGGAAACTTTGGTGGTGCATGAGCAGAAGTGGATCTCCCTTCCTCTGCCATTTTACCTTGGTTTTCTTCAGGCCACGCTGAGAGTTCAGGGGTCTGTTTGTCTTGTCACCAGCTAGTGCTCGGTGCTTATGACAAGCAGGAGATGCTCAGTCGATATTTGTGTGGAGAATGAAGGACCACGGTGATGGCAGAGTTCTGTTACTGCCCTGGTTCCACAAGGACAGCTTGTGGTTTGATTCCACCAGGGAGGCCAGCCAGATGTAGCCTCGTAGGAAGGGACTGAGCAAGGTGGAAGGCTTCCTCCAGCAAAGGAACTCTAGTGTCCCACAAAATCTCCAGTTCCTCGGGAGCCCGGCTGGGAAGGGAAGATAGGCGCTGGGGTAAGTGAAAAATTTCTCTACTTGGGAGTGGCAGAAGCACCACCAAGGTGGGCAGGGGTATGTTGTGGAATATGGACTCCAATTTTGGGTTCTAGAGTCTGCTCTGATTGCACTGGCTGAAGAAAGGATAGTGATTGGGACACAGGGTCAGGATGTGGCTGTAGACAGATTTGGAGATACAGAGGTTTTGGCCGGAAAAATAGAGCCTCATGGGGGCGCGGGAGAGAGGGCAGGCCAAGAGGTGCGGGTGCTCCTCCGCTTGACAGCCTCAACTCGGGGTGGGCGTGGCTGCCCGGCCCGCCGGTGGGTTGGCCCTGGAGCCCTGCTAGAGGGGGTGTCCCAGCGCTGGAGGCCTTGGGGGCGGGAGGGCGCGCGCTGACGGGGTCGGGCGGAGAGGGGGCGGGCGGCGCTGGGGGTGGAGCCGGGACCGCAGCGCCTGCCGCCCGCTAGCTCCCGGTTGAAGCAGAGGCTGCCGCTTTAGGCTGGGGACGCGGGAGGGTGCTTTGCGAGACTCCGGCCTCCGGGTTGCTACTATCCTCCGGAGCCTGGGGCTGCAGTGCTTAGGGTCCGGGTCCCTGATTCTGCGCCCCTCTGGCCAGAGATCGCTTTCTTTCTCCTCCGGGGAGAAGACACTGTGCTGCACCAGTCACCCCAGGCTAGAGCCCCTCCGGGGCATGGAGAGGGGCCCGTGAGGGGACGCGCGGAGGCGGAGGAAGAGGCTCCGGAGGAGGGGGGCCGAGGAGCAGGGCGCGGGAGGAGGAGGAGGATGCCGCCGCCACCACCACCCGCGGGCTCTCAATGAGCCTGACTCTAGACAAGGATGGAGCCGGCGCTGGGCGCTGCAGGGGCTCCCAGCGTGCTCGCCACCAGGTATGGCCGGGTCCTGCGGTCCCCGGGGCAGGCGGGAGTGGACTGCGCCGCAGCAGCCGGGAGGGGCGCGGGCGCGGCGGGAGACGCCCCTAGCTCGGGGCCACTGTCTCTGGGCGGTGCGCGGAGGCGGTGGTGTGGGGCCGTAGAGTGATAGATGCTGGGAGAGCATGGCTGTACTGGTAGCCCCGGAGCGCAGCGATCGCCCCAGCCCCTCCTTGCCCCCATCTGGCGAGGGCAGCAAACTTGGACTAAGCCCGGGGCTTCCTTTCTCTTGCCGAACGCACTCGGGCGTCTGCTCCGGGTTCACCATCTCACAGCCCGACTCGGCGCTGCCAAGGCTGCCAGAAACCCTGAGGTTCGGGTGCCTCCTCTAACTTTCCAAACCAGGTTTACACCCTGAGGCTTCTTGCTTCTAGCCTCGGTCTTGCATTGCATCCGCTCTCACTAGGCTGTGATGGGATGGGCCTTTAGGAGACTAGACTAGGTCTGCCTGACGGTGCAGATCTAGCCCCC
>NW_004949096.1:18085284-18100957 GCF_000317375.1 Microtus ochrogaster | reverse complement strand
GTGTGTGTGTGTGTGTGTGTGTGTGTGTGTGTGTGTGTGTGTGTGTTGGTCAGTTCCTCTCAGGCTCCAGAGAGGAGGGACACAGTGTTTGACTTTACAGTAACATTCAACTGTGACCCTATCTGGGACCCATGGGTTAAAAGGCTAAGCTATCTGAGGAAGGTAAGATCTCATGGTCCTGCTAGGGGGGCACCTTGGCCTGATTTCAGGGCCTCGCTATGTCACCTCTCCCTACTCCAGGTCTGCCCCCTTTCTGGATTACAATCTTAGTTCTGGCTTCCTGATGGACTTAACAACTGTTTAAACAAGAGGCTCCTGGGCACCAGGGGATCCAGGCCTCCAGGTGCCGGGGATGTTATAGCTGATGGCTGAGAGGTTAAGGCTGGACAGGAAAGGTGCATGTCTTCTCAGGGGCAGGAATTCAGCCCAAAATCTTGTGGAACTTAGGAACAGTAGGAACTGAGAATGGTGGCAGGAGGCAGGGATCCTGGCTGGGCAGGGAGCCGCTTTGGAAAGCCAAAGATACCAGTAGGTGTAAGAGGCAAATAGACAGGGAGCTCATAGACCAGGGAGCGAGATTGGTTTCCCTGGTTCCTCAGTCCCTTAGGTGGGAGGTGGGGCTGGGCTGTCTCACAAAGACACCTAAGCTGGCAGGCAGTTCCCAGGCTCCAGTCCCCAGTAACCACCGCACTTCTAGGCATCATGATGACCCTGTTTCTTTTTCAAAGTGCTTCTGCCGTCATGACTCACATGCTGGATTCACCAGGGAGAGATCAAGCTTCCAATCTGTTCTATTCCCTGCCCTCTTGGGGTTTTAGGGAGCTGCAGAAGAAAGGAGGGGGTGGATATGCCCTTGGGTCTTGGACCCCTGCAAGGAGCCTGGCCCCTTAAACTTTCATTGCTTGCTGTTGTCGTCCCAGGTCTTGGTGGGTGAGTGGCTCAAGACCAGCTCAGACCACAGTGTCTGTGGGCTGTGCAAGTGAGAGGCCACTGCTGATATCCACCCAGCACTGCTGGGGCTTTGAGGTCACACTCCTTCACCTTCCCCAGCACCCTGAAGACCCCTCTCCTCCCCCACTCAGGCTCCACATCCTCTTTGCTGAGCATCTGTGGAGCTTTGGACCCTTTGCATTTGAGCACCCTACATTACCCTGCTTCTCTCCACCCCGGCCCCCATGTCAGTTCTGCTCAGAGGAGGATGTAGATCTCTGTGCCCTCTCCCAAGGGCCCTGGCTCCAGAGGAGCTAGGTTGAGGGTGCTAGTATAGGAGTAAGCTAGGCTGCCCTGGAGGAGGGATCTGTCTTTGTTCCACTGAGTGTGCAGTAGCCTTGGGCATTAGGTTCTCAGTGAGGTCTGGCTTGTGCCCCCGGGTTCCTCTTGCCCATCTGCTGTGCCCCATCCTTGCACATTGGGAGGCTGAAAGTGTGGTGAGGAGGGAGCATCTGACAGTCATAATCTGGTTCTGAGAAGGTCCCGAAGCCCTGAGTCACTGTATGGTTTCCATGGAAACAGACTTGTTCAGAGGACTCGGTGTAGCGAGGCATTGGGGGAAGGAAGGGAAATATATAGTAAAATCAGGCTCCACAAGTGTGGTGCAGCTGGACCAACTCTCTTTGCTGGGAAGAGAGATGGGTAAACAAGGTCCCCCCCCCCCCAGAGGACAGGCTACCTCTCTCCACCCGATAGGATTCTCCCTTGGGGACCACCTCCACGATCTCCTGGTTCAGCTTCCAAGCTTCTGGTGCCTCAGTACCTCAGTTCCTTTCTCTGCAAACTGAGGGCCTAATAGGCTCCTGAAGGTCAGGTTCCTTAATGGGGAACACACAGCAGCACCCCAGTGTGTGGGGAGAGTGGCATGGCTACTTATCTAATGCGAAGGGATTCACCTGGCTCCCTCCCCTGTGTGCTGGTCAGTGCTCTGACACCTGTCTGGGATGGCCTGCTTGAGAAAAGCCTGGCACCCCCGCTGGGGTCTGGGGGTCAGCCGCTCATTTATTCTCATAGAGATTTATTTAGGCTTTTTCAGCCTGGTACTCTATAGCCTGGCTCTTTTTGAGACTCTACCTAGCCAGAAACCTGTGAGAAGAACCCTCCAAGGCTAGATGGCTTTGCTTCACATCCTAGGGAAGGGTTGCTTGCTGAGCCCCTTGGGGCTAGGACAAAGGAGGTATAGGTAGAAAGGGACCTTATGGCAGAGAGAAGGGCTCAGTCCCCATCCCCCGATCCTGGAGCAGCTGGGCCATGTGGTTATGACAATCAGGATTTAGGAGCACAGTCCTTAGGTTGGAGCTGGTAGGGGGGAGAGGTTTATTCTAACAGTTTCAGCACCACAGTATTGGGGAGCATGGCCTAGGAAAATTCAGGCCGCCAGTGACACACAAGCAGAATCTCCTCCCCAGACCCTTTCTCATTGTAGCACACCCATGGCTTGAAGGGCCCTCTCGTATAAGGTGGAAATCTGTCCCCAGCTCCCTGAACTCCCTCCGCCCACTCCTACCAGCTATCTCAGCTGCAAGGGAGTTAGCTGCTGGCTCTTCTATTTTACAGATGCCAAAAATAAGATTCCTGGGGTTTGCCTGCTCGGTCAGGCCAGAACCCAAGCTAACTATGACCTCTCTCAGCTGCACAGCAGCCTGGGGGACCATTCTCCTCCTTCCCTTTAGCTCTCCAAGAAGCTTGGCAACTGCCTTGTGCCCCCACCCCCACCCTGTCTCTGCCAGCGATCTGAGTCTTGCCTTGAGTCTCTCTGGACCACTTTGCTGTCCTCATTGGTGTTCACAACACCTTACAATTTAATATCCTCTGCAAATTTCATTAACGGACTGTTTGCTCCCTCTCTCAGGACCATTAATGAAGATGTTAGATAAGATGTGGCCTGGCACTGGCCGGGCAGCCCTGCCCCCACTCCCAGACTCTTTGCCTTCCAGGACTTGTTCCTGGCCTTGCCTCTTCTACTCAGGACTCTTGGGACATGCCCCCTCCTGCCTTTAGGCTCCATGACAAGAGCTGAGGGCCAAGTCTGTTTGAATTAATTTTGTAAGATTACTTGAGGCGCTGTATCAAATGCTTTGCTAAAAATCAAGATATATTACCCTGCCCGTGTTCCCTTCATCCACCAGTCTTGTAATTCTATCAGGAAAGCTATCAAGTTTGTCAGGCATGATTTGTTCTTTATAAATCCCCATGGTGCTGTGTGGGGGCACAGGGTTCCCGCAATTTCTAAATGTTTAGAGATCCTCGCTTTGTGTTTGTTCCGTGATTGGAGCTGGAAGGGCTGTAAGCTGGGGACCCAGGGATGCGGAGGAAGTCAAGGCCCCCACTCTTCTCTGGAGTCTCTGGGATGCCAGAGAGTCTCTTGGGACTTTTGAGTAGGAAGGTGCCCCAAACTTGACACTGACGGAGGGAATTCCTGGAGCTATCCTTCAAGGCTTGTGCAGGCTAGAGAAGATGACAAAAGGCTGTGTGTTGCTGACATTCTGAAGATGGCACTAATTGAGTGATGGCTGCGGACCCATCCCTGTGCTGAGGACACACTGTACTCGATTTGTTTGAGTCCTGTGAATTGGGTGTGCCCTTCCCCTTCTATGTGCCAGGCTCAGAAAGGGTCAGGCTGCCTGAAGTTGTGGGTCTGGCTTTCACTCTCCAGCATGGACTGTGGAAAGCTTATAGGCAAGTTCAGAGATTAGGGACCCTCCCACACCCCACTGCCACATCTGACTTTTGTGATCCAGCCACCTAAATGTGCTTTCTTTAAAAAGGGAATTACGTATTCTTAGTTATCTTGTGGGTGTACGTATGTAGATGTGTGCATGCCACAACGTCTGTAAGGAGGTCTGAGGAGAACTTGTGGGCGGTTCTCCTTCTACTACATGAGTCCTGGGGATCAAACTCTGACCAGCAGGCTCGGTGGCAGTCACCTTTACTTGATGAGACATCTCTGGTCCATTATCTAACCTTTCTGAGTCTTACATGTGAAGTAGACACAGCCGTGTCTTCACCCTCAGCTTGTAGGAGGTCCCTTGGGGTAATGCGTGGCAGCCACACCATGGTTCTGAACTTTGGGGAATACCTACATTACCCTTTATTGTAGAGGTCTTTGTAGCAGTCGGAGATTATCATTCTGCTTGTTACTTGAGAGAAGTGATGAAGGACACACAGGCATGTGATGTACTTGGTACCAGATTGGGTGGCACAGTCTAGGAGAAGAGAGAAAGGCTGCCTCTCTGGGCCTTGAGCCTAAGACCTTTATCCAGTTCAAGCAATTTCAGATCTGGTGTTTTCTGCTCTGATGTTTTTTTGGCTGCAGAGGATTGTGACATTCCTGGGTCGTAGCTTCTAAGTTATCGCTCCCCCGGGGTCCTGAGGTGGGGTGCGGACGGTAACAGCCACATCCAGTTGTGATCATTTTTGTTCTTGTGATTCAGCATGGAAGGGTGAAATAGCTAGATCCATTCATACGGCAGGGAGCCCTCAGGAAGAGCAATAGGTAGCCCCTGTCCCCAGCAGGGGACACTACCAGAGGGTGGATGGTGAGGTAATGATTGTCAGGAGCTTATCTGGGGTGGCCCCCTTGGTTCTGCACTCCCTGCATCTGCTCCTTGTGTCCTGGTGCTGACTGGTGTTCTTATGTGGCCTGGGGCCTAAACTCTGTGGTTGCAATCAGGGCTTGGGTCATTGCAGTTGAATGGGCATCCCGGCCTTGCTGACAACTAGCTATTTCTGCGGGATCAACCCTTTGTGGGATCCAGGTCCATGGTCATCTAGATCCCTCCTAAACCTCAGGGTTTAGGTGAACCTTGATGCCCTGTCCTCTCTCACTCTCAGTCTCCAGCTCTTGTGCACACGGGGCAGGAGGGCCTCATGCAGGTGTCCAGAGACAGGGGTCCAAGGATGCAGAAACAGGAGGTCACTCTGTCAGCTGCCGACAGGGCAGCAGCTGTGTTGCCCAGCTTCTGCTGCTGTTTCCTCATCCTTGAAGTTGGGAGGATGACTGAAGCCCAAACCAAACCAGAATTCAGTGGGTGGGGCCTTAGTACTATTCCAACCGGCGTGGCTGTGCTAAGGGGGACAGGAAACCGGGGCCTTTCCGTCTGGTGCTGGGGCAGTAGTTCCGTCTCTCACAGGCTAGCCTGACTGAGACAGGGACCAGCTTTCTGACTCATCTCTCTTCTCGGGTTCCTGTATACTAGGCCCTTGTGTCAGCACAGGAGGGCAGTCACTCACCCCATGTCAGGGAGGACTTTGCTCCCAGGCCACCAGACACAGGACAGAAGCAACTTCCTTCCCCTAAAGCTGAGGTCCCTGCAGGTGGGACTAGCCCCATGGGCGGGCATTTCCAAGCAGGAGTGTGGTGGTCCAGGATGGTCCCTGAACTCACACCAGAGGACACCCCTTCATGAGTCTTGTCTATACCCCACCATGTTGAGCTGTTCCTACCCTCTACTTCCTGCTTCCATCTGTGATTGCTCTGTTTCTCTCATTTCACACCTCAGAGCAACAGAGGGCAGCAGGGGTTGAGCATTTGGCTCAAAGGTTCTGAGCCGCCAAACAGCTGGAAGGAGGTTCCCACCCAACCTCCCCATGCAGGTCTTTCCTTCAAGGCTGATGACAACTTTATGAAGACGCTTGAGACGGTCAGGCGTGTCCTGTGTCCTCAGTACCTGCACTCGTGGATACGGGAATGACCTGCCTGGAGATGGCAGTGTGCCTATGGCAAATGAAAAAGGACTAGTAACCCTCTGTACAGCTGGTCGACCTTGAAAACCCTGACAGTAAGACCTGTTCTTGCTGAGGATGCTCAAAAGAGTGTCTGGTTCTGCTGAAGGACTCCAGAGGGTGGGCACAGGACACCTGCCATGCAGATCCCGCAGGAAAGACCTGCAGAACTTACTGAAGTTAAAGTGGAGACAGACGTGGCAGCAAAGAGGAGCACTTTGTTTCCATTGTTCCGGACTGGAACACCTGCAACGTCTCTCTGTGTCCACCATACTGCTAATTCTGAAGGATGCTCCAGCACACAGCCCTCGGGAACTTGTCCTTGGGTTTTGTGGGATTTTGGTGGTATGTGACTTTGGCGACCTCTTGGGAGATCTCATGATCCCAGCCTCTATTCACCAGATATCTTATAATCATGTGTTTTATCTTATGGATCCTGTAAAGCGTGTAGCTGAGTTATTTTCCTTTTCCCATTGGCTGCCAGGAAGCTCTACCCCATAAACCCACAAGTTACTTGGTGTTTGGAGCGGAGCTGGTGCCATCTTTCATGCTTCCCAGATCTTCTTTTCTCTTTGCCCCGTTTTCATCACCTCATTTTCCTTGGTAGAAAAGAAATCCCCTGGCTGTTTTCCTTTTAAACCTTAACCAAACAAACGTCTATGGTGGATCAGAGCTGACAGTGGGTTTAGACGTGCAGTTTCCTGAAGTTGCCGTCCAGCTAAGCTCCTCCCTGTCCAAGTGCCCTGCCCTCGGAGCCCAGGAGTCCCTGTGCCATGGTTTTGTTCAGGTGGCTGATGCTCAGGCTCATTTCTCTTGCTCTCTGCGCCCTGCTCCCTGGGCTGTCAGAAAAACATTTTGGGGAAAGAAGTCACTTGTCCAAGAATAGCCTCAACCACTCCCTACAGGCTTTGGTCTCTCTAAAGCTCTGCTTATTGCAGGTCCTGTGTGACCTCAGCAACCTCCAGCCAACCATTGTCCCTCAGGTCTACCTGCTCAGGGTTAGTGCTTGACTGTAAGACAATGGAGCCTTGACCAGGCGTGTTGAAGGCTGGAGAGGAGAAGGCTGATTGGCGGTGTCACCATGGCAAAGAAGGGAGCACTAAGACGGGTCAGGGATAGTTGTCTCAGTGGCCAACCTTGTCTTCAAACACCTCTCCAGCTCCTCCCCGGGGATGAGGTCACTCCACAGGACTATTCCCAAACATAATAAACTCAAAGCTCCCTGTAAGCAGTGCCCACCCATCCACAGCCTCTTAGTTCCTCTCCTGGGAGGAGGATGGGATGGGGTGGGGAGTGAGACTGAGCTGGTGGTTGGTGGGGAGGGCAGGCACTGAATGCTGCTCTCTCCTGGAGAGTGACTTGAGTTTTCCCACTGTCCACGGGGTTTCCCTCTGTCCCATGTGAACGTGGCTCAGCTGGCCCTAAATATGGGGTCGTCCTTAAGGTAGAGAGGCGAAGATCTGAAGAAAGAGATCTGAAGAAAACTCTAGGTACAAATAGGTGTGAACCAGTGTCACTAACCTAGTGACAGGCAGAAGATGCAGGGCATTCCTGCTAGTGGCGTTGTGTACAACACTGCTTCTCCAGCCTGGGCACTGTGGGGCAGGCAGTGGGGAAGGTCAGGAGTAGAGAGCCAGACTGCCTGTTGCTGCTTGCCTCTTTGTGGATCGAAGTCAGAACTTGGGTGGAGGTGCCATCATCACACTTTCCTGCAGTCTGCAACACCACACCTCCCACCCACCACAGGACCTTTGGCCCTCCCATTAAGCCTCTATTCCCAACACAACAAAGCTAAGAGGCTGCACTACCAGTTCTGACCACTAGAGTAGGCAGAAATAACACCGCAGCAGTCTAGAGCAGAAAATTCTGGTAGGGTAAGTGGTTTGGGAAGGAGTGGTGGGCAAAGTCTTACAGAGGTCTGCCTGTATTAGAGCAGACTCTAGGGGTGCAGGTAATTATTTCTGAGGTGCTTCCCTAAGGCAAAAAAGCAAAGCAAAAATTAGGAGAGCTTTGCTGGGGTCCGTGGAGCTGGGGCCAGAGGTCACTTGTCAATTGCAAGGCAAGGTCTTGTCATAATGCTGGGTATGAATAAATATTTCATGTCAGTTACAGCCACTGCTCTGGTTAGGCCACCTTTAGAGACTGCAGAAGTGAATTCAGACCTAGCTGGTGCTCAGCCGATGTGTGTGCCCTCTGATTGGCAGCTGGTGTGATGCTGGCTTAAGCTCTTAGCTGCAAATCAGAGCTTCTCTGTGCAGCATCCTCCTCCACTCCTGACTGTGCTGCTGCAGTCGGAACCTTCTCCTGGGTGGGCACTAGCTTCTCACAAGAAAGTGGGATTCTGGATTCTTGTGCCCAAGGTTTGACCCATCAACGAGGGAGGCCATACCAGAAACTACTGGAAACCCAGGAAGGGGTATGGCTCCTCAAGTCTGTCTTGGAAAAGTAGGGCATTGAGAAATCTCTTGCAGAAGCCAAGACTTGCCTGGGAACAACCAGACCTGGCCCCCAGGCCTTGGTTTCCAGGACAAATGCCTCTGGCATACCAAGGACCCTTGGCCAACTCTGGGCTTGGCTGTGCCAGGCTGGCAGGAGAGAAAGGCACGCTCAGTGGTTCCTAGCATCCTCCTTCCTGTTCTCATGCTCTGCCTTTGCCCTCCTGGAAGGCGGGCACATGGTCCTCAGCTGGATCTCAAACTTGTGCCCATAGTGCCCGTGCTGTACCTTGAGAGAAGTCTCCTCACTTAGGGGACCACGTCTCTGAGAACAACCTCAACTCTTAGACCTGCCTTTGAGTTTCTCCAAGTGGTGTGGGAAGGGAAACTGGGGAAAGAGCTCGGACTGTCCCTCTTCTCCTAGGCAAGAAGCATGGCTATCCTCTGAAGAGACCTGTGTGTATTCTCTTTAGAGCTGCAATTGCAGGGTGGGGTGCTAAGGGCCAAAAAACCCTGTCTTGATGCAGACCAGAGATGAAATAGAGGTGGCACTGGAGCAGATTCAGCAAATGGATTTGAACATGAGTTTGGGGCATGAACCTGAAAAAGCTGTTGTAACCCGAGGAGCCTCAACTTCTTTTTCTGCTAAATGGGTTGTGGGGTGCTGATCTCATAGCCTTGAGGTGGGGCAGGGGTGGAGCACTCAACAGGAAGACAGGGAGCCCTCAAGAGTGCTGACTTTCTGTGGTCTTCGGTCAGTGCCTAGTGGTCTAGATCACTGGTAGATGCCTGTGAAGAAACGTGACTGAGTTTGGTGGAGTCACAGCGGAAGAAAGGGGGCTCTGTTGTTGCTGGTGTTCCCTGGCTGGAAGAGTGCTGGGTTTCT
The DNA here is from genome assembly GCF_000317375.1 of Microtus ochrogaster. Classification (NCBI taxonomy): domain Eukaryota; kingdom Metazoa; phylum Chordata; class Mammalia; order Rodentia; family Cricetidae; genus Microtus; species Microtus ochrogaster. The sequence goes on along the minus strand of NW_004949096.1, from coordinate 18,091,921 downwards.
CTTGGGGCACCTGGCAGGGACCTGAGATTAAAGTAAAGAGGGCTTCCCACTCTCCTCAGCCCTCCCTCCATGGGGCAGCGTCCTCTGCCACAGGGGCTATGTTGAGTGTGGTCCAGACCATGACTTTGATCATGCTGAGAGGTTCCCAAGAATCCAAACTGTGCCTCTTACCCTATTAGCTGCCTCTCAGTGGTGATGCAGTACTGATTTCTCCACGTGGTAGTGGAGTTTCACATTTTAAATGGGATTCCCAGATCTCAAGCCTCTACCATTGTGCCCCAGGCCCCATGCTACTCCCCAGGCAAGCAGGCTCTGCCTTTTTCCTTGGGACACTGAGCCAAAGGTGAAGGGATTCGAGTGCTGGCCAGACTGTTGCAGAGGGACTCAGGTCCCTGCTGGTTCCCAGTTGTGAGTCATACAGTGGTCTTTGAATTCTCCACCCTAGCAATGGGAGTAGGCCCATGATCTACCAGAGCAGTTTGTAAGGAATGACAGAATATCCAAAATGGTGACTCTGTTTGCTCGGGAGATGGAGTCTACCTCCCAGCCACGAGCCAACCAATAACAGGCATAATGGCAAAAGAGAACGTGCATCCCGAGTCTCAGAGCTCCTCCCCTTTAGTTCTGGTCCCTCCCATGCTGGCTCATGGGTGGGCTGGGACAGTGAATCGGGTGCATGTTTGAAGGCCAGGTGTGCCCAGGCATGAGAAAGACTTGTGTCTTGGGGAGAAAGTATACAGCTTCCAGAAGGGGGTTAAAGCCATAGGTCCCAGCAGGTACTACCGCCTGTGCGGTGGGCCCAGACCTGCTTACAGAGTGAATCTGCTCGTTTGGGTAAATGGCTTAGTGCTGTGTGAGCACTTAGTAGGTGCCGTCTAAAGCCGTGCTGGCTTTGGTGTTTTAGTGGGGTTTGGTAAAGTGTGCCTTTGGTTTTCAGGTAGCTGTCGTGCATGCTGCACATGGTTGAAAGAAGACCCTTGTCCCCAGCTGTCCCTTTGGAGCTACCTTCTCCACCCGAAGGCCTGGGTGACCTGCCTGCATCACAGGACCAGTTGAATTCTGAAAGGTCAGGGTTGTTGCGTTCATTTCCAATACAGAACCCCTTTGGGCCTGCCACCTCAGGCACTTGGGCATGCATGCTAGCCAGAAGGATCATGGCTTGTTGTAGGGAGAGGGGTGGGCAATAGAGGTTGCAGCTTGAAAGTTGGGGCTTCGTGGCTCATGGATGGTATTGGATCAGCTGGAGCCCTGAGTCAATGCAAGGGAGCAGGCAAAGTCACTGTGCCTTGGGAGCAGACTGTGGGGTAAAGAGAGGGAGAATGGAGCCCAAGCACACCCTGCCCACTGTCCCTGCAGCTGCTGGCCACAGGCCTGAGGTGCAGATCACTGCACTTCCTGGACAGGTTGGATTTGAGACACTGGCAGCCGAGTCTCCACTGGGCAGCAGTCCTTTTTCGGTAAGTGCTGAGGTCCCTGACCCTGGGTCTGGGGCAGCCCTGCCATCTCTTGGGACATGGTGACTGAGTCAGCATCCCTTGGGCCACCTTGCAAGATTGCTTGGGGCATGTTGTGAGCCCATGGCATGCACTTCCCTTTCTACCTTCCTATGGCCCCTTGCTAGCCTCTCTCTTGTGGACCAGAGGGTGAAGGAGCAGCTTGTCTGGGCAGCGAGCATCACTGCCTCACCGCCAGAAGCAAGCCTTGGGTCCTGGGCAGAGACATATCCCAGCAGCCTCTGGGATCTGCCCCTGCTCCAGGCCAGTTGACTATAACACTAAAGGTGCCTCGAAGTCCCCATTTGGAGGTAGCTGGGCTCCCTCATTTGCAAGGGAGAAGGGCCTTGGCCCAATGTGGGCACTTTCTGGCCCTGCTGGCTTCTGCTGTCAACTTAGAATTAGTGGGGCACAAGTCCTTGCTCTCTAGGACTTGTGTCTTGGGGGAGGAAATGGGTGTATCTCCTTCCTCGGAGGGTAGCTAGAGGATGGGTAGAAAGAGCAGTGTCTGGGAAGCTGGGTATCAGCCTGTGTGATTAGAAGATGATCTTCATGATCCAGGAGATACTGGCAGAAGCCACAGGCAGGGGCAGGGTGTGGCATAAGGCAACCCCTAAATGCAGGAGTTGGGGGAATTGGACTTTGGCACAGTAAGTGGGTTGGCATAGGGAAACCAGAGCTCACTCTAGGAGGCTTCTGCAGTCACAATTTACTTAGCTCTTGGGGCACAGGGAATCTATCTGTTTAGCTCTCAAAAGCTCCCAGGAGACACCAAGAAAATGACCGTCCAGTGTAGGCTTTGTAGGTCCTAAGGGATGTGTGATCACTGGGCAGGGCTGGGTGTTTTCCTGGATTCCAAGAAGACTCTTGATTATATGAGACACTTAACCCTTGGCTGTCCTCTGTCCACAGACCCTGTGCCTTGGAGCAGCAGCCCCATGACGGTGCCCAGCCATGCAATGTTCCTGGAAGGCTGTCCTCCTCCTTGCCCTGGCCTCCATTGCCATCCAGTACACAGCCATCCGCACGTTCACTGCCAAGTCTTTCCACACTTGCCCTGGACTGACAGAGACTGGACTGGCAGGGCGGCTGTGTGAGGAGGGCCCCACCTTCTCCTATAACCTCTCCAGGAAGACTCACGTCCTCATCCTGGCCACCACACGAAGCGGCTCATCCTTTGTGGGCCAGCTCTTCAACCAGCACATGGATGTCTTCTACCTGTTCGAGCCTCTCTACCACGTCCAGAACACTCTTATTCCCCGCTTCACCCAGGGCAAGAGCCCCACAGATCGTAGGGTCATGCTTGGGGCCAGCCGGGACCTGCTGAGGAGCCTTTATGACTGTGACCTCTACTTTCTAGAGAATTACATCAAGCCGCCACCTGTCAACCACACCACTGACAGGGTGTTCCGCAGAGGAGCCAGCAGGGTCCTTTGCTCCCGTCCAGTGTGCGACCCTCCAGGGTCCCCTGATCTGGTTTTGGAGGAAGGGGATTGTGTACGCAAGTGCGGCCTGCTGAACCTGACCTTGGCAGCTGAAGCTTGTCGTGAGCGCAGCCACGTGGCCATCAAGACTGTAAGGGTGCCTGAGGTGAATGACCTTCGAGCCTTGGTGGAAGACCCCAGGCTGAACCTCAAGGTCATCCAGCTGGTACGAGACCCTCGTGGCATCTTAGCTTCCCGGAGTGAGACCTTCCGGGACACCTACCGACTCTGGCGGCTTTGGTACGGCACAGGAAGGAAACCCTACAACCTGGATGTGACACAGCTCACCACAGTGTGCGAGGATTTCTCCAGCTCCGTGTCCACCGGCCTGATGCGGCCCTCCTGGCTCAAGAGCAAGTACATGCTAGTGCGCTATGAGGACCTGGCCAGAAACCCCATGAAGAAGACAGAGGAGATTTACGAATTCCTGGGTATCCCGCTGGACGGTCATGTGGCGCGCTGGATCCAGAACAATACACGGGGCGACCCCACTTTGGGCAAGCACAAGTACGGCACAGTGCGCAACTCTGCGGCCACGGCTGAAAAGTGGCGCTTCCGCCTCTCCTATGACATTGTGGCCTTCGCCCAGAATGCCTGCCAGCAGGTGCTGGCCCAGCTGGGCTACAAAATGGCCAACTCGGAGGAGGAGCTGAAGAACCCGGCCATCAGCCTAGTGGAGGAGCGCGATTTCCGACCATTCTTGTGACCCGAGTGTGGTGGGGGTGGGAGGCAGGTGGCTCTGGTTTTGCTGATGTGGACCTGCTATGGACGGTCTTTTAAAACTGTTGCCTTATCTCCCTCCTCCCTCTCCCACCCTGTCTGTGTGTCCTTCCCACCTCTGCCCACTCCCCTTCCTCCTGCCTTTCCCATCCTGTCTGTGTGTCCTTCCCATCCCTGCCCACTCCCCTCCCTCCAGCCTTTCCCACCCTTTCTGTGTGTCCTTCCCATCCCTGCCCACTCCCCTCCCTCCTGCCTCTTTGACCCTGAAATTTGCACTATGTCTCAGAGGGGACTTACTGGGACAGAGGATGTTGAATCCCTCTGTGGATGGGGACAGTGTTTACAGGCACCCACTCACACAGTCACACGTAGGCACAGGCATACATACAAGGAGAGGCTCCCCAGCACACAACTTCCACCTTCTGCAACTGTCTTCTCATTGTAAGGGATGGATACAAAGGGACCAGCTCTCCCAGTTTAGGAAAAGTGATCACCCCTCCCCCATCCCTGCTTCCTGCCCCAGATTCCTACTCCCTCTGATGGGGCACCTGTCCCTCCTGCGCACCTTTGCCTGGTGGTGAGCAGGGTTTTACTGTGAGGTGAACCAGGACTACTTCCTTTCTCTCTGGTTTGTGATGAGCTTGTCTCTCTGAGTCTTGTGGCAACCCCTGGATCAGTAATGGCTGATGAATCTTAGAAGTTTCTGATTGATCTTGGGTTCTCTCTGTGATATTTCTTTGTGCCAAAAAAAAAAAAAAAAGACAAAAAATGTGGATCAGTTTGCTAGATGAAAATTGAAATGCTTTGTGTTTTCTGTAAATAAAAGTGTGCAGTACTGTCTGAGTGTGATTTGGGGCCCTTATGAGTGTTAATCAATGGGCTCTGGATAGTCCCTGCTTTGGAGATGAGATGGAGGGAGAAAAGGGAGAATTAGATGACAAACCTGTCGTTCGGAACTTTATTTTTTTTTTTAAAGAACTAGAGTATTCCTTTTAAATTCCTTGATGATTGCATGCATACAAACAACCTATTATGATCATATGAACCCCCAGTTCCCTCTTCCACTTCACCCCACCTTTCAGATCTCTTACCACCCTCCATGCTGGCTTGGGGCTTTCAATCTTATTACCTTCTCATCAGCCGAGATGGGTGGCATCTTCTGACCGGATGCCCAAAGTATTTAACAGGAGTTATGGTGTTGGGGTTCAGAGTGGTGTGAGGTAAGAATGATCCTATTCTCTACCAGATGTACCTACTTCAGTTAGGAGATCTGGGGCTAGGGAGGCTGGGGAGAAGTTTCCTGGTGTGTAGGCCTGCTGGGGATCTGCTGCGCTCACTCCCCGTCTCTCCCGGGAAGCTCCCCAGTCCTCACTTGAAGAAACATACATAATATGACATTTAATAGAAAATAAAAATGATATGCTTTACCATGATTTAAGAACCAAATAGCAGCCGGCCCATCCGTCTAGCTGGTTAGATCAGGTAGCCCAGGAGCGAACCCCCTCTCCCAGCAGAGCACGAGCCCCAGACTGCCATCTCTAAGCTCCCAACTACAGAACATGGAATTTACCATAAAACAATAAATCTGGAGCTTCAGCAATCACCACCATCTCCATTTTTTTTTTTTTATGTGTGTGGGGTTTTGGTTGCACGCACTGTCTGTATGCCTGGTACCTGTGGAGGACAGAAGAGGTAGAAGAGGTCGTTGGATGCCCTGGAACTAGAGTCATGCTTGGTTGTAAGCCTGTGCACGCTGAGAGTTCTCAGTCCTCTGGAAGAAAAGCCAGTGTTTTTAACCGCTGAGCCATCGCTCCAGCCTCCGTCCTCACTGTTTTTAAGTGCACATCTCATTAAATACTTCTATAGTATGTAAGCTTTATCACCATCCTCCTCCATAACTTTTCATCTTGTAAAACTCAAAGTCTGTTCCTTCAAAACAACCTGTCCCTTTCTTTCCCACAGCTCCTAGCAACCATCCCACTTTCTGTCTGTGTGTTTCTCACTACTGTGAGTACCACATATAAATGGAATCAGGCAACATTTGTCTTTTGGTGCTTGGCTTATTTCCCTGAGCACAATGTCCTTAAAGTTCATCACCTTGTACACCACATCAGCCTATCCTTCCTTTGTAGGGCCAGTATAGCCCACAGTTTGTTTATCCATCAGACCTTCAGTGGGCCTTGGGTTGTATCCATGTTTCAACAGCTGTGGACAGAGAGTATACTCAGAAGTGTAATTGCTGGACCCTCTGGCAATCATTTTTAGTTATTGTTAGACCTGCTCTGTTTTCTATAGTGGCCATGCTGTTTTATTATCGTTTTTTTTTTGGGTGTGCATGAATTTCTGTGTGTGGGTTGTGTACCTGTGTGCAGGTGTGCACGGTGGCCAAAAGAAGGTACCAGGTGTCCTCTGTCACTCCATCTTATTTCTCTGAGGCAGCATTTCTCCCTGAGCCAGAAGTTTGTCACTGAGAGCCAACAAGCCATATCAAACCTCCACTCTCCTCTGCCCACAGCACTGGGGTTGTAGCTGCGTCTGCAGCTGCACCTGGCTTGTTAGAGGGGATTTGAACTCAGGTCCTCATGCTTGCATAGCAGACATTTTACCAACTGAGCCCTTTCTCCAGCCTCTGTACTGCTTCGTGTTGCTGTACCACACAGGGTTTCTACCACTCCGCATCCGTTTCAACTCCTCCTTTCCTCCTCCCTTTCAGTGGGCCCACCCTAATATTTGTGTGATGAGTGGTGTCTCAGGTCATGTGCCCAGATATCACAGGCCCTGGCTCTGACTTCCATCTTCCTAAGGTTGTGCCCTTGATTGTATAATGACTTCCCAAGCTGCAAGAAGGAGAAAGAATGGGAAAGGAAGGCAGAGACATACCTCTGCTTGCATGAGTACCTCCCTTCCATTCCTGATCATGTGGACGGGAAAGGAAGGCAG
>NW_004949096.1:18080860-18085064 GCF_000317375.1 Microtus ochrogaster | reverse complement strand
TGAGTACCTCCCTTCCATTCCTGATCATGTGGACATAGATAGGTGTAAGAGGACCTGGGGCTCTCATCTCAGTGGCCTGCCCTGCATTGTGAAGGTAGCTGAAGGACCCAGGGTGGATCTCCCTGGGATTCAGGGTCCTCTCGTGTAGAAGAGGAGGCAACACTATCAGAACAAAATGCTAGTCTGAAAAGCCTGCCAGGAGTGGTGGTCAGGGTGGGGCTTGTCACTGCTTTCTGGTTTACAGGACTTACACCCAGGCTGTGGGAAAGACTTCATATCATGACATCATTTGTGGTCGCTGCTCGGCCATTCTAACATCAGAGAAGGCTGATTTTAGCCACCACCACTGCTAGATGGTCCTTCTTCTGATAAAGCAGACTAGTTGAGTGTGTTACGTGTGTGCACTCGTGTGTGGAGGCCAGAGGTTCCTCAGGAGCCATCCATCTTGTTTTCCGATACAGGGTCTCTGACTGGGAACTGGGGCTTGCTTAGGCTAGGCTGGCTGGCCAGTAAGCTCCAGTGCTGGGATTGCAAGTTCACACCAGCATGCCTGGCTTTTTAAAATGAGAGTTCTGAGAACTGAGTTCAGATCCTTGTGGTTGCACAGAGAACATCTTATAGACGGAGGCATTTCCCTAGAACCTCAGGCAGCTCCCCTATGACCAACCTGAGCCAGGGTCCCCTCTCCTTCAGAGAGTGACTTTCTGTTAGAATTGGGAGACACCAGAGATTCCTTCAGATGGAAGGAATCACTGCCACCCCTATGCCTGGGGTCTTTGGGAGAAAGCTCTTTGCTGATGAGATCATTCACTTGTACATGTATTCAATATATTCACGCAGTTTTGACTCTTACATGCAGGCTTTACGGATGTGAGAATTCTTTCAAGCAAAACCACCCAGTGAAGGTGAGCGAGTGAAAACATGGGTGCAGTAAATGCAACCCATGGGTCGAACCACAGACACAGCTGGGCCACATAGCCTCTTGATGTTAGAAATGTCATTTGTGATGACCTTAAGATCTCATTCTTCCTGCTCTTGGAGATTAGACAAGTCAGGGTCACTTAAGTGGTGGCATCTGAACTGGGTCTAGGGAGGGGGAAGAAATTGGCCTTTCAAGAAGAATGAGAAGGCTGCTCCCAACCTGGGGAGAATTACCTGCCACAGTGTGGATGCTGGGAGAGGCTGCACCAGGAATATGTGGGCTGAACTAGCCCCAACCTTCATCTTCTCAAACTAGCAAACTTTGCCACGCCACCAGGGGTGTTTAACCCACGAGCCCCCAGCTGCCCCAATCTCATGTGGCCCAGGATGGCCTCAAAGGTAGTAGGTTGCTAAGGAAGACACTGACTTATGATCTTCCAACTCCTGGGTAGTAGGAGTGTGAGCGTGTGCTACCGCACTTGGAATTACGGAATAACTTCAAGCCTGTTAGACAAGTGTACCACTAACTCAGCCACGCAGATGTTCTTCAGATGATCAAACGACACGGATATGAGAACGTCCCTGCTTCTAGGACAGATCCAGGTTCTCCTGCTGCTCTCTGCAGCCTCTGCCCCCCTTGCCCTTCACCCTGTAGTCCCCATCGGGTTATCTCAGACCTTGAACACACTGAGGTAGACTTTTACAGCCATGGCCCCCCATTTGCTCATGTCTCCCTTACCCTGGGGGTGTGCTGTGCCTGCTCACAGCCACTTGGGGCTTAGATAAGTGACTTGCTTCAGTCAACAGAAGGAGAGCAATTGCAGAGGTAGGAGAGAGGCTGCCTCGTCTGTTGTGTAAGGGAGATCCAGGCTGACTCGCCAGAGGGTTTAAGGGCACGAGCTGGGAAACACAGGAGCCCTAGTTAATAGCACCCACAGTCTGGTCTGGATAGTTAAAGGCACCTGGCTGAGTCTAGCCCGATTTCTGACTCGGCAGTGAGGATTAAAAGCGTGTCTGTTGTTTGAAGATACTGACTTTCAGAACAACTTGTTACAGGGCCAATTCTGACTGATACATAGACTCTTGTCCCTGCCGGAGTCTTTACAGACAGCTCATCATGCCTGAACCTCCATTCCCTTCTTTAGTTAAAGTTTGTTCATTCCTTCAATCCCAACTTAATTATCAGCACTTTCTAAATTTTACCAGTTTATTTATCTTGATCACAGGTCCTTACATAGCTGCTTCTCTGTCACATGGATCCCAGTTACAGGCCCTTACAGCACCGTGTACATCTCTTTTACAGTGTTTACTGCGGTTTTAATCACACCTTTACTACAGGGTCCGGTGCACAATAGGTGTCCAATAAACACTGGCTGACCAAGTACAAGGATGAATAAAACAGGTGTCCCCCAGCTGATAAAAGAGCTTGCCTGTCTGGGGCCTTCACACAGAGCAGGCAAGGCTTCCCAAGGATCCAAGGGACTGAACAACTCGTGCCCTCCCAGAAGGATGCTGGCTTATTCCAGGAGGCCAAGCTTGGCTTAGTTCCACATCCTCCCCTGACGTCCCGAGTTTGCACACCAAGATCAGTGTTCCAGTTTCCTTGTGATGGCAGCACCTGCCTTGATGCTTGTTATCATTTGCTGGGATGTCACTCTGAGTAACAGTGAGCTCCACACAGCCTGGATTACAGTTTGCAAATCTTCTTCTCCTGTCAGTCAACCCTTTCTAGCAGTGGTTTCCTGCTGACCATGGAGGTCCCTATTTCTAGCCAGGAAATGGTGTTCTCAGAGCCACGACGCAGGACTGGCCCTGAACCCACGTCTGTGTATTATTCCAGAAAACTTAGATCCTGAGGCATGCACGAGTCACTTCCTGGTCTTGTCCCCAGACTCCGGCTGGTCTCACACTGTGGGACAAAACTGCCTGCATCCTGTATTTTCTTGCAGAAAACACTTCCTCTGTTTGTGTGTTCCCACCTGCTCACCTGGTCCCTCTCCCTGTTAGTCACAAACACATTGCATGGAATCCTGGGGAGCCCATGGAGACCTCACTTCCTATAAATGAAGAGGATATTGTCCACCTTCCTGATCATCCCCTCCTCAGAGAAACTTCTGTCTGAGGAAGGATCTCTCTAGGCCAGAATGCCTTTCCTGGTAGGAAAATTGCCTCATCAGATGCCTGGAACATGACAGTCATTCAGTGAAATTTTGCTGAAAAAGTCCATTTGGGGGTTTTCTCATTTGAATTGTTATCAATGGTCAATGCTACATCTCTCTAAGATGGCCAGTGATGACAGCTGATGCCAAAGAGAAAGGAAGTGGGGTAAGTTTGTGGTTCTCACAGAAGGATGGCCACTCACAGGGACAATCTGGCCCACTCACAGTGGGATGCTCAGAGACTCCAGGCTTTAACAGAAGATAGATGCTGGCTTCATCGCCGTGACAGAAAAAGGGTTTATTTTAGCTTACTGTTCCAAGCCGCAGCCCCTTACCACAGGGAAGCCAGGGTGGCAGGACTGAGCAGTTAGTCAAGAGATGGTGCTGTTTATTTGCAGTGTCAAGAGCAGGGGGAGTGAGCGCACATGCACTGCACGAGTGATCAGCCTTCTCTCGCCTTAGCAACGGAAGTGCCTTTCAGGCTGGATCTTCAGGATCACTTACCCCAGCCAAGACAGTCTCCCACAGAAATGCTCTCAGCTAACCTGATCTAGACAACCCTTCATTGAGATTCCAGGTCTTGTTTTAGGTTGTGTCAATTTGACAACACTACCGATCACACTGAATAGACACACCCCTTCCACTGTGTTCCGGAGGCTGTCTGAGAGTCCTAAGCTAGCTGGCAGCTCTCTTTCCCTGAGAGATCCCTGGATCCTTGCTGCTCTCCCAGCCATGTCCAAGTTAGACCCCCTGCTGCTGTCAAAAACACTGACCAAAAACAATTTGATAAAGGAAGGGTTTATTAGGCTCACACTTTTCCATCACAGTCCATCATGAAGGGACATCAGGGTAGAAACTAAGGTGGGAACCTGGAGGCAGGAGCTGCAGCAGAAGCCAGCGAGGAGTGCTGCTTATTGGGTTGCTCCCTATAACTTGTCCAGTCTGCTTTTTCTTTCTTTCTTTCTTTCTTTCTTTCTTTCTTTCTTTCTTTCTTTCTTTCTTTCTTTCTTTCTTTCTTTCTTTCTCTCTCACTCTTTCTGTCTTACTCGCCTCCTCTAAGTTTTTGAATTTAGCACAGAATGGTTATATTTTTATTATTTTATGTGCTTGAGTGCTTTGCTGTA
>NW_004949096.1:18077648-18080720 GCF_000317375.1 Microtus ochrogaster | reverse complement strand
TGGAGCCTGTCCTGTCCTGGAACTAGCTCTTGTAGACCAGGCTGGCCTCAAACTCACAGAGATCTGCCTGCCTCTGCCTCCCAAGTGTTGGAATTAAAGGCATGCATCACCACCACCCAGCTTCCAGTCTGCTTTTTTACACAACTTAGGACCACTTACCCAGTGGTAGTAATGTCTGCAGCAGTTTGATCTCTCTCACATCAGTTATTAATCGAGAAAACTCTCCAACAGACTTGCCTACAGATAAAGGTGGAGGTATTTTCTCAACTGTGAATCTTTCTTCTCAGAAGACCCTACACTGTGTCAAGTTGACACAAAACCAACCATAACTTGTGACCAGCAAAACTCTCTTCCCCAAGATCTAGGGGAGACCAGGGTCTATTACATCCATTGAGGAAGGTGGCAGAGTCTCCTGAAGTCTGCCTCTCCTCAGAAATATCTAGCCAGTCACACACAGCCCTGCTGGGTCTTCTGTAGCTCAGGCAGGCATCAGACTCTCTATACAGCTGAGTATGACTTTGACCTGACCCCCTCTGCTTCGAACTTTCAGTGCTGGAGTTATAGGCTTGAATCACCACCTGGTGGCCAGCCCTCTTTCTCAACCAACATGTGGTCCCCACTCTGTGTCGTTGTTATAAATCTCTTCAGACTTTTGTATGAATGAAACTCTGGAGACTTGAGCCCATCATGCTGACTGTCTGTGGGCTCTTTGCATGGAGCAGTCTTCGTCTTTTTTGTCCACGCAGATGCCCACATGGTGTCCTTTTCCTCCTGTCCAATGAATGTTATTTAGCATTTCTTTTTTATTATTGTTTTTTATTGAGCTCTACATTTTTCTCTGCTCCCTTCCCTGCCTCTCCCCTCCCCTTCAACCCTCTCCCACGGTCCCCATGCTCCCAATTTGCTCAGGAGATCTTGTCTTTTTCTACTTCCCATGTACATTAGATATGTAAGTCTCTCTTAGGGTCCTCATTGCTGTCTAGGTTCTCTGAGATTGCTGGTTTTCTTTACTTTGTGTTTAAAAACCACCTATGAGTGAATACACATGATAATTGTCTTTCTATGTCTAGGTCACCTCACTCAAAATAATGTTTTTTAGCTCCATCCATTTGCCTGCAAATTTCAAGATGTTGTTATTTTTTTTCTGCTGTGTAGTACTCCATTGTGTAAATATACCACATTTTCCTTATCCATTCTTCGGTTGAGGGGCATTTAGGTTGTTTCCAGGTTCTGACTATGACAAACAATGCTGCTATGAACATAGTTGAACACATGTCCTTGTGGCACGATTGAGCGTCCTTTGGATACATATTCAAAAGTGGTATTACTGGGTCTTGAGGAAGGTTTTTTTTCCCCCTAATTTTCTGAGAAATCGCCATATTGATTTCCAAAGGGGTTATACCAGCTTGCATTCCCACCAGCAATGCAGAAGTGTTCCCTTTACCCCACAACCTCTTCAGCATAATTTGTCATCAGTGTTTTTGATCTTGGCCTTTGTTTCAGGTGTAAGATGGAATCTCAGAGTTGTTTTGATTTGCATTTCTCTGACAGCTAAGGATGTTGACCATTTCCTTTCATCCATTTTAGATTTCTCTGTTGAGAATTATCTGTTTAGGTCTGTACTCCATTTTTTTTAATTGAAGTATTTGTTCTTTTGATGACCAATTTCTTGAGTTCTTTGTATATTTTAGAGATCAGACCTCTGTCTGATGTGGGGTTGGTAAAGATCTTTTTCCATTCTGTTATTAGCATTTCTTGATGTACAGGTCACTTTATAACTGCTCTCAGGTTCTGTATGTCCCAAGGTCTTTATTCTTGCCTTCATTTTCTTAAAGATATTTTACTGGATCAGACATCAGGAATGAAGATACAGAATATAGAGTTTGCCCTGCTGGTTTTTGGTCTTGCTTTGGTCCCGTAGTTTCTCACTATGCTCCCTTTCCTTTAGGAACAATAATGTGTATCCTGTGCCATTTTATGTTGGAAGTAGGTGATCTGATTTTTGATTTTGATTTTGATTTTTACTAGGATTACAGTTGAGAGATTACCATGAATCTCAGAAGAGACTTTGAACATTGTTGAGACTGTTATAGACTATAACATAGTCTATAATATAGACTGCAGATTTTTGAAGTTAGACTAAGTCCATTTTGCGGTATAATATGGCTACAGCAGATAGGGGCCTGGGAGTGGAATATGGTAGTTTGAATGAAAATGTCCCCATAGGCTCATACATTTGAACACTTGTTTTCCAGAAGGATTAGGAGGTGTGGCCTTGTTGGAGCAGGTGTGCCACAGGGATTGGGGTGGCTTTGGAGCTTCCAAAGCTCATGCCACGTCCACTGTCACTGCCTCTTCTGTCATCTGTTGATCGGAATGTAAAGCTCTCAGCTATTGCTCCAGCATCCGACTGCTGTTACCACACTGAGCGCCCTCTGAAACTGTAAGCAAGTCCCCAATTAAATACTTTCTTTTATAAGAGTTGTCATGGTCATGGTGTCTCTTCGCAGCAATAGAAACCCTACCTAAGACACTGGACTAAGAATTCAAGTGGATAGTTCTTTTTTCAATGCTTTTCAGATTTCTGCTCCACTGTCTGTGTTTGGTTTTGCTTTTCCAGTGACACAGCAAATTTAATCTAAGACCCTGTACATGCCAGGCAAGCACTACACCATGTTCTTGGTTTCTTATTACTGGGGCAAAACACTCTGAAAGAAACTTATTAAGTAAGTAAGGGTTTGTTTCTGCTCAAGGTGTGGTCCGTCATGGTAGGGAAGAGATGAGATGAGGTGCTCAACATTTCTCCAAATGAAAATGGAGAAATGTAAATGCAGACCATTCAGCGAATTCCAAATAGGATAAAAATAAACACACCACAGCCAAAGGCAGGGCTGGGGAGGTGACTCAGTGGTTAAAAACACTATTTCTCTTGCAGAGGACTCGGTTTGGTTCCCAGCGTCCACACGATAGCTCATAACCACCTAGTTCCAGGGATCCAATGCCCTTCTCTGGTTTCCATGGGTCTTGCGCGCGCACACACACACACACACACACACACACACACACACACAC
>NW_004949096.1:18075729-18077400 GCF_000317375.1 Microtus ochrogaster | reverse complement strand
AGAGAGAGAGAGAGAGAGAGAGAGAGAGAGAGAGAGAGAGAGAGAGAGAGAGACAGTCACTGAGCTTGGCTTGAGCATCTGAGACCTCAAAGCCTGAACCCCAGTGACACACTTCCTCCAACAATGCCACAGCTATTCCAACAAGGCTACACCTCCTAATAGTGCCACTCCCCATGAGCCTATGGGGCCATTTTCTTTCAAACCTCCACACACTTGTACACATAAAATGAAATCAATGAATCTTTAAATGGCAAAACCAGAGGGACACAAAAAGATCATGGTCATATCACGTTCACAGTTGAAAAGCTGAGTGATAGATGGTGGTGGTTTGAATGAGGTGGCTCCCTGTAGGTTCATGCATTTGAGTGTTTAGTCCCTAGTTGGTAGAACTGTTGTGGCCTGTTGGATGAGGCGTGTTACTGGGGTGACATCACATCATTCCTGGTTATCTCCTCTGCCTCATGGGTGTTGCCTCAATATGTAAGCTATCAGCTACTGCTCCAGTGCCATGCGTGCCTGCCTCGATGGTCATAGGCTTGCCCTTGGAAGTTGTAAACAAACCCCTAATTTAATGTTTTCTTATACAAGTTGTCTTGATCCTAGTGTCAATAAAAGCAATAAAAGAGCAATAACCAAGTAACTAAGACACCGCTGCATGCTGGAGCACAGTCTGCTTTCTTTCTTTATGTTGTCGGGTCCTCTGCCCATGGAATAATTTAACTTTCCCTGTCTCCTTGCTCTTCCTGTCAATTCTGGATAACTTCTTCACAACTATTGAAGGGCTTTAGCGGGCCTGAGCATGGCAAACATGGCTCTGGCCAGCCTTGTCCTCCCCCCATTTCCTTTCCCTTGCTAACCTGTTAGATTACATCCCTAAAGCTAGCCACCACCTTACCTGGCCACTTCCTCCTCCCAAGGCTGACCACCAAGGTCCAGCTACCAAAGCATTGAAATCCAGCAATCAGAAGTTCCCCTTTGGCTGCCCTAACTAATGTGTCCAACCAAAACTAACCACCTCATTGTAGCGCTGTGTGTGTGTGTGTGTGTGTGTGTGTGTGTGTGTGTGTGTGTGTCCCCTTTTCCCTTTATAAACTGCCCTTTGTCTATGGGCTCTGTCTGTCTCCTCTCTATGCAGAAGCAGTCCTTGGTCCCTTTGTGCTGAGAACTTGGTTTCAGCTATCCTCCAGTGTAACCCATGTCCTCTGTTATTGAGCATTGTCTACTCAGTGCTCAGTTCTTCATTTCTCGAAGTTTCCTTATTTCCACATCTGCTTAGCTGTTCTCTGCTGTCTCTTGTTCCCTGCAGGTGATTTCAGACTTTCTTCTTTAATGTAGCAGACATACTTCCCTTGCAACATATTTGGTAAACTAAGGCCCTTGGAATTCTTGTTGATCTGGTTCTTGCCATTTGTCTCTGCTTCCTCTGCTGTGGTGCCTGGTGGCCTTATTTCCTTGTGGGTTTGGCTGCTTTGTAGCAGTGGTAGACTGCTTTCCCTAGATTCCTAATTTTAAAAGAGCTAAGGCTGCTAAGGGTCCTTCCCAAGTGTATACGTACATGCACAGACAGAAAGACAGACATATGCACACAGATACAGACAGATGTGAGTGCATGTGCACAAGTGCACACACACCATGCACACACACGCATGCACACACACCATGCACACACAC
>NW_004949096.1:18073025-18075564 GCF_000317375.1 Microtus ochrogaster | reverse complement strand
CACCATGCACACACACGCGTGCACACACACCATGCACACACACATGCACACACACCATGCACACACACCATGCACACACACGCGTGCACACACACTCTTGCTTCTGCCAGGTGTCTGAGGAGCTCTAACCGGTAGTGAGCACTCAAAGCTTTGGGTTGGGGAACATTTGCACCACACAGGAGGTGTGAGCTCTGGTTAAGTACTGTGTAATGGAGGCTGATGGCTTCAGAGTTCCAGCAGTCCCTTTTTCCATTTTTGACTTAGCACTTCATTCGGAGGCCATCACTTTCCCCAGTGGAGGGCTTCAGGTGTTTCCATTAGTCCTCGGCCTGACCACGAAACTCTTGAACATCCTAGCCCTTTAGTGGGAGACAGACATTCCAGTCTGGAATGTCAAGAACTCTTGACTTTGTGAGCTCCTCCCTCTGCCTCAAGACACCAGGGAAGCCAGAGCTCTTCCCTCAGGGGTGAGTGATCAGCTCTGGGTGGGCCCACTGCTTCCCTTTCCCTTCCTGGATCCCACTTTTACCCCAGGTTTTGCCTTGCGTGTTAGTTACCTTCTGGAAGGCTCATTTTACTATTCTCCCCAAACTTTACAGTTGTTTTCCAATAAGGGCGATTTCACATACAGTATATTAACAATCCCCGAGGGCAGAGGCCACACCAAGTTTTCCCCCATTACCTACAGGTTCTTGGGTATCAGAAAATAAATGTGCAAATCCGGGAGTACATGCTGTGCTCAGTGTGGGATGCAGGGATGCTCGCCAGCATGGAAGCACAGATGGACCAGGCACTTACTAGTGGAGTTGCCCCACCTGAAAATCTTATGGATTCAGGGCTGGGATGTCACTCAGAGGCTCAGCACCTGCCTCGCATGTGCGAGACCCTGGGCTCCACCCTAGTACTGTTAGAGTAAAGAAAAGCAGGGGCCATATCTCTGCTGGTCGAGCACCTGCCTAGCATGCATAAAGCCCCGGCTTTAACCCCCAGTACCACACAAACTTGACATAGTGGTGCACATGGACAGGTGGAAAACTCAAAGTCATCCTTAGTTACATATGGAGCTTAAGGCTATCCTGGGATACATGAGACCCTGTCTCCCAAACAAAGCAAAATGAAAACAACAACCCAACTTTAGAACCTTCTTTTCTAAAAATTGGATTTATTTTTAACCAATAGGTAAGAATATAAAATTGATCAAGAGGTGGTAACCCACGCCTTTGATCCTAGCACTTGGGAGGCAGAGGTAGGCAGATCTCTGTGAATTCAAGGCCAGTCTGGTCTACAGAGCTAGTTCTAGGAGATCCAGGGCTATTACACAGAGAAACCCCGTCTTAAATAACCAAAAAAAAATTGTACACATATGCAAGGTGCCACGTGATGTACTGAGACAGGCACACACTGGGTAATGTTTAAATAGGCAAAAGCAGTTCTGCGTGGCCCAACTTTGAAAGCACCATTCTCTCCTGATGATATTATTTCTCTGTGGACACCCTTCTGTGCAACTGTACCCTGGAACCTCTTGCTCCACCAAAGGAAACTCAGCAGCCATTCGTGAGCCTCTTCATTTTAATGAGATTCCCCAGGTATCCATGTGCTCAGGAAGGTCCTAGGGATTCCTGCTTTCCAGAGTGTTCAGCAGTGTGTGCCAGCAAGAGCTACGGGTGCAGTAAAGAGTTACAGGAGAACAGTGGGGATGTGATTCTGGCAGCCCTCAGGTGGCCACATAGGGTGGCTCACTCATTTGGGTTGCCCTGGAAGGACCACATTTCTGGAAACCTCCAAACCCCAGGATGGGATGGTTGTTCCCTTTCCACAGGGGTCCCTAGCTTCCTGCTCTTTCTGGGAGGTGGAGCACATCTTGTGATCTCAGGGGGCTTTGTGAGGAGGAGTCACATCTGAAGAGTTTTAGCACTTGGGTACCTGTTTTAGCCCAGTTTTCGTGACTTCCATAAAATACACAAGACTGGGTAATGTAGGAAGAATGAAGGTTGATTTGGCTCATGTTTCTGAAGGCTGGGAGGTCATGATGGAGGGAAGCCACATCTGGTGGGGACTGCGCAGAGTTGATCAGGACATCATGGGATAAGAGGGGTACCATACAAGAGTCGGGGCTCAAGCAAACCCACTCTGAAGTAACTATTCATGAATGGACCAACCCACCCAGGAGAGGAGAGATCTCAGAACCCACACACCTCTTAAAGGTCCCTTTAGGCCCCAACTTTAACTCAACCATGGAGATACTCAACACAAGTTTTAGTGAGGATGTTCAAACTGTAGCAACATCTGTCTAGCAGCTGGTCACAAGACAGCTGCCACAGGAATTCATGTGCTGCTGACCCAGAAGTATGGCTGTGGCGGGCAGGTGCACATCTGAAAGTGACAGGAAATGGGATGGGACCTTTTGCCAGTGTGGCTCCAGAACCAGTGTTTAAATCCCTGTCTGTCTGTCTGTCTTTTCCTCCCTCCCTCCTTTCCTTCCTCCCTCCTTCCCTTCCTCCCTCCCTCTCTCCCTCCCTCCCTCCCTCTCTTTCTTCCT
>NW_004949096.1:18049634-18072925 GCF_000317375.1 Microtus ochrogaster | reverse complement strand
TCTCTCTCTCTCTCTCTCTCTCTCTCTCTCTCTCTCTCTCTCTCTCTCTCATTAAATCTAGGTGTTGAACCTAGGACCTTGCACATGGCAGGTAAGTACTCTATCACTGAGCTACAGCTTCAGACTTGCTGCTGTGTGAGACTCGAGGTTGATCTTTTTCTCATGTGCTCCACATCTTATACTTTGAGACAGCCTTTTGCTGGGCCCTGAGCTCACTGATTTGACTAGATTGGCTGTCTAGAGAGCTTAGGAACCCATCGTTCTGCCCTCTTCTAGCACCAGGGTTGTGTGCTGTGTCACAGTGCCTGGCTTTTATGTGGGTACTGGGGATCCAAACTTAGGTCCTCATGACTTCATGACAAACAACTTACCCACTGAGCTATGCCCTGAGCACCATACTTTTTTAGGGTAAAAATGAATCATTTTGATCGTTATTACTTTGATACAGGCTTTCACCAAGTTACCCAGTTATACCTTGTACTTGTGCACACACACCATGCACATTCACCAAGTTACCCAGTTATACCTTGTACTTGCATCTTCTTGCCTCAACCTCCCCAGCAACCAAATGACAGGCCTACATATCTCCAGGTCCAGCTTCCCCATCTTTGCATACAGTGGCAATCGAAGGCCGCTGTAGACATGTGCCCTTTTGGTGACATCTATGGTAGCTACAGGGTGAGAATTTCAATATATTCTTGAAATTAAAACTTCATCCTTATTTTGAGACCCTGTTATAAAATGGTAATCCATCCATGTTAGCACACAGCACTTCAACAGAATATTTATTCATCAAGGGCAGAGAAGGGAGGCTGGTAGGTTCTTTTAATATCATTCAAGGAATAGACATTTTTGAACAGTTATGAAATGGTTTTACATTTTTTATCATGTATGTATGAAAATATCCTGACAATGGTGACTCTCAAAAATTTGAAGAGACAGTCATTGTTATAAAGTCTCGATTAAGAATGGTGCAGGTGCTGGTGGTCATGGAGGCACATGCCTTTAATCCCAGCACCCAGGAGGCAGAGGCAGGTGGATCTCTGAGTTCAAGTCCAACCTGGTTTCATGACAGCCAGGGCTACACAGAGGAACCCTGTCTTGAAAGATCAACTCAAACCAAGCAGACAAACAAAGCAAATTTTACACAGAAATCCTGACCTGTTTATTTAAAAGTGTCCACGGACTACTCTTCAGGCTCCTCATTGAATTCTTTGAAGAGATTTCATTGGAAAGGCTTATACATATTCCATATTTAGCATTTGCCCTATTTCTTACCTATTTTTCTTATCAGAATACAATGTTTTCCCCCCAGTTCCCGGTAGATGCTTGCACACGGCCTCCGGTTTATTCCCACTTACTGTGCTGATACTGTCCTTTGCCCCATGTGGCACAGCAGGAGGTCCCTGGGATGTCTTTCTCTGTCCTACTGAGCGCCCCACTTCTCCAAACCAATGGAGATCTCCCTGCGCTCAAGAGTCACCCCCCTCCACCCCGTCCTCATCTCCTTTGCTCTCTGGGAGGGACCTCTTCTTCAGTGAAGATCTCAGCCAGCTCAGATTGTTGCTATGGGAACTACAGGTGAGGAGGGGCAGCTGCCCTGACTTACCTATGGGCCCCCAGGGGAAGCTACTGGTTTCTAGGTCAACTCCAGGAGAGGAGGGTTTGTGCAGCAGAGCACTCATGGGCGGGACCGGTCTCCCTGAGACACCTGGCTGGGGTCCCCTGGACAGCTGGCACCTAGGCGTCACATACAGTCAGGATCTGTGCCTCCTTACACTATCTGTGGTCTCCACTGGCTGTGCCTCCAGGATTTATAGTACACCTGCAGATTGGTGGCATGAGGCTTGTGCTTGATCTCTGGGGTCAGTGCACATAGACTGAAGTTCTCTCTCCCTCTTTAGAGAGTCATTTACGCTGGTCTAGGACACATAGGATGTCACCTGTCGGTCAGCACCTGTCAAGCTCCTGGCCAGTACCCCACAAGTCTGTGGGTACCACTACTATTCACGAGGATTGACTTTATTACAGTCCCTCATCTTGCATTGTTCTTTTTATTTTATTTCTTTAAAATTTTCACAACCAAATCCTTTCGGGATCTAGGTGGCTAGTTCTCAGTTTAGTTCTTTATGAAAACCCTACTCTGGACCTGGGAGACGGTTCAGAGGGTGCAGTGTTTGCTGTTAAAACATGAAGACCTGCCAGGTGGTGGTGGGGCACGCCCTTCATCTCAGCACCCGGGAGGCAGAGGCAGAGGCAGGCGGTCTACAAGAACTAGTTCCGTAGTTCCTGGACAGCTAGGACTGTAACACAGAGAATCCTGTCTTGAAAAACATCTGCTTCCAGCAGATGCACCAAGTCCGTCCTGGAAGGGGGTGCAGGCTGCATATTTAAGTATCTATCATGAAAGGTAAGCCAAGGAGGGGACAAGGGCTGGGACTTTTCATATTTTTTCTTTTTATTGAGAAAAGGAAAAAAAAAAGTTTCCCCCTCCTCCCAGCCTCTCATTTCCCTCCCCCTCCTCCCACCCTTCTCCCCCTTCCCCTAATCCTCTCCCCCTCCCTCTCCAGTCCAAAGAGCAGTCAGGGTTCCCTGCCCTGTGGAAAGTCCAAGGTCCTCCCCCCCTCCCCATCCATGTCTAGGAAGGTGACGGGGTTTTGATCCTACTTCATGTTCTGGCTTTGTGGGAGCCTAGCCAGTTTGGATTTTCATGTTTTTTCTAGATAGTATAGTAACTCCTAAGCACACTCGTGGACACTTCAAGTTTAGCATAGACACCCTGGCTTAACAAGGCCAATCTTCTTTTATTGAGTAGCAAACCAAGGCAAATAAATGAAGGAGTGAGACCTCCTTAGAGTCCCTGGCAGACTGGCCCATGGAGGGTGGGCCCACCATAGAACACCTCTCCTCCTTGCTCCCTGACCCCTCTCCTAGCTTTAGATCTTTCTATGTCCTCCTTTGGGAAACTCAAGAAACTCAGCATTGCTTACACCGCCAGTCCCTTCCTGTTTTGCATCATGGGTCCCTGCAGGGATGTGGGGTTCTGTTTCCTCCTCCTCATGGGTCCCTGCAGGGATGAGCCAATGGCTTTCTTCCTTGGTCCTTTGCTCTGCTTCCAGACTCCTCCCTTTGCACTCAATGTGCTGGGGTGAATTGCCTTGACTGCTGAGTATTTTTGGAAATGGATTTCATGCTACTGGGGCTACTCTCAAACTCCCTATGCAGTCAAGGTTGTTCCTGAACTCCTCACCCCCTGCCTTCAGTTCCCAAGTGCCAGGATTTCCGGCGGGTCTTCTCAAGCTCAGCCCCTATACACAGGTACTTTAATCTCTCTAACTAGCATGGTGATGAAAGTCTAATTTTAGTTTTTTTTTTCTTTCTTTTGGGTTGTGCTTCTAAAGATAGAACTAGCGAGGTCTGCCTTCATCTGTAGTCTGTGGCATCTAATCCCTGTGTCTATCCATTCCTCTGACAGTGAAGATCCAGAAGCTTCCAAGCCTCTCCCCTATCTTCTTCCCACCCAGTCTCATAATTCCTGTAAAGATCCAGCATCTGTACCCTGAGGGGAATTTCCAGTAAAGGTACACACAGCACGCACTTAACTCGACGAAATCTACTTGCACTCTCTGCGTCTGTAGTACACCATGAGCTCTCCCAATTCTAGGGCGCTGGGACATGGTCGTATTTAAAAATAGAACTGGGAGTGTTGCTCAGGTGGTAGAGCACTTGCCTTGAGTGCACCAAGTCCTAGGTTCGATTTCCAGCACTGCATACTCTGAGTGTGGAGGCTCGTACCTGTGTTCCCAGCTCTGGGTGTGGAGGCCAGCGCTTGAACTAACAAGACCTTATCTCAAAAACAGAACAAAGCAAAACTACTTAAACACTGGCTGCCAAACTAAACACAGAGAATGGATTTGGCCCACTGTCTCCGACTGACAAACTCCAAGATGGAGGTTTGGGCTAGCATATACCTAATATTGAGTTTCTTGTTTGTATTTCTCCAGGGTAGAGGCAGTGTCAGACAGTTCAGGCACCTCTCCCACAGCTCCTCAGCAGGGCCCCCAGCTGCCTTAAGCTCTCATACCTCTCCCAGTCTTTCAAGCCCACCACTAGCGGAGCAGATGAGATTCACCGGGACAGAGGTGCTCCCGGCTTGTGCTCCCCGAGACAGCCCCTGCAGCTTGCAGCGTTCTGAAGAAGCTGAGGGAAGAGAGGAAAAGCCCTGGGGATGGAAACCGTCTTAGTTTCCTCTACTGTAACAAGATGTCTCTACATCAGACGGTTTACAAGCCGCAGAACTTTGTTTCTTACAGCGCAGGAGGTCGGCCGTCCAAGGCCAGGATGGTGGCACAATTAGGCTTTGGTGAGAGCCCTTGAGCAGCGTGAAGGCCGGTCTTCATTGTATCCTTGTGAAGCAAAAACAGGTCAGGACAGGTCTCTAGGCCTTTTTTTTCTTTAATTTTTATTTTATAAGGGTGCCAATCCTCATCTGGGGGATTCACCTTTACAACCTAATCAATCACATCTCAAAAGTCCTGTCTCCAAATACTGTCACACTGGGGGTTCATTTTCAGCCTATGCATTTGCAAATACACAGACATCAGTCTGTAATGGGGCAGTGGTGGCAGCTCAAAAGCTGAATGAGGGGTGTGTTCCTGTGATCTTTGCACTTGGGAGGCAGAGGTGAGAGGATCCGAAATTCAAGGCCAACCTGGGCCACATTGTGAGGTTCTATTGCAAACTCAGACCAAACAAACAAGCAAACAGGACGGGAACAGTTATGTTTATATTGTTATGACCTGAGAGCATTCAGCAGTGGGAAAAGCCCAGGCCATTGTGTGGCCATAGAATATGACCACAGGTGTCCAGAGAGCATTTTTGAGAGAAAAAATAATAGCTTTAAGTCTCCCTGCTTTGAAGCCGAGCAGCTGGGGCTCCTTGGCTCCACTCAACAGCTCCTGGATTCTCTAGCCAGCCAGGTGTCCGTGATGGGTGGTTCTGAACACCCTAAACCAGCAGGCCCACTCCCCACTGATCTGCTCTGGAAGAAGTCAAACAGCCAGACTCTGATACTGCATGGCCATGCCCACAGAGGCCTCAATTTCCTTACCCTCAAGTCAATAGTGGCATCACCGGCCTTACAAAGCACACTGAGTGTGAGCAAGATAATAACTGTCATGCTCAATGCCTGGGCCACAAAAACAATTCAGTAAGTGGGAATTTCTCCCCTGCACATGTGCTACAACATGCTGGAGTCATTTCTCTCCTTTGACCACATGTGTCCTGGGGACTGAACTCAGGTCATCAGACTTGGTGGCAAGTTCTTTCAGCACTGAGCTTCTTGTTAGCCCAAGGTGGGGATTTCAAAAAGCAATGTGATGAAACAGCTGAGAATCTGTGTTTTCCTAGGTCCACCATGATCCTGGTTGAGAACCAGGGACCACAGTGTTTTGGGTTGTGTCCTGCTTATGCAGACGGAGGCTGCTGATGGGCTTGGGGACCCAGTGAGGAGTCAGTGAGGCAGGACAGGCTAGAGCTGTTGTGTTGGGGTCTCCTCTTGTGTGTGTGTGGGGGGGGGTATGTACACATGAGTACGGATGACCATAGGGGTCAAAGACAAGAGATTCTACGGAGTTGAACCTCATCTCTAGCTCCAGGAAGTAAGTGTTTATTTGTCAACTACAGAAACTAGAATCAAGAGCTAGTTCAAGCAGAATCCTTGAGATACCAGAGACTCAGACCTGAGAGAGGCTTCCAGAAGAGACACCAGAGCCACACAAGGGTTTTTGCCACTGGGATATATGTCAGGGACCGGCTGCTAAGGTGGCTTCTGTCTTTGGAGGTCTATCTTGTGATGACACTCTGGAAACAGTCCTGTGTCTGCTTCTGGATGCGCTCAACTCTACATCAGTGACTTTCAGGGAAGGGTGTGATTGGCAGAGCCAAGTCATGTGCCTGTATTCTAGGGGCAAGGAAGCCTGGGAGTTAAGTTTAGAACTCTCTGCTAGGAAGGGAGCTCCTGAACGAGTGTGGGGCACATGCCTATAATTCTAGCACTCAGGGGCCTGAGGAAGGAGGATCCAGAGCTTGAAGCAAGCCCGAGTGACACAGCAAGACTCTGCTTCAGCAAAGGGTGGTGAGAGAGGGGCTTTCCCACATGGAAAGCTCTCAGTGGATAATGTGTTACCAGTATACATGTCCCTAGATCTCTCTGAAAACACCATGCAGGGATTTGTGGGGTTAGACCAAGCACTTAAAGATGTGCCCATTCAGTGGGGTCAACAAACAATGCAATAGGCGTTGCTGGTGAGCCTAGGGATTTACCAAAACATGAGCCATCCCCACCCACTGAGTGTGTATGTGTTGGTTTGAATTAGAACTGTTTACCACAGTCTCAAGTATTTGAACATTTGGTCTCCAGCTGGTGGTTTTGTTTGAGAAAGTTATGGAACCTTTAGGAGGTGGAGTCTTGCTGGAGGAAGTATGGCATTAGGGGTGGACTTTGAATATTTATGTAATTTGGTCCCGCTTTCTGTATGACCTCTTTGCTTCCCAACTACTTGAGGCTCCTGTTGGCAAGCCTTCCCTGCCATGATGGCTTTAAGCCCAAATCAGCCCCTTTCTCCTCTAAGTTCTTTCGGGTTATGGTAGTTTAATACAGCAACAACAAGTAACTAATGCAGTGTGGTTCCTGTGGCCAGCTGGTGGGAGCATGCAACACCATGCCTTCTCTTTGGGAGTGAAGAAAGACTGGAAAGGGTGGGGATCCAGTCTCGGTTCTTCATAGCCTTTTTCCTTCATCTATACGAAGGGACAATAGCACCTAACTCATAGCTGCTGTTCACATTGGGTAATACATGGTCTGGTATACCAGATGTCCAGTAGGAGTAGAAGGAAGGTAGTGAGCAACACAGGACACAAAACACACCCAGAGAACCCTGTCTCTAAATAAGGCAACATGTCTTCCCTGCAGCAAGTACCTCTAGACCACAGTCCCTGTTTGAGCAAAGCAGCAAAGTTGAGTTGGGGACCATGACTGGAAGATGCTCCAGCCTGTAGCCATGGATGTCCTGTTGCTATTTCCAACTCCCTAGGTGTGGACAGAGATTAGGGAGTGGCATCCATTCACAGTGGGCAGCTTGTCATATAGTCAGGTTCCCAGAGGGCCTTCTGTTTGCTTCTTCCTGGGGAAGCAGTCAACTGCTCTCACTTTCTTTAGGCTTCTACATGGCCACATGACCTTCTCAAACCTTCAGGGTCCCCTTCAGGAGAAACAACAGCCCAGAGGGTGGCAATGTAGTGAGGAAAAAGAGGGGAATGGCTTTGCAATCAGGTGGGCTTGCTTTTGACATTTGGTCTACCTCTTCTCTGAGGACTCTTTGCTGTCCTCAGCTACAGAGTAGGCATCATACAGCCTCATTGTAAGCTGACAATCATCTGTGTGGCAGCTACCACCCCTGTCCACCCTCCTGTACCCTGATCCCCACTGTAAAACGTCATCATGGGTGTGGGGAAAATCGCTCATAACTTGAGTTCAAATCCCACAATGAAAAGATGGATATGGTGATGTGTACCCCATTGCTATAGAGGCAGAGTCAAGTGGATCCCTGAGGCTGGCTGGCCATCCAATCTGGCCAGCAAACTCCAGGCCAATGGAAACCTGTCTCAGAAAAACAGAATGGACAGCTCCGTAGGAATAACACCAAAGTTGTTTTCTAGACTCTACATACAGGTACGTACACATGAACCTATCATGTGCCCACATACACATGTGTACACACACACACACACACACACACACACACACACATGTGCATACACACAAGCTCATGAAAGAGTCAACATGAATCAACTGACAGGTAGAAAGCTTCAAAGAACAGATTCTAAACATTCTGAAAGAAAGAAGGGCTTCCATGAATAGATGATGATATAAATGATTCATGGTATAGCCCTCTAGAGGGCTCATAAAAGGGTTGGGAAGTTCTAGGAAAGAAATTCCCAGAAATTTGTGATGTGGAATCCTAAATAAATGAACAAGAAATCAAAAAGAGAAGTGTGTTAGCCTGAAAGGGCAGGTTCAAAGAGAAGGGGAGTTTGAAGCCGGCTGGAAATTTCCTTTAAACAAAATCAAACTTCATTCCAGCTGGATTAAACGGAAAGAGTGGTTGGATTTAGGAGCTCAAATGACATCATGAGAATCCATGAAGGTCCTTTTCTTACATGGACATCCCTCTCTCTCTCTCTTTTTAAAATCAGTTTATTTTGTGTGTATGGTATTTTGTCTTCTTGAGTGTCTGTGCACCTCTTGTTTGCTTGGCTCCTATAGAGGCCAGAAAGGGGGTCATATGTACTAGAACTGGAATTTCAGATGGTTGTGAACTGCCATGGGTATGTTGGGAATTGAACCTAGGTCCTCTGGAAGAACAGTCAATGCTTTTAACCACTATGCCATATTTCCGGCCCCTGGACATTTATTTTGTCACAGCCAAACTGCTGGCAGCTGTTCCAAAGTTCACAGGTTTCCAAGTTCAAGTCCAGCAGGATGCCCAGCCTGGAGGTCCTGGGAAACATGTTACTGACTGAACTGGGCTGTGCAATTATTTACTTATTTCTCTGTGTTTGTGCACATATGTGTATGCATTCATGTGCATGTAGGTGAACACACAAGTGTGTGTGTATGCATATGAAGGCCAGAGGTTTATTTTCCTCAATCACTCCCTGCTTTGCTTTTGAAGACAGGCTCTTTCACTAAACCTGGAGCTCATCAATTCAGCTACACTGGATGGCAAGAATCCCCAGGGATCCTCCTGACTGCCTTCCCAGTGCTAGGATAATGACTTTTTCATGTGGATACTGGGGATCTAGTACAGGTCCTTACTGTGTAGTAAATAATATTCCCACTGAGCTGTCACCCTAACTTTTGATTCTCCTTGAACTAATGGTTGTGGAAAGGAACAGAGTACTTTGATTGATTGCTATTATGAGCCTCTCCCAACACTGAGATTAGATTTTTTCTTTTTCTTTCTTTTTTTATTATTGATTTTATTGAGCTCTACATTTTTTTCTGCTGTCCTCCATGACTCTCCCCTCCCCACTTCAACGCTCCCCAAAGGTCCCCATGCTCCCAATTTACTTAGATCTTGTCTTTTTCTACTTCCCATGAAGATTAGATCTATGTAAGTCTCTCTTAGTGTCCTCATTGTTGTCTGAGTTCTCTGGGATTGTGGTTTGTAGGCTAGTTTTCTTTGCTTTATGTTTAAAATTCACCTATGAGTGAGTACATGTGATAATTGTCTTTCTGGGTCCGGGTTACCTCACTCAAAATAATGTTTTCTAGCTCCATCCATTTGCCTGCAAATTTCAAGATGTCATTATTTTTTTCTTCTGTGTAATACTCCATTGTGTAAATGTACCACATTTTCCTTGTCCATTCTTTGGTCGAGGGGCATTTAGGTTGTTTCCAGGTTCTGGCTATGACAAATAAAGCTGCTATGAACATAGTTGAGCACATGTCCTTGTGGCATGATTGAGCATCCTTTGGATATATACCCAAAAGTGGTTTTACTGGGTCTTGAGGAAGGCTGTTTCCTAATTTTCTGAGAAATAGCCACACTGACATTTAAAGGGTTTGTACCAGCTTGATTTCCCACCAGCAATGCAGAAGTGTTCCCTTTTCCCCACAATCTCTCCAGCATAAGTTGTCATCAGTGTTTTTGATCTAGGCCATTCTTACAGGTGTAAGATGGAATCTCAGAGTTGTTTTGATTTGCATTTCTCTGATGACTAAGGATGTTGAACATTTCCTTAAGTGTCTTTCAGTCATTTTAGATTCCTCTTTTGAGAGTTCTCTGTTTAGGTCTGTACTCCATTTTTTAAAATTGGATTATGTGTTCTTTTGATGACCAATTTCTTGAGTTCTTTGTATATTTTGGTGATCAGTCCTCTGTCTGATGTGGGGTTAGTGAAGATCTTTTCCCATTCAGTAGGCTGTCATTTTGTCTTTTTGACCATGTCCTTTGCTTTATAGAAGCTTTCAGTTTCAGGAGGTCCCATTTATTAATTGTTTCTCTCAGTGTCTGTGTTGCTAGGGTTATATATAGGAAGTGGTCTCTCCTGTGCCTATGCGTTCAATTGTACTTCCCACTTTCTCTTCTATGAGGTTCAGTGTGGCTGGCTTTATGTTGAGGTCTTTAATCCATTTGGACTTGAGTTTTGTACATGGTGATAGATATGGTTCTATTTTCATTTTTCTACATGTTGATATCCAGTTATGCCAGCACCATTTGTTAAATATGCTTTCTTTTTGTCCATTTGATATTTTTTGCTTCTTTGTCAAAAATGAGGTATTTGAAGGGTGTGAATTAATATCCGGATCTTCTATTCAGTTCCATTGGTCCTCCTGTTTGTTCTTATGCCAAATACTAGGCTGTTTTCAGTACTGTAGCTCTGTAGTAGAGTTTGAAGTCAGGGCTTGTGATGCCTCCAGAAGTTCTCTTATTGTATAGAATTGTTTTGGCTATGGTTTTTTTTTTTTTTTTGCTTTTCTGTATGAAGTTGAGTGCCATTCTTTTGAGGTCTTTGACGAATTTTGCTGGGCATTTCATTGAATCTGTAGATTGCTTTTGGTAAGACTGCCATTTTTACTATGTTAATTCTGCCTACCCAAGAGCATGGGAGATCTTTTCACTTTCTGGTGTCTTCTTCAATTTCTTTCTTCAAAGACTTAAAGTTCTTGTCATACAAGTCTTCCACTTGATTAGAATTACTCCAAGATATTTTATGCTATTCATGGCTATTGTGAAGGCTGTTGTTTCTCTGACATCTTCCCCAACTCTTTTATCATATGTATACAGAGGGGCTACTGAGTTAATTTTGTATCCTGCTACATTACTGAAGGTGTTTATGAGTTGTAGAAGTTCCTTAGTAGAATTTTTGGGATTGCTTATGTAAACTATCGTATCATCAGCAAACAGTGAGAGTTTGACTTCTTCTTTTCCGATTTGTATCCCGTTGATCTCCTTTTGGTGTCTTATTGCTCTAGCTAGGACCTCAAGAACTATACTGAATAGATGTAGAGAGAGTGGACAACCTTGTCTTGTTCATAATTTCAGTGGGATCACTGGGAGTTTCTCTCCATTTAGTTTGATGTTGGCTGTTGGCTTGCTGTATATTGCCGTTATTATGTTTAGGTATGTTCCTTGTATCCCTGCTTTCTCCAAGACCTTTATCATAAAGGGATGTTGTATTTTGTCGAAAACTTTTTCGATATCTATTGAGATGATCATGTGGTTTTTATATTTCAGTTTGTTTATATGGTGAATTACATTGACAGATTTTTGTATGTTGAACCATCCCTGCATCTGTGGGATGAAGCTGTCTTGATCATAGTGGATGATGGTTCTGATGTGTTCTTGGATTCGATTTTCCAATATTTTATTGAGTAACCTTGCATCAATGTTCATGAGTGAGATTGGCCTGTAATTCTTCTTAGTAATGTCTTTCTGTGGTTTGGGTATTAGGGTAATTGTAGCCTCATAAAAAGAGTTTGGCATTGTTCTTTCTGTTTCTATTGTGTGGAATAATTTGAGGAGTATTGGTACTAGTTTTTCTTTGAAAGTCTTGTAAAATTCTGAGCTGAAATCATCTGGTCCTGGGCTTGCTTTTTTTTGGGGGGGGGGATACTTTTGATGACTGTTTCTATTTCTTCAGCAGTTATAGGTCTGTTTAATTTGCTTCTCTGGTCTTCATTTAATTTTGGTAAGTGATATTTATCCAGAAAGTTGTTCATTTCCTTTAAGTTTTCCAATTTTCTGGAGTACAGGTTTTCAAAATATGACTTGATGATTCTCTGTATTTCCTTGATGTCTGTTGTTATGTCCCCCTTTTCATTTCTGATTTTGTTAATTTGAATATTTTCTCTCTGCCTTTTGGTTTGTTTGGATAAAGGTTTGTCTATTTTGTTGATTTTCTTGAACAACCAACTTTTGGTCTCATTGATTCTTTGTATTGTTTTCTTTGTTTCTATTTTGTAGATTTCAGCTCTCAATTTGATTATTTCCTGCTGTAGAGTTCTCTTAGGTGAGTTTGCTCCTTTTTGTTCTAAAGATTTTAAATGTTCCATTAATTCACTAGTGTGGGATTTTTCCAGCTTCTTTATGTAGGCATTTAGTGCTTTGAACTTTCTTCTTAACACTGCTTTCATTGTTTCCCATAAATTTGGGTATCTTGTGTAGTCATTTTCGTTGAATTTTAGGAAGTCTTTAATTTCTCCCTTTATTTAGTCCTTGGCCCATTGGTGATTCAGGTGAGCACTATTTAATTTCCATGTGTTTGTGGATTTTCTGGAATTAGTATTGTTGTTAACTTCTAGTTTTAAACCATGGTGATCTGATAAGGTACATTGGGTTATTCCAATTCTTTTGTATTTGTTGAGCTTTGCTTTGTTACTGAGTATGTGGTCAATTTTTGAGAAGGTTCCATGAGGTGCTGAGAAGAAGGTATGTTCTTTTCTGTTTGGATAGAATGTTCTGTAGATGTCAGTTAAATCCATTTGAGTCATAACATCTGTCAGTTCTCTTATTTCTCTGTTCATTTCTTTTGTCTGATTGACCTGTCCAGTGGTGAAAGGGGAGTGTTGAAGTCTTCCACTATTAGTGTGTGTGGTTTAATGTATGATTTAAGCTTTAGAAGTGTTTCTTTGACATATGAGGGTGTCCTTGTTCATAGAGGTTCAGTATTGAGATTTCCTCTTGACGGATTTTTCCTGTGACTAATATGAAATGACCCTCTTTGTCTATTTTGACTGATTTTACCTTGAAGTTTATTTTGTTAGATATTAGGATAGTTGCACCTGCTTTTTTCTTAGGTCCATTTGATTGGTATATTTTTTCCCAACCCTTTACTCTGAGACGATGTCTGTTTTTGAGGTTAAGATGTATTTCTTGTATGTAGAAGAAGGATGGATTCTGTTTTCGTATCCAATCTGTTAGCCTATGCCTTTTTGTAGGTGAGTTGAGTCCATTTACATTATGGGATATTAATGACCAGTGATTGCTATCTCCTGTTAATTTAGTTTTCATTGTTGGTGATGTTAATTTGTGCATTTTCCCCCTTCTTTGGGATTTGCTGTAATGAGATCGTCAATTGTCTGTGTTTTTGTTGGTGTAGCCAACTTCCTTGGGTTGGAGTTTTCCTTCTAGTATTTTGTGTAGGGCTAGGTTTGTGGCTAGGTATTGGTGAAATCTAGTTTTGTCATGGAATATATTGTTTTGTCCTTCTATGGTGATTGAAAAATTTTCTGGGTAGAGTAGTCTGGGCTGCATCTGTGGTCTCTTAATGTCTGCATGACACTTGACCCCCGACCTTCTGGCTCTCCTTGTCTCTGATGAAGTCAGGTGTAGTTCTGATAGGTCTGCCTTTATATGTTATTTGGCCGTTTTCCTTTGCAGCTCTTAATATTCTTTCTTTACTCTGTATGTTTAGTGCTTTGATTATTATGTGGCAAGAGGACTTTTTTTTTTTTTTGGATCCAGTCTATTTGGTGTTCTGTAAGCTTCCTGCATCTTCATAGGCATATCTTTCTTTAGTTTGGGAATATTTTCTTCTATGATTTTGTTAAATATATTTTCTGTGCTTCTGAGTTGAACTTCTTCTTCTATACCTATTATTCTTAGATTTGGCCTTTTCATGGTGTCCCATATTTCCTGGATATTTTGGGTTAAGCTTTTGTTAGATTTAATATTTTCTTTGACTGATGAGTCTAGTTCCTCTATTGTATCTTCAGCGCTTGAGATTCTTTCTTCTGTCTCTTGTATTCTGCTGTTTATGCTTGCATTTGTGGTTCCTGATAGTTTTCTCATGATTTATGTTTCTATAATTCCCCCAGCTTGTGTTTTCTTTATTGTCTCTATTTCAGTTTTCAAGTCTTGAATAGTTTCTTTTATATGTTTGATTTCTTTTTCTTTGTTTTCTTTGAAGGATTTTTTGTTTGTCTTTTCCTCCATTTCTTTGAGGGAATTTCTCTTTTCCTCTTTAAGAGTTTCAAACATTCTCTTGAAGTTATTTTTTAGGTCATTTTCTTCTGCTTCATCTGTATTTGGTTGTTCAGGTCTTGCTGTTGTAGGGTCTTTAGGTTTTACTGGTGTTTGTGTTGTTCTTTGTGGTGTTGTGTGTGTTCTTACCTTTTCTACTCATCTTTTCCTCTAATAGGTGTGGTGGGGCTGTCTGTGATTCTGATGATTAATCTTTTAGGTGCCAGTGGATCCAAAGCTCAGATGGTTGTTCTTCGTGGTACAGTCAGTGCCACAGTTCTAGTTACCCTGTTGTTTACTTGGTGTTCCTGGAGATAGCTCAGCGCTCCTGGGCTTTGCTCTGCCCCCTTGCAGTTTGTTGTCTCAGGCCCACTTTGGCCTAGGTTACCAGCTTTGACCTGTTTCTGCAAATCTTGGTCTGGATCCCCTCTTGCAGAAGTCCCTGGCTTGGAGTTGGACCTGGAAAGGTTCCTGGCTCCAATCATCTGCCTCGGAGTTCCCAGGCTCGGGTGCACCCAGAACCACAGAGGACCTGGCTCAGCTTACTCCCTCAGAGGTTGCAGACTCATGCTCGGACCCACAGAGGTTCCAGGTTCCTGCCTATTCCCTTTGATGTCCCAGACCAATGCCAGGACCCACAGAGGTCCTGGCTTTGGCCTACTTCCTGTGAAGTCCTAGACCCTGAAGAGATCTCTGGTTCCTGCCTACTCCTTCGGTGGTGCGAGATTCATGCCCAGACTGGCAGAAGTTATGGCTCAGGCCTAGTTTCTGGGAGGTCCTAGACTCATGCCCATACCCACAGGGGTCCTGGCTTAGGTCTACTCCCTTGAAGGTCCCAGATTCTCCTCCGAACCCTCGGCGGACTCTCCCTCTGGCTCACTTGCTCAGTGGTTACTCCCCTGTACCTGTTCTGGATGAGATGGCTGACTCTGGATCAGGTTGCTGGCTCCTAAGATTAGAATTTAAGATAGTTGGGCTACTGGGGCTCAGTTGTTTTTCTTACTCATTAACCTAAGGCACAGTCTACGGCTTCTCAATAGAAACTCATGTGTTCTAGCTGTGTGACACTTCCTTGTTTTATTTTTATCATCAAAACTCTATTTAAACTCATATGGTTGTGAACTACCATGGGTGTTTTGGGAACTGAACCTGGGTCCTCTGGAAGAGCGGCCAGCAGAGTTAGGGCACTGGGTAAACCCAGTGACACCATTTTCCAGGAGAGTGGAGTCAAGTTAACACCTCTGCTGGCTGGCGAGCTTTATGTCATCTTGACACAAAGTAGAGTCCCTGGAAGTGGAGGGAACCTCAACTGAGAAAATGCCTCAATGAAGGCCAGCCTGTAGGGCATTTTCTTAATTAGTGATTGGTGTGGGAGGGTTCAGATCATTGGGGTGGTGCCATCCTTGGGCTTCTGGTCCTGGGTTCTATAAGAAAGCAGGTGGAGGTATGCAGATCTCAGCCTGCTGGAGGTCAACCTTGTCTACATGTTCTTCAGGACAGCCAGGGCTACAGTGAGATCCTGTCTCAAAATAAACAAACACAAAACCAAAAACCAAGCTAAACAAAATAAAGATTTAGTTGTTTGGGAACTATAATTTCAGTATCTTCTAAACTACCCTTTGGCCATGAGACTTGAATCACTTTTATTGAAGTTTGCTTTCTTGGTCTTACATGGATGAAGATGGTGGGATACGGTCTCCCACTGTCTTTGAAGTTCCGCCAGTTGCTACTCACATATCTGAGAGTCTGTGCTTAATATATTCCATGCTCTCGTCTCTGGCACATTAAAGTTCATGGCCCTGACAACGACTTCATTACTGGCCATAACTTTTATACCTGTCAAACAACTATCTGTTCTATTTAGTGCATTTAATTCAGCTTTTCTGCTGCCCATTATGGAGCTGGTTCTGTACTCTTGGCTTCTCATTTCTCCACTCATCTGTAGATTCGACAGTACTTGTTGAAGGCTGCAGAATACCTTCTGGGTGGACCGAACAGAATTATTCATCTCCCTTTTACTCCCGTGCCTTCTTTTGGGATCAGTGAAGTACAGGCGTGGAGGACAGCAGGAAAAACCGGCAAAAGAGAAGTACAGTGACTTTGAACATGTACAGTGTCCTTGGTTACATCCCTAGCACCACGGAGGAGAAGGAGGGGAGGTGTGAAGGAGAAGGAAATGCCTTACGGTTGGAGGTGTCTGTCAGTAGTAGAGAGCTTGCTGAGACTCTACCAGCGAGGGGCTGGGGGCTCAGTGGTGGACTGTCTGTATGCAGTCCGCCAATGAAGGCCTGGGTGTATGTCTCAAACATAAAGCTCTTACCTAGGCTGTACAAAGCCCTGAGCTTGAACACCAGCTCAAAAAGGAAAGAAAAGAAGGAAAGAAAGAGAAAGGGAGTGTCTTGTGCTTCCCTGTTGCCCGGAGTGACCTCTGAGCTGCAGACTGAATGGGGTGGATGGCTAAGCCCATGTCTTTGTCTTTGAGAGGTAGTGGTGTACTGATTGTTCCTGAAGACAGGCTGGGTGTGTGCTAGTCCCCTCTCAGAGATGAAGAATATTGTCCTAGTTAGAGTTTCTGTTACTGTGGTTACCACCACGACTCAGAGCAAGCTGAGGAAGGAAGGGTTTATTTGGTTTACATGTCCAGATTCTATTATGTCACTCAGAGAAGCAGGGCAGGACCTCATCTAGGGCAGGAACCTGGAGGCAGGAACTGAAGCAGAGGCCACGGAGGATGCTGTTTACTGGCCTGCTCCTCATTGCTTGCCTGGCCTGTTCTCTTACATAACAAGGACCACCTGCTCGGGGTCACTCGCATACCAAGCATTTATCAAGTAGAAGACCTGACAGACTTGCCTACAGGCCAGTCTGATGGAGACATTTTCTCAACTGAGGGTCCCCTTCCACAGATGACTCTAGATCATGTCAGGCTGATTAAAACTTATGGTCACAACATGGGTTCTGGTGATAAGAAGGGCAACATTTCTCTGTGGAAGACATTATAAGGGCTTGTGGCTTGTGGCTCCCGGGGTTTGTTTCTGGGAAATAGGGTAATGTAATCAGAACTAGGCATGGACTCGCCAAGGATAAGTCTTGTCAGATTACTGAAGTCTTATGGGATTTGAGCAAGATGCAAATCTTTTTAATTATAAAAAATTAAAGAAAGAGAGAGAGAGAAAGCCACGAATGAAGCCAGTACCTTCAATCCCCCACTTTCAGCAGAGCTCCACTCACTGCCAGCCTTGCTGTACTCCTAAGCTCTTTCCCGGGGCCCCAGGGCCACGGTTTTGCAGCAAATCCTAGATCCTAGGTAAACATGTCATTGTGCATCACTCCCCAGCCTGGTCATGCCATCCCCACACCTGGCCTCCTCTCTACTGCATAATGATTTGCCACCAACCTCGGCTTACAGTGACGGTTGGCTCTGGTAATTTGATCAAGCTAAAGTGTTTTGGTTTTTGTTTGGTTTGTTTTTTGACAAAGTCCAGTAGCAGTTAGGGCTCCAGTGGAAAATAGAAATACACCAGGAGCTCAGCCAAGGCGGAAACAGCAAGTTGTTGTCACATCTGGGAATGAGACTGGAGAGCCAGGGAGCTGGTGAGGAGGTTAGATTCCAGAATGGAGAGGTGGGGCTCAGACTTGCAAGAGATTTCTACCCAGATGCTGCTAGATGACCAGAGGGGCATGAAAAAGGCCAAGCAATCTGTAAGAAGGGTCTGTTCTCCCATTTTCTACCTTCTGGTATCAGTGTTCCCAGTGGCAGGATCACTTGCCAGGGCTAAAGGCATTTCTGGGGTTTGGGTGGGTTCCCCAGAGTGCATGTATTAGAAACTCATTCCCAGTGTAATGACTGATGTGGAACCTTCAAGAGCTGATGAGGTTATCAGAACCCTCAGAATGGAGTAATGGCCATTATCTCAGGAGTGGGTGGGGTCGGGCTCCTTCCTTCTTGTTCTCATCCTCTCTTGTTCTGCCTCTCCATGGGATAGTACATCTCAAAAGCCCTTGTCAGATGATGGTAGCAGGCTGTGGCCTCCAAATCATGAATCATGTACATCTTTGTTTGGTATAAATTACCTGGGCTCAGGTATTTTGTTATACCAACAGAAGCAGGTGATATACAGGGTCAAATCTGCGGTCAAGAGGCACATGGCAGCAGCAGTTGCTCTGAGCAGCATCCAGCAAAGGTGTTCTGTAACTGAATTAGCTGTGTTTCATTTTGCTGTTACAAAGTGTCTAGGAAAAGCAACTTAAAGAAGGAACTGTTCTTTTGCTTCAGTTCCAGCTTAGGCTATCATGGCAGGGAAAAAATGGTGCCCGAAAGAAATGCAGCTGTGGGGAAGCAGATAGACAAGAATGCTTCTGCTTAGCAGTGTCTGTTCTTTATTCATTCTGCCATGGTGGTGGGTTTTCTCAGCTTAAGGTGGGTCTTCTCACCATAGTTAAACCTTTCTGGGAACTTACTTGCAGACACACCCAGAGGTGTGTCTCCTATGGGATGTCAAATCTAGTCAAGTTAGTAGTGAAGAGAAGCCATCCCAGTATCCGTCGGGTTACATGATGCTTGACTGGTTGACTTTCCACCCTCATCATCAGATCTTGGTGATAACCCCTACAACCCACCTGTGTATTCAGGACCCCATAAAGCCTTTGCTTGTTTACATACGATCATGATATGATACACAGAGGACACGAGACAGTGCCTGAGCAGACGGCTGTTCAGATGGAACGCGTGTTGTGATAAATGGCTCAGTGTCCATCCACAGGGAGACTCCTGTTGTCAGTGATTTGAATAAAGATAAAGAGAACATAGAAACATTTGGAAGTGTGTGTGTGTGTGTGTGTGTGTTAACCAAGGGGGAGCATGAGCTAGGAACAGGAAAGCTAGCCATCCTAGGGCTTTCTGTGGCCACATGGCCAGATAGGGGGCCTTCTCCTTAGTTTATATTCTCCATCAGCTCCTTACTGCCACCTATGAAAGCTGTGGCCTAAGATGTGGTTGGACAGAAGACCATGGTTGATGTCTAGTTAACAACTCTCTGTGGATGCCTCTGATCTTTGTACCCAGCAAAGTCTCTTCTCTAACCTGAAAAAGTCCCCTTCTGGCTAGGTTCCAAGAAGGGAGTGTCATACTGGGGTTGAGAATCTGGCATGTACAGGGGGAGTTTGCCTGCTGTGCAGGAGAGAGGGTGAGTGGTAGGGAGAGGTTTCTGCTGCTGGAAGAGGAAGGTGTCCCCCAGTTCAAGTAAGTACAGTTGCCCTTCCTCTGGGCTGCAAGGAAACCCTGCCATTGGTGGCAGACCCAAAGGTATCTGTGCGGGTGCTTACTGGAACTTCACTGTTCCCCGTTCCCCTCATGCTTTTGTGGTCACTTCTACCTTAATCAGTTGCTTTGGTCCAAGCAAGAGTCCCAAGAGCCCCTATATGCTGGCCTTGATGCTAGAGAGATAGCCTGTCACAGTTTGGCCGTTTTGATTTCTGAGATTGCTGTCTGAGCTCTTCCTTGGAATCTGTTCAAAGGATAAGGCAGAAGTGGGTGAGCAGTGGAGAGTCGGCTACTCAGCAAGGGATGCTGGGAAGCTTCATCTATCTGTGCATCCACACATTCATGCCAATCACACTCCCAGCCATCCATCATCCATCAATTCATGTATGTATCTATCATCCATGCATCCATACCTCCACCTATCCATTTATCCATCCATCCATCATCTAGGTATCTATTCTCCCAACCGTCTTTCTGTCTATTCGTCTGTCCATCCATCATCCATCCGTCATCTAGGTACCTATTCTCCCAACCGTCTTTCTGTCTATTTGTCTGTCCATCCATCACGCATTCATTGAGGCCTCTCTGCAAGTTCCACTTCTCTCCATCCAACTGCCATCTAGCTTACCATGTCTTTCTCCTTCATCCCTCGCAATTATCTCCATCTATGGAGGACACTGTGGTGTGCTGTCTGAGTCCCCTTGTGACGAAACACTCAGTGGCTGGCTTTGCGGCATCAGAGTCTTCTGCGGTCTGTTCCTTCAGCTGTTAGCTCAGTCACACAGAGCTGCTTGCCCTCCCAATACAGCCTGCACCCAGAGACCGATAGTGTGGGAACCTAACAGGCTGGGCACCCTTACCCTCCCGGGCATGTCAAGCTTGCCTTCAGTCTGTGCACCCTGATTTTTTCCTCTCCTTCCACAGGTGTGGATCCTGTGTAAACATCCTGCCTGCTAAAACTCTGGCACAGATCTGCTTTCTGTGGACCAAAGACCCTGTCCATCCTTCAGTCATGCATGCGTTCCTCTGTCCATCAGCCCTCCACTCAATGAGGAAACATTTGTTTACAAAGTGCTATATGTACAAGAGTTTGGGGTTACTGCCCTAAATGTGGACCTTGCCCTCAAGCAGTCTGATGCAAATGTTCAAAGCTCTCCACCATGGCTCTTACCAGGAAGGTGTGTGTGTGGGTCATGGTCAATACTCATGGTGGGGGCGCTCCAGGAAGACTTCTTGGAGGAAACAATACTCGAGCTGGCAGTGATGAGGAGGGGATTTAAGCTTTTTATGTAGTCCGGGGAACCTATGGAAGCATACAGAGGGAACAATGAAAGCCATCCATCAAAGGGAAGAGCAGGTGTGACAGCTGGGCACAGCTGGATCTTGAATAACTTCCTGACACCCACTCCCTCTGCTTCCCACCGCACCTCCCATAGAGTTCTTCCTTCCCTCCTAGCTAGTCCTCCCACCCGCCTCCCCACAGGAAGTGTGACTTGGTCACCAGTCAAAGCCTTGTAATGTAGCCATCACAAGGAGGGACAAAGGCCGCAGGAAAGAGGAAGTGCAGGAAGCTTCCTGGCTGCGGTGGAGGGGAGGTGACAGACGGCAGGGCTGGCAAGCTCTTTTACCCGGGGTGGCTTCTCCCCCAGAATCCTGCTTTCCCCGCTCATGTTCACATTACTAAGAAGCCAGATGGGCCCCGCTGGTTGGTAAAAGCTGTATGCTAACAGGCCAAGGTTGCAGTGACCCCTGGAAGTGCATAGAAGCTTTCTGGGCAGAAAGTCTGTTCATAGATCTCTGACCTGGGCACAGATGGCTGCCTTGACCTTGGCTTGGTACACAGCCCCCGGCCCTGCCATCAACTGAGCCCTGACCCTGATCTCAGATTGAGCCAGAGTCTGGCTGCAGAAAGCACCCTGAACACCAATCAATCAATTCATTAGCAGCTGACAGCCCTGCATGGAGCAGTTGCTAAAGTTTGTAAGAGCTTTTCCGGGATGCTGGAGATGAAATGTCACCCAGTGGGTTGTGGCCCAGCAAGCTCCTCCAAGTCCCAGGTGGCAGGCACACTAGGGCCTAAGGGACGTGTGCTCAGGATTGCTTGCTCTGCTTGCTTCACGGGAGACTTTCTGTCATCCGGCCCGTGCTGCTGAGCACTGCTTTCATATAATTTTTGTGTGTATGTTTGTGGTATATGCACGAGGTCCTCCACATGTGTGGAAGCGGAGGCTGAAGTTGGGAATCTTCCTTGATCTCTCTCTACACTGCTATTTGAGGCACACTCTCTCGATGATCTTGGAGCTTACCAGCGGGCTAGGCTGGATAGCCAATGAGCTTCAAGGAGCCACCTGTTTTTGTATAGCCCCGCCTCCGCCCGACAACTGCTGGGCTACTGCATGCTATCACAGCCAGCTTTTGACATAGGTGCTGGACATCAGAACTCAGGTCCTTGTGCAGGTGCTTTACGGCTAAACCACTTCCCCTATCAGGACCACTCTGTGAAGCAGTGAGCTCTCCAGCAGATAAAATGACGGAATGCCGCCGTTAACTTATCCCTTACATGACCTCAAGAGCAGAACATGATGGCACTGGAAGGGGCCTTTGCTTGCTATTCATCCAGTGGCCTGTGCCAATGGCTTCCTTTCTTAGAGTCTCGATTTCCCTATTTGTGCAATAGGAATCAGAAAGTATGCACGCCCTGGCCCTGCAGAGAGCCCTTGATGACATTGTGTGTGCAGGGCACTTAGGCCCAGACTTTGCAGGCACTGTGACTACAGCAGGTGAGTTAAGGACTTTGGGGTTTCAGGCATGGTGGGAGAGAAAAGTGAATCCCTCCCTTCCCAGATGGCCATAGCTAGGGCTTGCTTCCACTCTGAGCCTCACTCTGTTACCCAAGCAGAAAGACAAGAGGGCCTTTGGACCCATCTGTTGGGGAGACCATAAACCATCTGCTCCCCTCCCACCTCCTTCAGGGGAGACTCATGGCCTTCCTTAGCCTCTGAAGAATTTCAGGTTACCATGGTAACCTGTGCATGGAGGAGCAGGTGTATGTGACTTGGGGCCAGGAAGCCTAGTTTCTACCACAGAGCTGCCCTCAGGTCTGCTACACAACTGGGACCCTAGAGGGGCAGTTTGGGACAGGGTATGCAGGGACCAAGACCTCTCTCTGTCCTCCCAGAACTCTAGGTCCTCCAGATGCCTGGTTTTGCGATTTGGAGTCCTCTGTCTGAAGCCTGGTGGATGGGCCCTGTCCATCCGCTACTCCCACATTTACTTGTGTCTCCCACAACTTCTGACTCAATGTCCTTCCTGACCCTTCTCTGCCCAAGACACATCTGGGAAGGGACTTGAGGAGCCAGGATGAGTTTAATAAAATGCAGGTTGGATCAGGTCATTGCTCAAAAACCTTCAATGG
The DNA here is from genome assembly GCF_000317375.1 of Microtus ochrogaster. NCBI lineage: Eukaryota > Metazoa > Chordata > Mammalia > Rodentia > Cricetidae > Microtus > Microtus ochrogaster. Next base: position 18,050,217 of record NW_004949096.1, on the reverse strand, counting down.
CTCCTTAGGTGCTCTGAGAATACCAAATCCCATTTCTGCCGACCCTACCTCCTTTCCTCTTAGTGTACCTCCTCCAAGCTCCATCCACAGAGGAAGGGGGAGGGAGTGGAGGGAGGGAGAGAGGGGAGAAGAGGGGTGTGGGTCTGAGGCCTGTAGATTCCATCCTTGGCCAGCTATGGGTTATCCCCCCCCTCCGCCCTGGAGGGGCGCTCCCTGGAGGAAGCTCCCTGGAGGAAGATCAGATCAGCCAGGAATTTCTAGGTCACAGCTAACATTTACTGGCCATCTTCTGCCTCCAGGGGCTGCACCCAAGGGTACGGCACTACTTGATAAGGCTGTGCAAGAAAGAGGGGAGATAGGGAGGGAGGGGGGGAGGGGGGACCTAACATTGCCTCTACCCCAGATGCACACATACCTAAACATGTACATATATACATACATGCACAGACACACCCCGTAACTGGTGGTTTCTCTGACGACCACCAGTTCTGGAATAACCACTCTGAGGCTTAATATTAATTACAAACTGTTTAGCCAATGGCTCTGGCTTATTTCTAAGTAGCTTCTACATCTTAAACTAACC
>NW_004949096.1:18020790-18049534 GCF_000317375.1 Microtus ochrogaster | reverse complement strand
AGAAAGGGAGGGGGAAAGGGAGGAAAGGAGGGAGAGATGGGCAGAAGCTGGAACCTCCCTGTTCCGGCTGGCTCTGGGCAGGAAGCAGGAGCTTGGCTGGGTGCAGTGTTCCTCAGTGACGTGGGCAGCAGCAACGCCCAGTACTTGCTGCCCTGAGAGCTCACTGTATGCAACTTCGTAGAACCACACCAAACCCTCTTGGCAGCAGGGTTCTTCCCAACTGGTGAACACCAGAAACCACTGAAACACATCTTCTGAACTTGGGCCTGGTGGTACAGGCCTGAATCCCAGCTACTTAGGAGGCTGAGGCAGGAGGACCAAAAGGTTGCGGTCAGCCTGACAACTCAGTGAGATGTCTTAAACATTAAAAAAATAAAATAAAATAAAACAAAATAAGGAGACCAGGGAGATAACTCAGTCAGCAAAATGCCTGACACACAGTACGAGGACCTGGGTTTGGACCCCTAGCATTTGTGTAGAAATCGGCGGTAGTGGCACATTCCTGTTACCTCACCCTGGGAGTGCTGGGTGCTGGCAGAGGGTTCTGGAAGCTCACTGTGCCAGCTAGTCTAGTTGAACAGATGGACTTCAGGTTCAGCGAAAGACTTTGTCTCAAAAAATTAGGTAGGGGACCAGCAAGATGGCTCAGTAGGTAAAGGCACTTGCCACCAAGCCTGATGTCCCGAGTTCAATCCCTGGACCAACATGGTGGAAGGACACTGACTCTCACAAGTTGTTTCTAACTTCAAATGCACCCCGTAGTAAGTATGAACCTATACCCCAACTCTACAGAGAAATAAATGTAAAAAAATCATTGTGGAGAGGGTTGAAGAAGGAACCCGACGTCGACCCCTGGCCAGCATGTACACGCACGTGCACACACACACACACACACACACACACACACACGGCTGGGGACACAGCTTAGTAACACTTTTCTAGCACTTCTGAGACTCCCCATTTGATCCCTGGTACCCAAAGAGAAGGAAACAGCGCCTCCAGGAACTGACACAGCTCACTAGGTCTGTCTGGTCTGTGGGCAGCTGGGTACTGATTATCCAAAAAAGACACTGCAAGTCCCACAAATGGCAGCCAGGATTGCACAGAAGCATGGTCAGATGTGACATACAGATCATCAGCCATTTGCTATACTCCTGGGGCACATATAATTTGCATATATGTAGATGCATATATAACTAACTAAGCTCCCCAGGGAGACCTCGAAAGATGGACCTATTGCTTCTGCTTCTGTCCTGCTGAGAGGGGCATCCATCCCTCCTGTGTCTTCAGTGAGTAGGTGTGGGTGGACTGGGGGGCTGAGTTGGACTGTGTTTGGCCCCTGAAGAAGGTCCTCCTTCCTGGAGCTGGCCCTGCCCTGTTTTCCTCTCGTCTGCTCCAGAGCTGTCCCCATGGTAACCACTCTGGGTAGATATCCAGTAATGCTTAGCATTTTGACCACAGGCCCATTTTGAGGCTTGTTTCAACTGTTCCCCTTTCTCTCCTGTCCCTAGCCTTGGCTCATGGGGCCTTGGGGAAGAAAGGCTCAGTGGTCTTGACATTATGGTTAAACAACCTTCCCACTGAGGGACATGGGAAGGGCATTGAGCACCACTGTCTGTCCAGTCCTGAGGAAGGGTCTTACTTCCTGCACCAACCCCAGGTTAGGCATTTCCAGTTTCCTCAAGGGGCTGAGCGCTCCTCCAGGGAGCTGCTCTTGACATACAGAGTGAGGGGCACACTTGTGGTTTTGAGGGCCAGTGGTGCTTCTGTGGTTTGGGAGTGATCTCTCTGGGGCTACTGAGTCTCTGTGGCAGGTTGGGATGGGTGCATGTGCCAAGGCCCTCACAGGGGATGTAGGGACTTTTACTTCCTTACCTGTGGTGTCCTTTCTAGATTATCTAAAGGACGCATACTTCTTTAGGAATCACAAAACTGCTATAGAAGGGTTCCTGTTTTTCCACTTCATGGTTTCTGTTTTGCTCAGATTAGGTCGGGCAAGGGGCCAGTGTGGAAGGCAGACCCAACTCAGAACCTTTCCTCAGCTCCCGTCCCAAGAGCCAAGTAGCAGATCCCACGGCTGTGGAGTCAGGGCCTTGGTTGGAATCCAAAAGTTACAGTTAACAGCTGTGTGACCATAGAAGGGCTGAGTGACTTTTCTGAGCCCCAGTTCATCTACTGCAAGTAGGTTTATAACAGCCGTGCTTTGGACACTTGGGAAAGGAAATCATGAAGGGGCTGGGCAGGCAGCTCAGCAGTTCAGAGCACTGGCTGCTCTTCCAGAGACCCATGTTCCATTCCCAGCACCCACATGGTGGAACACGACCATCTGCAACTCGAGTGCCAAGAGAGCCAGTGATTTCTTTTGGTTTCCATGGGCACAAGGCACACATATGGTGCACAAATATACACGGCCTCCATGGGCACAAGGCACGCATATGGTGCACAGATACACATGGCCTCCACAGGCACAAGGCATATGGTGCACTGATATGCACGGTCTCCATGGGCACAAGGCACGCATATGGTGCACAGATACACATGGTCTCCATGGGATCAAGGCACACATATGGTGCACAGATATACACGGTCTCCATGGGGACAAGGTATATGGTGTACACATGTATACTCATGCATGTGCACACATGTATACTCACAAAACACACATACACCAATGGAGATGGCAACTGTGCGTGTAGGTTAAACCTGCAGTGATAAAGAGGCACTCGTCAGAGCAGGCAGAGGAACAGCACAAATGCACAGAGGAGGTTCCCTTAGACTTCCTGCTAGGTGCTATGCAAGCTAGAAAATGGGAGGAACATCATAACACACACCACAAACTTCCGTTAGGAATTAAGGGCAAGTCAGTGGCCACTTCCCACGGAATGTACCTAATTTCCAAGGAGCTCGGAAGCTAAACAGGGTGGAGTCTGGTTAGCCTCCTATGTTGCATGTGTAGGGAGGGAACTGGGTTCCCCGTGCAGTCGCGTTGAGAGCCAGGGTCTTTGACAGGCAGTGAGGATCCAAGGACCCAGCCCTCATACACAGCAGATATACTCATGGGTTCCTGGTGACCGTTCTAATGAGCAGCTTGGTTAGAAGAACAGGCCCTCTGTAGCATGCCTCTCCTCACCTCAGTCCCGCAGCTGTGTCAGGAGGCAGCTTGAAGCCCTCACCAGAAGTGGTGCCAGGCTATTCCCAGCTTTCACAACTTTAAGCTAAGCAAACCTGAGTCTTTGTAAAGATGCCTAGCCTCATGAATTTTACTATAGCAAGAAAAGCAGACTATGTCATTAATAAAGAATCCCACGGGATGATGAGGGCAGGCATTCAACAAACACCAATCCTTACTGCTGCTCTCTGCCTTGGCTTCCCAACCTCCAGATGAAACAGCAGGAAGGGTAGATTCCACGGCTTTATCTGACTGGAACATTCTCGCTATTTCTGAAAGAAAGGTGAGTTCTGATGGAGGAAGGTCATTGGTTAATTAAATAAAGAAGCTGCTTGCCCTGATAGATTAAAACATAGGTGGGAGGAGTAAACAGAACAGAATGCTGGGAGGAAGAGGAAGTGAGGTCAGACTCGACAGCTCTCCTCTAGGGGGCAGAGGCCTCAGAGAGACACGATGCTCCACTCTTGCCGGCAGAGGCGAGAGCTCTGCTCTCTGAGGCACACGTGATGAAGCTCTGACCCAGGATGGACGTAGGCTAGAATCTCCCTGGTAAGCCACCTTGTGGGCTACAGCAGATTATTAGAGATGGGCTAGTCCAGGTGCGAGAGTTAGCCTAGAAGAGGCTAGATAGAAATGGGCCAAGTAGTGCTTAAAAGAATACAGTGTCCGTGTAATTATTTTGGGGCATAAGCTAGCCAGGCGGCCAGGGTGCGGCTGGGGTGCTGGGGACGCAGCCCCGCCGCTCCCCTTACTACAGAGTTCTACAGCAAAACCATTGGAAATATCACTCCGAAATGAAGATACAGTCTCTAGGAAACTGGGTTATAAATCACGACTGTAATGGGATTCCGTTTATAAAAATTCAATTAGAACGTGATTTTTCTCAGGAACACACACTTACTGTTCCAAGTAAGGTCAACCTGCGAGCAACACGCGCCCTTGCCTGACTTTTCTCCGAGCCTTAGCCATCAGGGTTGGGGTGGCTTTGGAGAGCTTTCTGGGATGAGCCCTGCCCCTCCCCCATGCCATACAGCAGCTGGTTAACCTGGGGTACGGGGCTCTGAGGAGGTCCCAAGCTCCAGGCCATTCATGGGAATCCTCAAGTCTAGTACTGCTGATCCCTAAGGAACCCGGACCCTCAACAGAGCCCCACCTCCAGGGAGGGCTTCTGGCCCAGTGAGGCAAAATCATGCCATTGATTGGTGGCTTAGACGTTGCCCTGGCATCTTCTTCAGCAGGCTGTCCAGGTAGCCTCTGACAGGTGACCAGCACTGACTGGTGACTGGGCCTCTCTGAAGTCCCCAGTCTAGAGGTACTTCTCTGTGGAGGCTCAAGGAGGGGGAGAGGCTTGCTCAGGACACTAAGCTAATAAGAGGTACAGCTTGGCCCGCCAGCTTTCTGTTGCCTCTTATTGACCTCAGGGTGGAAGGGGCCTTGAAAGGCCGGGGAAGGAGTCTTCAGATCAGGCTACCTGGACGCAGGAATGCTGCTGACTCGGCAGAATCACCAGGGGCTTCCGGGATTGCAGCTTTGGCTCTTCTTTTAGCATCAATATGATTAGGTATTTAGTGTCAAGTGTGGCGATGGCAAGCTGGGCTGGAGCTGGTGTTCCTCTCTCTCTGCTGCTCCGACTCTGTGGCAGGCCCTGAACTGTGAGCGACAGCAAATCCCGTTCTCCCTCAGTTCCTTTTGTCAGAGCATTCACCCCAGCAGCAGGAAAAGAAGCCAAGACACCGCTTCTCCTTCCTAGTCATCTTGATTGCTAAGGCTTTAAATACAAAACAAAAACAAAAGCACCATATCCCCATCCCACTTAGCCGCTCTGGGAGTCGGTCCAGCTCTCACTGCTCCCGTGGGAGACAGAGGCCATTCCCCTCTACAGTAACCTGTTTTGCCTCCCTCACCCTGCTCCGGCCTCTAACAGCAGCACCCCAAAATCTGAAGTGGATCCAGGTAGATTCTCAAGTATCTCTCATCTCCCTCATCCCGGGGACCTAGGTCCCAGTAGCCTGGTAGTGTATAACCCCTCTGGCCTGTGAGTTGAAACTCAACTTCCAGCTGGGGGCCGGAAGAACTAGAGAGATTGGGGTGAGGTGGGTTCTTGAAGCAGATTGAAGGGCAGCCTCCACAGCTCCCTGTGCTCAGGACCAAGTGTGGTGTCTTCCCACTGAACATCATGGTAACCCTCTGCTCTTAAGCTACCACAATGGCAGCTCCCGCGGATGTTTTCAATGATAAAAGCATCTATCATTTTAATGCAGGCGGCTTAGATAATAAAAACGATCTGTGCTATTAGTAATCATCTCACAAATACAATGCAAACCAGCAGAGCCTCTGCAGGTGCCTTCCTGGTCTAGGGCAGGTGGGGTAGCCCAGGGGGGTCCTAAGAAAAGTGAGCCTGGAGTTCACAGAGAGACCTGCATGGACGTGGGGAACTAGGAAGCACAGCCTGGATTTGGGCGTGCTAGAGCTTGGAAAGTCACAGGGCAACACACACCCTCTAATTAGAATGGTGTCAATCACGGCACCATTTCCCATCTCCTGCCATGTCCTCCAGACAAGGAAATTGCTGAGTATGCTGTCAGAGCCTCTGAGAGGCCACCACACCGAGGCAGCTGTGGACAGGGGTTTCAGACTCATGTGTACCTCAGAGACAGCAGCATGGGGTAGGAAAAACAGAATGGAGGGTTTTGCAAGGCTGAGAGACGATTTCTTACCTAGAAATTTTTGGTACACATACACACACACGGTTGTGCTCACGAGGACAGACAACCTTAGGTGTTGCTTCTTAAAAGTCATCCACTACTTTTTTTTTTCTTACCCCAACTCAGGGTATCTCAGTAGCCTGGAACTTACCAAGTAGGTTAGGTTGGCCAGCCAGCATCACAGTGCCTGGCTCTTTTTTAGACAGGTTCTGGATTAGAACTCAGGTCAAGGTAAGCACTTCAGAACAATCTCCCACACCTAAAAGCTTTTAGTAAAACAAACATTTAAATACAAAGAAGACAAATCAAAGATGTTGCAAGTTGCATTTGCGCCAGAACTATGAGTGTGAGGCCTTGATCCAGGCCCTGCCTTCCTTGTTCCTCCCATGTGATATAAACCTGGGGTCGGGGAGTCATGTCCTTCTTACCGTCTCTTGGGGTTAGGATCCCCAGAGAGGCAGATGGGTAGACGGGGCACTGGGCCTGCCCTCTCCAGAACCAGGGGCTGACCACATGGTGTCTCTGTATTGCAGCTGAAGACTGAGGGGCCAGTGAGCCCGGGGTTAGGGGATAAATGGGGCTGGGAACAAACTTTGGAACTTTCAGCTTTCAGGGCAATGGGCCTAGAACTGAGCAGGAGCAGAACTGAAGATGAGAGTGATGTTTGCTTAGTTTCAGGTTCAAGTTGGGCTGGGGTTCCAACTTATGACTTGGGGAAGCAGAATGGGTTATTTAAGACTCAGTGCTTAAATATTTTGGCTTCTGGAACGGGAAAAATTCAGGGAATAGCTGAGTTTGGTTCAAGCACAGCTGGATTTGGGGCTTGCATGGTGTTTTTAGGAATCTTTCTTAGGTAGTGAAAATATAGAGTTATTGAAGCTGAAAGTAAAGGCACCAAATAGGAACACAGCAAACATGGCAGCAGAAAGCATCCATCGGGCAGAGTGGATGCCAGCAACACTGTCACTCCTATGGCTGCTTCAACGGGAGGAGCAACGAACCAGAAAGAAGTCCAGGGATGGAGTGTCCCAACCAGGGCAAGCCTTCATTCCCGAGCCAGTCACTCCGTCACTCTGGCTTCCAGACCCACAGAGGAGGGAGAAAGGGCAGAGTAGAGGAATCCAGTATCCAGTGGGTGCCCGCAGTGTGCAGGGACGCTTTCTTGATGAGCACTCTTAACTGGTTTTTTTTTTTCTGTGAACACTGTACTCTTTTTTTTTTCTTTTTTTAAAATTGCTTTTATTGAGCTATATATTTTCTCTGCTCCCCTCCCTTCCTCCCACTCTCCTTATACCTTCTCCCATGGTCTCCACACTCCCAATTTACTCAGGAGATCTTGTCTTTTTCCCTTTCCTATTTAAATCCATGTATGTGTCTCTTAGGGTCCTCATTGTTGTCTAGGTTCTCTGGGATTGTAAATTATAGGCTGGTTTTTCTTTGCTTTGTGTCTAAAACCACTTAAGAGTGAGTACATATTATATTTTTCTTTCTGGGTCTGGGTTATATCCTCAATATGATGTTTTCTAGATCCATCCATTTGCCCACAAATTTCAAGATGTCATTTTTTCCCACTGTGTAGTACTCCATTGTGTAAATGTACCACATCTTCTTTATCCATTCTTCTGTTGAGGAGCATTTATATTTTTTCCAGATTCTTGATATGACAAATAATGCTGCTATGAACATAGTTGAGCACATGTCTTTGTGGCATGATTGAGCATCCTTTGGTTATATACCCAAAAGTAGTATTGCTGGGTCTTGAGGTGGGTTGTTTCCTAATTTTCTGAGAAATCACCACACTGATTTCCAAACAGTGGCTGTACCAGCTTGCACTCCACTGACTGATTTTTATTAGCCCCATGTTTCAAGTGAGGAACTAGGGGTGGGCCTGATGGCAGGAGTTTGTAATCCCAGGACTTGGGAGGTAGAAGCAGGAGGATTTAAATTCAAGGTCATCCTTGGCTCCACAGCAAACTCAAAGTCCTAGTGATGGGACAGCCTGTCTTAATCAGCTAAGTGAGGAAAGAGGACCTGAGTTCACTACTCATCTTCCAGCTGGTGGGAAGAGGCTGGGCTGCTAGTGCCGAGAGAAGTGGGGTCCCTGAGCCTCCAGCACCCTGCTTGCTTGCTCTTTTGCAGACTGTGAGGTTGAGGACATCGCTCATTTTCCTTGTGTGGTGTCTGCCTTCTCTTTGCTGTTGATAGGTTACAAATCACACTGCTCCTGTCAGCGGCAGCCCTTCCCTTAGTGCCTGTGTGGGAAGGATGGGCCACTTCCTGCCCTCCCTGCACCAGAGGGCAGGTGTATGCCATCCTTGACTGCTCTATCTCAGCACCTAGCAAGGGCTCGGAAAGCCACAATTCCCATATGGATCCTGCAACCAGATGCATCCTAGACAGAGCCCCTGGAGCACCTCTTGGGCTCCCCGGGGCTCCCCAGAGTGTGGTCTTAGCTGTTAGTTACAGCTAGGAGTGCACACTGAGTGTCCTCTGGTCTAGGACGTTTGGAGACTCTCCATGGTAGCCTTCTTGGAACCTCCAGAGCCCAATGTAGGTAGGCATGACCCTAGTCAGGTCTTAGCTTCAAAAGATACACTTGTCTCACCTGAGAAAATCAGGAGGTGAAAAGGGGCAGAGTTCCTTCCCAAACACCTGGTGCAGCCTCCCCAGGCTACCACTGGGTGCTGGGGTGACTCTGCTGGGTTCTCATGCCTACCAGCCTCTGTCCAGCTGAGACAGGCTGGCACACCACTTCCTTCCAGGCAGCACTAGAGTTGCAGGTAAGCATGGGAGAAAAGGGAATCTCCCTCCTCCCAGAGCTCCAGTCTTATTAGACTTTCTTTTGGTGCTATTGTTGCCAGTGCCACTAATACTCATGAGTGACTTGCCAACGGCGCTTGCAGTTTTCCAGCCAAGCCAGGCAGGTGCTCTCTCTCAGTCAATAGGATGCAAATCTTGCCATTCGGGTCATATTAGCCAGTCTCTCTTCGGTTCTAGGCCCTCTGATAGGCATGCCTCCCATTATGATGCCAGCTAGAGCAGGTCTGAGAATCCAGAGTGACTCAGAGTCCATCACAGAAACAAAGAGGACGGTGAGCAGAGGGGAGCAGTCTGAACCCTGCATCTTATTACAGGGCTCTGAAGGGGCTGGGGTGGTAGGATAGAGAGGCTCCCTGCAGATGGCTGCCTTTACCCCATCTTTCCTCCAATCACTTGTTCTTTTGTTTATTCAGCAAAATATTTGTCAAGCGCTTCCCTTGTCCTCACCCTGGGCAGGGCTCTGGGATGTTGATCAGCATGTTGTCTCCTTCCAGAACCTTGGCGTAGTGGGAGACATCTGTACGTGTGGACACAAGTCCTCTGATAGGTACTGTGGAGAGGAGGACACTTTGCTTTGGTCTCCAGAGATGGGCAGTGAGATCAAACCAGGCCTAGCAACACCTGGGGACAGTGAAGAAAACACAGGACATGTATGGATGGGCAGCAGGGCCAGGAGCCAGCAGCAGGACCACTTTAAACTTGAAGGAGTTCCTTTCCACTGATTAACAGCTATGCGACCTTGCCCAGGTCTCCCTTCCATTCCTCCACAACTCCCTCATCCCTGGATCTGGAGTCCTCCCAAGAGCTCCCCTCTATCTCCAGACACCTAGCAATGAAGAACAGACATAGGAAAGTATCTGACAGAGCTGGGTCCAACCTGCCCCTGTTCTCCAAGGCAACGGAAGTCTGGACACCAAAAGGGTGACTTTGACTCTGAACTGTATGGAGCTGAGTGTGTGTGTGTGTGTGTGTGTGTGTGTGTGTGTGTGTGTGTGTGTGTATGGGGTGCTTTGGTTGGGCTTTGGGGGTCAGCAAGGCATTGCTGTTACCCACCTGAGCGTTCCGAATTACCAGTAGCTGAGTGGCAATTGTCTCAGCTGTGGGGCAGTTGTACGACACTGAGCAAGCCTCATAACCACATGGGAATGGGAGGTGATCCTGAGGACTGCGTGAGAACATGGATGTAATTGCTCAGCAACGAGGCTGCTGTAAAACAGGCTCTTTCTTAAACAGCTTTTATTTTGGGACTGGCCTCTTAGTATCCTCAGCTGGCAAACAGCTGAGCTCTTACTACTTTGGGAGAATGGGAGGAAGCTGGATGCTCTGCCCTTTGACCTCCAGCTGGACAGAGGCAGGGTTATTAGAAGAAATGCACGTGGTTATTGAGGCTGGCAGCTGAGAAAAAGGAAGACCCCCACAGGCAGGCCTCTGGGCAGGTACTTTGGGGAATTCTCCCTGGGGGTTAGGGTGTTTTTGTGCAGAACTGAGCATCCGGAATGACCCAGCTGGAACTGGGGACCATCTTAGCAAACCCCCTTAATTTCCTTTAGCCATTCACATTATTTGTTTGTTGCTATGCCAACAAGTCACCACACACTTGATGTGTATAAAGCCACAGTGGGGAGGGGCAAATTGTTTAGGAACAGAGAGATGGCTCAGTGGTTAAGAGTGATTCTGCTTTGGTAGAGGACCTCAGTTGAGCTCCTAGCACTCACGTCCAGCCTCTCACAACTCCAGCTCCATCTTCTGGCCTCTGTGTGTATTGCACACACACACACACACATACACACACCACCACCACCACCACACACTAAATAAATCTTTTTAAAAACCAAATTAAAAATTCCCAAAGATTTATACTTTTAGTTTCAGAGGCCACAGCCCCAACTATGTATGGCTATGCAGAAAGCCAAGGGCCTGGGGATTTGCGGGAGGACGTTACTCACCTGCTCTGTGCCTGGACGCTGGAGATGCCTCTTGGCTTCTTGATTGCCAGCTATGTACCTTGCTTTATGCCTTGGTGGTCACATTGTCTTCTGCTCTCCTGGGGCAGTTCTCCCTATGCTTATTCAAAAAGTCCTTGTGATGGTGTTTAAGACCATCTAGATAATGGAGGATAGTGTCCACATCTCAAGATTCCCAGTTAACCAGGTATACAAATTCTTCATGTGTGCCATAGAAGGAGGCAATGCCCGGAAGCTCCAGGAGCTAGAGAGTGAATATCTTTAGGGGTCAGTATTCAGCCTATCATAGTATTGAACTTTTCTTGAGTTAATTTTGTATTTAATGAACGGGCTGAAATGAGTCCAACAAATTTCTCACACAAGCTCTTCCCACTAGTTTCCCCTGGAGTCTGACTCTCAATGAACAGAAAACAAATGCCAAAATTAGGAAATGAACATGTTAGGATGTGACTGAACAAGCATCAAAACTCACTGGGGTATTCTCGGTTTTTTGGTTCATGTCCTTTTAATTTGGGGACCCACCCCAATACACCACACTGCATCAGTCATGGGTCCTGCTGGTCCTTTCCATTCTGTGCATAGTCTCTGTCTTTCCTTGTCTTTTGTGATCATATCTGACACTTAGAGAAGTGTGTGTGTGTATGTGTGTGTGTGTTTGTGTGGTGTGTGTGTGTGTTTGTGTATTTGTGTGGTGTGTGTATGTGTGTATGCATGTGTGTATGTGTGTATGCGTGTATGTATGTGTGTGTATGTGTGTATGCATGGGTGCATTATGTGTGTATATGTATGTATATGTGTGTGTATGTATGTGTGCGTGTATGTGTGTGTGTAAACCTGCATGCCCTGGCATGTGTGTGGGCTTAGAAAACAACCTCAGGTGTCAGTTCTCACTGCCTGCCTTGCTTGACCAGGTCCCCTGGGCTATGCTCTGGGATGCGAGTTGCATCACTGACTATGACAAGTCATCTTCAAGCTTCCCGTCTCATGACAGAAGCACTGGGACTGAGACTCGAGTGTTCAAGTCCTGCTTCATGTAGTGCTGGGGATCTGAACTCAGGTCCTCACGCTTGCATTGCGTTCTTCTAGCCACTGCACCATCTCCTCAGCCCTCAGCCCTTGATGTTCTTGAACGAGCCCAGACTAATGCGCTTTGTTTCGGTGAGGGTTTTCATGGCCCCCCTAAAGTTATGTCATGTTAGGACAGACAGAATGTAGGATGTGCGTCATCTCTGAGGATGGAGAGGCGCCTGCAGCCAGCCATTGTCACTTTCCCTCTCTCGGCTCTGTCGAGAGTCTCCACTATAAACCCAGTATTTTCCCTTTTATAATTGAAGGACACAGTGGCCTTCTCCTGTCCCTGATTAAGTGATGACTACTAAGTTTAGCCTCTATGAGGAGACCTGGTCTGTGGTAATGGTGGCTCATTCCTCCTCTCCCTTTTCTAGAGCTCTCTAGGACAGGGCTGCCCCTCCTGCCTCTGTGTGTACTTGGCGTTCATCTCCTAGTGGAGACCAGCAGAAATAAGCTCTCTTCCCTGGGCTGGCCTTCAGCTCCTTCATTATTTATCTTGATCCAGTCCATCATGACAGCTTTGGCCAGAGAAACTTCTCTGCAGTGAAGCAGTTAATGCAGAGACTCAGCCCAGAGAGCTGAGCAATGGCTGTTGGGTGCTCAGTCCTAAACGGGACATCCTATCAGCACCCTGGTTCCCAGGCTAAGGGAGCATGGCAGAAGAGAGAAACAGCAAGCACCAGAGAGGGAAAGAAGGGCTGTAAAATGCTGTCTTCTGGCTGCGGCTTTTGCAACCTGGAACTCCCAACAGCTGGGGTTATGTGCACAGCATCAAGCCAGTCAAAATTGCAGCATGGATGAAGGACGGGTTCTTGAAGCCCTACCTATAGCGAGAAGCTGTCCACAGTTGGTGGCTTCCTGGAGATAGAGAGTCAGTTTTCTTCTGGGGTATGGTTCTGACTTAGGTGCCCATTGCTGGTGGATGGTACCCTAGGCATGTACATGCAAGCAGGACTACTTATACCCAATGGGTTATAGAAAAGAAAAGAGCACATGGATGCCGGCTGAGGCCGCTTGTTCATTTCCCGGCCACCCAGACCCGAAATAATCACACAGAAATTATATTAATTGCAATACTGTTTGGCCAATAGCTTAAGAGTGTCTCCGGCTAGCTCTTGCATTTTAAATTAACCCATTTCTATTATTTTACATTTTACCACAGGCTTGTGGTTTACCAGTACTGACACGGGTGTCTTTCTCCTCCGGCAGAGACATGGTGTCTCCCTGACTCTGCCTATTCTCTCTGTATATCTCTGTTTGGATTTTCCACCTAGATTTACTCTGCTAAGCCATTGGCCGAAAGCAGGTTCTTTATTAACCAATGGCAATAAAGCATATTAATAACATACAGAGTGGAATCCCATATCATATGAAGGTGGGGTGTGTGTTGAGGGTTTGGGGGAAGAGACCAGGAGGATATGATCAAGGTGGACATGAGGCTGAAGTGAGGATCAGCCCAGTTCACGGCTGGTCACGGAAAGTGCCAGAATAGCACGAGCTTCCTGTAGAAAGTGCTTCAACTCCAGTCATGGCAGGATTGTGCGCATACGGGATTTTCAAGAATAAGTTATAGTATTTTTGAAACATCGCAATGGAAATAAAGATTCACCCTACAATCCTCGATAGACTGGTGTGTAAACAAAACTCTTCATTCCAATAGCAACACCAGAAAAGAAGAGTAGCATAGGACACAGCTGAGATCCCAAGTGCAGAGAGGGGGAGCTGGGAGGATCCCTTGGGCTTGCTGGCCAGCCAATAAAGCCAGATCAAGGAGTTCTATGATCAGAGAGACATCTAGTCCCCCAAATAAGATAGAGAGTGATTAAGAAAGATACTTCACACACACACACACACACACACACACACACACACACACACACACACAAGTTGTGTGTCCGCTGTGTGTCCTCTTTCTCTGTCAGCAAAGCTCCAGTGTGTTCCATGTTGCTGACTTCAGGGAATTGCAGGTCTTGAGGCTCTGAGGCCCCATGGCCTGGCTGAGCACCCTTACTTGGCCAGGGCAGTCCAGCAGGCAGAAATAGGTTCTTTTTCCATGGGCAGAGAAAGGTTGCTTGTTAAGGAGCACACTGAATGTGCCTTGATTTTAAACCCTGCTGTAAACTTAGCACAATTGTTTTTACAACAAAGCCTGGTCTTTTCCACAATAGGTGCTCAGGTTCTGACGGTTGTGCCGTTCAACCGAATCAAGCTTGTTCCACTCACCAAGACAAGGAGTCTCAATAAGGAACCCACAGAGGCCAGCTGCCCCAGAAGTCTCTCCTCTGGCCTCTGCATCTCCTCACCTGCAGCTGCAGCTTCCTGCAGGACTGGGGAGTGCTGTGGCCTAGGCTGGCTTCATGGGGGAGAACTAAGGGCCAGTCAGCTGAAGCTGCAGCGAGTGTAGAACCAGTCCTAGGGCTGCGTCATCGGGGTTAGTGTTTTCTAAAGCACGGGTCACCAGGTGATGGAAGGTGCCAGAATCCTACAGAATGTGCTTCCTTTCAAAACTGATTCCAGCTCTGGACCAGGCAGGAGAAAGAATTGGCAGGAGGCCTTGCTATCTTTAATGTGGTTCTAGCCCCAGCCTTGCTCTGGCTTTAGTGAAGGGAGCAGAGGTCTGCACAGCCATCCCTTGTCAAGGTGGCTTCTGTGTGCAGTGACTTTGTTTTTCTAACAAGGGGCCTAGGACTGGAGGCATAGCGGAGTGCAGAGGACTGATTCAGGAGGCCCTGGGCTCTGCCCCCAGCACCCTGCCCCCACACAAAGGTATTAGAAGAATTTAAATCCTTAGTCTGGATAACAGGGAGGCTGAGGCTGAAGGAGTTCTTGAAGCAGGAGTTCAAGGCCAGCCTGGGCAACCAATGACACCCTGTATCAAACACCAAACCAATTCAGGAAACAAACTCAAAACAAAACAAAAAAATCCAAACAGATGACAAAATAAAACAAAACCACAAAAGTCAGAGATGTAGTGAAGTGGTCTAGTGTTTGCCTAGAAGTGCTCGGAAAGCAGAACGATCCAGACAGTCACAGGAACACTGTCCACAGAAAGCCGGCATGGCTGCAGTTTGTTTCTTCTTTATAAAAGGCCATTGTAAAGAACCACATTATGTAAACAGACAAGTGAGTGGCATGCTGTTACAGAGCTCTGATGGGTGCCTAGTGTTCCAGTTACTTGGGACAGTCAGAAACCACCGTAGGGCCTGGTAGGGCTGGTAGGACTGCCATGCAGCATGAGGGTCTGAGTTTGGATCTTCAGCACCCATGCAAAAGGTGTGCATGGTGGTGTGATTCTGGAGCCCCACTGCTGGGGAGTGGGTGGGTGGGAGCAAAGGCAGGAGGATTCCCACTGCTGGCAAGTGGGTGCGAGCAGAGGCAGAAAGATCCCCACTGCTGGGGAGTGGATGCATGGGGAGCAGAGGCAGGAAGATTCCCAAACTCATTGGATAGCCTGTCTAGCTGATTGGTGAGGATGGTGCAGTGAGAGACTCTGTCCAAGTTGGAAAGCAAGTGAGGAAGACACCTGATGTCCATCTCTGGCCTAAACACATGTGTGCACATGGAAACACACACACACGGGAGGGGGGCAGGCAGAGAGATTTGGCATTCTCTTTGTCTTGATATTCCAGGTGCCCTTGCTTACCTCAAGCACAGAAGCCCCGCTCCCAGGTGCCCTAGGGGCAGAAGGCAGATGGGAGTCCACTCGCCATCCTGTGGTAGGCCAAAGTGTACTGACCCATGAGTTCTTTGGAGGTCAACAAAGTGAGGTGGCAGTAATCAGAGCGCAGCGTCCACATAGGGCACAGCCAGCTCGGAGAGGGCTGTTCCCACTGCATCCTTGCAAGCTTGGAGTTGTCTTTGCTAAGGAACGCGCTGCTCTGCAGGCTTCAGTGGCGGTCTGTCGCTTTGGACTTCAGAAATAACCATGGTCGCTGGGAGAGAGAAGATAAACCCCAAGGGCACTGGGACAGCCAGAAACAAGAGGGCTGGAGTTTGTCTGAAGGAGGGTCTGTGAGCTCTGGCAGAGGAGGCTGGGAGGCTGTGGAAGGCAAGGCACGCCTATGTTTGTCTCCCTTTGGGACACCCAGGTCTCTGTAGAGACAGCCCTAATGTAACTGACAGTACCTGGGATTAGGAGTAAGATGGACCAGAAGTTTCAAAGCCGATCTTCCTAGACCATCTTGGGTCATGGACAAGTCACTTCTGACTCATACGGGCAACCAGGTATGAGGAGAACATGCAGGCATGACCTGGACGTCAGCCTTCCTGGCTCACCATGCTCCTGAGTAGTCCCAGAAGACAGGACACTGAATTCCAGAACAGCACGCATAGCCGGCCTAGAGATGAGTCTCACTTCCCATGTCTCCTTTAATGTGCTTCCTACACATGGAGGCCCTGGTGGTTTGAGCACCCACTGTCCATCCTAGGTAACGTGCTAACCAGTCACAGCTGAGAGGCTTCCACCCTGTAAGTGGTTGCTCCTATGCAATGAGGTGGATGTTGTCCCCTAAAACTGTCTCTAGAGAAGCTGCTGCTGGGCCTCCCCTGACATTTTTGAGGAAGTCTCTCCATTAAGAAGTAACTGTTCCTCGACTTCCCTGCCACAAGTGAGAAGCTTTTCGGGAGACTCTGACCCAGCAGAGATGGAAAAGCCCTGGGGTTCCAGGCACTGTCTGCGTTGGGTCCCGTAGAAGCTTAGTAGAGAAAGCTATTGCTGTGTATGTTGGGATTGGGAGAGAATGCTCATGGTACGGCTGTGGAACAGTGCAGCAGCAGGCTGGGAATAGTGAGGGCTCAGCAGCAGCTAAACACTGGCTTGCCCCACAGAAGTGAAGCAGGAATCACGACAACATCTGTGCTAGTCATAAGGCCCAGGCTGCCTTGAGTCTGGGGTGGCCTCCTGTAAAAAAAAGTTTCTTGTCCCCAACAGCCTGTTCCCAAATAGCCACTCTGAGGCTTATATGAATTATAAATGTTTGGTCAATAGCTCAGGCTTATTACTAACTAGCTCTTACATTTTAAGTTAACTCATATTCCTTATTTACCCTCTGCCATGTGGCGGTACCTTTATTAGCACAGCAACTCCTGACTCCACCCTTCTTCTTCCCTTAGTTTGGTCACCCCACCTATACTTCCTGCCTGGCTACTGGCCAATCAGTATTTTATTAAACCAACTGAAGTGACAAATCTAGAGTGTACAAGAGGATTATTCCACAGCAACATTTTAGCTATCTCTGTATGCAGCAGCCACAATCAGTTAAGGTCCTTCAGAGAAGGATGCACTGTGAGTGCCAACACCCCTGGGTGGGACACCCACTGACATCTGCGGCAGGTTGATGTGTTTTAGGGAAATCATTGAATTTCTTTTATTCCTGTTGCTTCTAATCTTAGCATACTGGAGTGACCCGGTGAGGGAACAGCTCTAATAAGGGCACAGGAACCCTCCCATCTTCTCCCAACATGTCTTGGACTGTCAACAGGGAGTAGAAAAACTCCCGTTACACAGGTGGCTGGCAAGATCCAGTGTGTCCAGGTCATCAGTAGCCCATAAATCAGACAAATGGATATTTGATAGAAACGTAATTCTGGGCTCCGAGGGCCTTCACCAGCCCCCTGGTGAAATACAGCTGCTCTCTGACCTCTGGGAGAATAAATCTGCCCAGAGCTTCCCAGCCTGAGTTCTGGAAGCCCTGGAAGGCTGCTTTACTGGAGGAGTGCTTGCACTCAGCATGGGGTATTTATGCTCAGGAAGAGCTCCTGGACTTCATGGCCAGCCTGGTCACAGCTCCCCTCCTGCCCCAAGTACATGTCAGTGCTGTCGTGGTGCCCTAGGGCTTCCTGGAATAACCCAAAGCCAATGTTGAGAGGAAGAGCTGCCTCTCACCACCTTCTATTCCTTGTTAAAGGAAAGCACCAGGGACAGAGAGGTGGCTCAGCAGGTAAAGGCACTTGCTAACAAGCCTAATGGCCTGAATGTGATCCCTGGATCCCAGATGGTGGAAGTGGAGAACCAACTCTCACAAGTTGCTCTCTGATTTCCAAATAAATGCTGTGGCATGTATATGCCGTCCCTCACACATATGCATAAAATAAATTTATAAATATACTTAAAGGAAAGGGTTAAGATAGCATAATAGCTGCCCACGTGGGAAGGGACCTGTGGAGATGTGAGGGAATATGGCAATGGGCTTTTCATTCCCTGACTTGGGGCAAGTGTATGCCAGTTTAAGAGTTGGCAGTTCCAAGCACTAAGCAAGGGCTAGTACCAGTCCCTTCCTCCTCAGGCATGAGGGAGGATAAACATGTGACTTGCCTAGAGGACTCTGTGGGGCACCTGCCACAGAGTCATTGCTCTGGGAGGTCAGCCATTATGAGGACATATTGGTAATGTGCCCATAGACTGTCCATGGGGCATGGCTCAGTGGGTGGAGTGCTTGTTTAGTGTGCATGAGCTCTGGACTTGATCCTTACCACCACATAAACTGGGTGCAATGGTGGCACATGTCTGTCACTCTGCATTCTGGTGGTGGAGGTGGGAAGAACAGAAGCTCAAGGTCATCCTCAGTTACATAGTAAATTCTAGGCCAACCTGGGCTATGAGAGATTCTATCTCAAAATAAATGAATTAATGAGTCTTTCTCATTCAGGAAGAGGCTTCACGAGTCATTGGGTTCTCTTTTACCTTTCTCCATGATAGGACAAGGAGGTAATCACACTTCATTGATGGAGCCACAGACACCATCTTGGAAGAGGAGGACAGTTGTCACCAAACACACTTACCTGGTTTTAGGACTTTGTGACCTCTCTATGGTTCTTGGAGGTCAAGGGCATGGCACCAGATAACACAACTTTTGGTGGCTGGGTAGCAAGTGCGGCTACTTACTCTTTGGGGAGTGCTCTTTAGTTTCATCTTTACTTGATCACCTTATGGTGTAAGCATAGTTTTCTTCTCCTAACTGCCCACTTCCAAACATCCAACATGGAGACATAAATTACTTATAAATACTTGGCCAGTAGCTCAGGCTTATTACTAACTAGCTCTTACATTTTAAGCTAACCCATATTCCTTATTTACTCTCTGCCACATGGTAGTATCTTTATTAACATGGCATGTTCATCTCCTGCTTCCTCTGCATCTGGCTGGTGACTCCTCTCCACTTTGCCCTCCTTCATCCCAGTATTCTCTGTTTGGCTCTCTCGCCTAACCTTATCCTGTTCAGCTTTTGGCCAGTCAGTTTCTTTGTTATCCAATGAGAGTATTACATTTTCACAGTATATGGAAGGATTATACCACAGCATCCCCCTTTTTTAATCTAATTAAAAAGAAATATTTTTAACATTAACATAATAAGATAATATACAGCAAAAACAGTTATTAAGAATTACAGTTACACTATCCAGTACATTTGTATTTGACAAAATTAGAGAAAATAATTATCTATTCTATCTTGGTAAGACTAAAGTTTTGTGCCTAACTCACTTTCTAACTAAGAAAAACTTTAATTACAGCTATCTTTTCTTCAGTTCTATCAAAGATCCCAGAAGGGTGAAATGTTACCTAATGACAGGGACATCTTGCTGCCTGGACAGTACCCCAAAGTTCTTCTGTAATGCTGGGGCATCCAACTCTGGCTTACAGGCTTAGCATATTTGACAGACTTTTCTGTGAAGCAGAGGATTTTGAAGGACTGCCCTACCTTGCCTTTTTTAAAATATTTATTTATTTATTATGTATACAATATTCTGTCTGTGTGTATGTCTGCAGGCCAGAAGAGGGAACCAGACCTCATTGCAGATGGTTGTGAGCCACCATGTGGTTGCTGGGAATTGAACTCAGGACCTTTGGAAGAGCAGGCAATGCTCTTAACCACTGAGTCATCTCTCCAGCCCCCTGCCCTACCTTTTCTTGACAAAGTTTGGCAGTTGCTTTTCTTGTGTCCTGCTGGTCCAATTTGGACAGCATATGTCATCAGTTAAGACAAGCACAGTTTCTTGACTAGTGGCTAACTTTTGCCACAAAGAAAGTAAACTCCATGGAATTTCTTTGATGCCCAACATCTTCTCTGATGTAGATGGGTACTGCCAATAACAGACATGCCTCATAAAAAAGAACTTTATGTTATTAAAAATCTTAAATTTTATAATATGTAGATCTCTGAAGTGTTTAAAGGTCACCTGTCTATCTAAAATATCTATCTGTTTGACCTTGAAGACATATCTAACATGATTACAAACTTGATTGTAACAGGTGACTAATGACTGCATTTCTATATAACCCTAAATAAAATAGTTTGTAATAATAACCTTCAAGGGATGATGGGGATTCCCCTCTGTGTGCTGTGAATACCATAAAGAAGCTGCTTTGAGCCTTTTGCAGTGCAGAATAGGGCAAGGTGGGAATTCTAAGCAGATAGAGGAGGAGAGAGTAGATGGAGTCAGAGAGAAGCTGTGTAGCCACTGAAGAAGACAGATGCCTGGAAATTTTACTGGTAAACCACAAGCCTTGTGGTAAAATATAAAATAATAAGAATGGATTAATTTAAGATGTAAGATCTAGCTAGAAATATGCTTAAGCTATTGACCAAACAAATACTGTAATTAATAAAGCTTCTGCGTGATTATTTTGGGTCTGGGGATCTGGGAAACAAATGAACAGCCTCCATTTACAAATTGGCACCCAATGTGGGGCAACTACATCCACATAAAACCTGAGAGAGTTTGGGAAGGAATTCTAGTCACAAAATAAACAGAGTTTAGGCTCAGCTTCTTGGTAACCACATTTTTTTTCCTGAATGGGCTTGCAGAAAGCAGGGGCACCATAACTCCTTTAAGGGAGGTACAATAAAAACTGCTTGGCTTCTTTAAAAGTGGAGGCTTCCTGGTTTACCTGCATGAACAGCTCTGACTCTTTCGGGAGGTCTGGTACAGAACATGTAAATGAAATTTGTGAGCAGAGTGCTACAACTTGCTTAATGGCAACATAGACCTGCTGTGTGCCTGAAAATGTGGACTATAAATTTATATTATATTGTTAAATGAGCTGTGTATGTACAATACCTTAATCGAATAAAAATGTAGGTACAGCAGGTTCCAACAAAAATAACCTTAAATTTGTATCAATATACAAAAATATCTTAAACAAGAGTAAAAACATATATACAGTACAACAAAAACAACCTCAAATCTGTATCAATATATAAAATCCATACCAATGTAAAATATTTAAGACTAATAGTTGCCTTTTTTGGTTTAAAGGCAGATCCAATAATCTACCCTTTTATCATGTTTCTAGCTCCCCTTTTTCTTTTCAGAGCAAGATCCCTGAATCTAATCTCTTTTGTTCAGTTTTTTTCCTGATCATTACCAATAACAACTTGTAACCAACCCCCATTAAATGATGATAAATATCCATAACTCACAGAACAACCATAACCACCCATCCCACTTCTTGGCAATGTAGGCGTCATGTTCTTAAAATTACTTCCTGTTGTCTGGGGCAACTATGTCTTTAGGGACCCTGAAAAATTGATATAATGATCAAGTCCTGGGAGAGCTATCTGTATCATTTGTTGTCCAATCTCTGTGTATAGGAAAATGTAGGGCTTATCTTAAGTCCTGGCTAGAGTAGTCTGTGAGGCTGGATCATCTTAGCTAACCACCCTGAAATTGTCCTGAGTAGTTTATAGTCCAAAGATGATCTTTGGGTGGTGTTTGTCAGTTTAGTGGTGTTACCACAATCTAGGTGGAAATGTCATTGTGGGGACCCATCCTCCCTTTGTAGACTTCAAAGGTTAGGCATGGTCATGGGTCACTGTAGAAAACTTAAACATTTAAAATGTCATGTGCAGCAGATCTCAAAGAGGTTAAAGAACCATAATTTGGTATGTACATCCAGATCATGACTTCACAAGTATAGAATGTGAGAATTGACTACAATCTTGCAGATCACATTACCAAGTAGGTGTGGGTGTCCAGAATAGGGTATACAGTTGCCCAACCAAATACTGTACATCTAGAAAGTGGAGGGTATAGACTGGTATTCATCAGTCAGGTCCTTCCAAGCCCATAGGTATCTTTGCAACCAATCCATGAGCTTGCTTGTCATTTCCATGGACAACTGTTCTTGGTCTAAACCCCTTCCAAAAGATCCTGGCCAGCCATGTAGACAGGCATCTGCCACTAGCATAACAATGAGGTCACAGGGTCTGTTGTGGGGCTTATAACAGGAGGCTGTAGGATTGACTCTGATGTGGGAGTGATTTCTTATTAATAAAGAAACTGCCTAGGCCCATTTGATAGGCCAACCCTTAGGTAGGCGGAGAAAACAGAACAGAATGCTGGGAGAAAGAAGCTAAATCAGTGAGTCGCCATGATTCTCATACTCCAGGCAGATGCAGGTTAAGATCTTTCCTGGTAAGCCAGCTCATGGGCTACACAGATTATTAGAAATGGGTTAGATCAATATGTAAGAGCTAGCCAATAAGAGGCTAGAGCTAATGGGCCAAGCAGTGTTTAAAAGAATACAGTTTTCGTGTAATTATTTTGGGTAAAGCTAGCCGGGTGGCAGGACGCAGCCCCGCTGCTCATATTACAACATGACTCTACTTAGAACAGCTCAGAAAACTAAGGCATGGGGGCTGGAGAGATGGCTCAGTGGTTAAGAGCAAATTGCCTGCTCTTCCAAAAGTCCTGAGTTCAATTCCCAGCATCCACATGGTGGCTCACAACCATCTGTAATGATGTATGGTGCCCTCTTCTGGCCTGTAGGCATACATGCAGAAAGAATAATGTGTACATAATAAAGAAATAAATATTTAAAAAAAACTAAGGCATGGGAAATGGCTTCTGATGTCAGGCAGAACACAGAGTGCAGACACATTTCAGCACCCAGGACAGTTCCATGCCAGTGCCATGCAGGCCCAGTGCTGCCCATCCCCAGAACTTCAAAACTTGAGCTTAACCTCTGAGGGTGGGACTGGACACCCACAGGTTGACTGAAAAGAATCCTAGTGTTTGCAGAAGCAAGGTGTGATCTGATTTTTTAAAAATTTGTTTCCACTTTGAAGATAGAGTCTCATGTTGCTCAGGCTGACCCCAAATTTGCTATAAGGCTGAGATTGAGATTGACTTTGAACTGATCCTTCAGCTGCCACTTTTGGGGTGCTGAGATTATAGGTATTTACTAGCCCACCCAGTCTATGTGGTGCTGGGGATAAAACTCAAGGCTCCCTGCAGGCCAAATAACCATTCTCCCAAATGAGCTCCACCTGCCCCAAGGCTCCAAAAACAATTTAAGATGAAGGAAGGACCTAGCAGCACCAGAAGGGATAAGATGGTTATTTTAGAAAATGTTTAAGCAGTGGTATGCCTCTTCTATCCACAGTAGGGAAAGAAGAGGGAGGAGGCAGGAGGAGAAGCAAAATGGGCAGAAAGGATAAGGTCCCTGAAGAAGGATACGGAAGGGCAGCTGAAGGCTACAGAAAAAGAAACAGGGTGATGAGTTGTGATAAGAGAAGGTTCTCAGTTGCCGTGGAGCCTTCTATGGGTTCTCTGACACTCACAGGGACCCAGAGTTTCTGGGAAGGATGAATTGGTTAACTGTTTGTCAAGTTCTTCAAGCGCATACCATGTTGTAGATCCTGGTTAGAGCCACCATCATGGTCTGTTAGAACAGAGCCATCCTGCAGCCATCAGGAAAGAGTTCAGTGAGGCTAAAATGGGCTGCCATGGGACATAGGTTGACCCAGAGTCTGTGGTCCCTATTGCTGATCCATTAGGCCACTTGTTGAAGTCAGGCTGTAAAGAGTGCCTTGCTGGGCCATTCAGTGTGGCACTGAGAAGACCAGGCATCTCAGTGTGCCCAGAGATCATCAGAGAACCCGTGTGGGTCCCAGCACAGAGGCCCCAGTGCATCAGTGTTAAGGGCTCAGAAGCATTCAGCAGGCTCTGTTTGAAAAGGTGGGAAGTTATGAAACACCCCCACAAACAATTCCATCAAGATAATTGAAGTTCAAAAGGTTCTGAATCTCAGGAGAGCTGATTCATGTGTGATACCTCGCAGCCCACGGGAACTGGACAGTAAGGCGTGTGCCCTCAGCCAAAAGGCTGATGCTATTACAGTGAATTATGAGGAATTAATCTGAAGAGTAAAATATAATAATGTTGCAATGTGGTATTCCTATTTGGAGTTCTGTTACAGACAGGCATGGTGCCAGGGCCCTATGAGCTCTGATAGACTGGGAGTCAGTTCCCTCTCCCCTGAGCCCCTGCCTGCATCCCTGACCCATTGCGGTGACAGTTGAGTGATTGGCTTGACCAACAGAAAGTAGGTGGGAGTGACATTGGCCAAGTTCGAGCCCAAACCTGAAGAGACTGTGCGAATTAATCCAGTGAGGTGAGCAGGCTCCTTCGTGGGTCCTCATGAGTCTACAAAATCTGAATCCTGAAGCAAAAATACCTGAAGAAGCCAGGCTGGCTCACAGAATGACTGCAAGGCCTGTGGGTTCAAAAGTGAGTGTTTTAGGGCTGGGGCCATGGTTCAGTCAGGAAAGAGCTTGCTGGCCAGACTGGTGGGTAAGGTGAACTCCAGTTCAGTGAAAGACCCTGTCTCAAGGCAGTAAGGCAGAGAGCTATAGAGGAAGACACCCCACATTCTACTGTGACCTCCACATGTATGTGCCCACCCATGTGCAGGCAATACTTATATCACACATACTTGCACCTCATACACACACACACACACACACACACACACACACACACACACACAGAGAGAGAGAGAGAGAGAGAGAGAGAGAGAGAGAGAGAGAGAGAGAGAAAACAAAGGCGTGGTAACCAGTGGACTTTGAGGTCTTTTATTTTTCAGCAGAAATTACTGAATACAACACCCTGCCTGATCCACTCCCATCCACTTTGTAAAGGGCACTATATACTACATACTACACACTACATACACATCTCCACATTTTAAGCATCCATCTCAGGGACACAGAATGGGAAGGGCAGGTGTTTGGCCCCACTCTGAGCTGGAAGAACTGCCTGAGCTCTGTGGGGCTGGTGGGATTGCCTGTGCAGTAGCATAAGGCTGGAGAGCCAGCCCTATTCTTATCCCTTCTCTGGTCCTTCCACTGGCTCAGGCTGGGATGAGAGTGGGTTGCTGGGGAGTTGCAAAGAGAGCTATGGTTTCAAAGAACCAGCAGGGGCTCTCCACCCGTGGTTACTGGAAAAGGTCACTGTTGCCGATTCAGCCCACAGAACAATGACATTTCAAGGATCAGAGAAAAGGTTAAAATATTCCTATAAATCTATTCTTGGGACTTTTAAGTATTTCCAATGTAAAGGGAAAATGTCATTTCTTTTCCCCCCAAGAGTGGTGGAGGGTGGATTGCTGGGAATGGGAATGGGTGGGTTTGCCTGCCAGGATGAACACGGAGGAAGGAAGCGCCATTCCAAGACTTTCCACGTGGAAAGGAAGGTGCAGTTAACCTCAAACCTCGCTTGTTTATGGAAATTGAATCTCCAATGGTCCCTGGAAAAGCTTTCCCAGGGGAGAGGTGGGCACTGTCGATGACAGAGCTGTTTGCTCTCTGAGAGTGGCTGATGGGCCAGCACTCTAGAGACCTCAATGATAGCAGGACTGGTAGGGGCTGAGGCCAGCAGCAGCAGAGAACCCCAGAAACCTGGCAGCCCATCTTTCTACCTTTCAGATCCTTTAAAAATTAGTTTATTTTGTTGTAGTTTTAGATAGGGTCTTGTGTAGTCCAGGTTGATTTCAACTAACTTTGGACCTTGAACTTCTGATCTCCCTGCCTCTCAGTACTCTTTTATGCCTGGGTTCTACTGCTACCGCACTCACAGTTTATGTAGGGCTGAGGGTTACTAGGGCTTTGTATGGGTTAGACAAGCACCCAATACCTGAATTACAGCCACAGGCTGAGCTTCAGGACCTTATATCCAGCTGCTCATGTGTTTTTGTGGTGAGGTTCCTGCTCACCAATCTTATGGGAGCCCTGCTGATTCCCTGTCTCTTGGACTCCATGTTTGAGGGAACGATGTAGCCCTCTTCCTAGTTCAGCAGACACATCTAAGAGTTACATTCTGAGTGCCTGGCATTGTCTCCAACACAGAGTTAGTAAGAGAGGGACTCTTACCCTTCTTAGAACAGTTAGTAGAGTGTTTGTAGGGACAGACATTAAGGGACAGGGACCCCCTGTGGGTCCATGGCTAACAAATTTGAGGGTGAGGTGCGAAAGCAGCCCAGAGAAGATTTCCAGAAAAGGCTTCCCAGAGGGTCCATTTGAACTGAATCAGACCCATGGGGCATCTTTCTTCGAGACATAATGCGG
Organism: Microtus ochrogaster; assembly: GCF_000317375.1. NCBI lineage: Eukaryota > Metazoa > Chordata > Mammalia > Rodentia > Cricetidae > Microtus > Microtus ochrogaster. The sequence continues at coordinate 18,023,460 of NW_004949096.1, read as the reverse complement.
GCAAAGGTTTGAGGATCATGGTGCACTCCAGGGAGAAGACAGCTTGCTAACAACACTGCTTTGAGTCAGGCATCTGGCTTGCCTGGTTAGGGGGCTGCCCCTCCCCACAGTCTTCCCGAAGCAATGATATTCATAGTCCCCAAGTGTCACTCACCTCCCACAGCCCATCAGTCACCCAGTCCTGTCTCATCTGTCTCCCAGACACCTCTCCTCACTTTCCACCCCTGCCATCGCCCACAGACACCCACACAGGGCCTCAGCATCCTCCAGGGATAGGCCACCAGTCTCTGCAGCAGGTCTTCCTGGAACAGGCTCCCTGCCTGCTGGCCCATCCTGAGCAGTTTGGGGATAGATATGCCTAGAAGTTCTCATCTTGACCTCTCATTCCCAGTGAGATCCTTCTACTGGCTTCTGATGTGCAAAGGAAGAGGTCCCTCGTGGCCAGAAGCACCACCTTAGCCTCTGAGTTCCTCATCCTGTTTACCCCTCCAGCCCTCAAGCATCTGGCTGCAGAGACCCATGTACTCTTGCTGCCTCTGCCTGGAACCTCTTCCTTGAGCTTGTCTGCCCTGTGATTTCCACACGGTGCTATAGATACAGATGAATAAACAAGGCTAACAACCATTTACTGACCACCACAGTTTCTCCCTGCGTCTTACATTGCATATTCCCACAGTGTTTAGGATCATCCTTGTGTGTACATATGTAAGTAGTGTGTGTGGATACACATGCCAGTGTGGGCAAATGGAGCAGAGGCGAAAGGAGCATGCTGGGTGGCCTGCTCCATCATTCCCACCCAGTCTCCCGAGACAAAGTCTCTTGCTGACTCCAGCTAGACCTGTGACTAGCAAAGCCTGTCTCTATTCTTTCCCTCCAACTCCCAGTTACAGGTATATGTGGCCATGCCCAGCTGCTTACATGGGTGCCAGGGAATTGAACTCAGGTCCTCATGCTTGCACAGAAAGCACTCTTACCTGCTGAGCCAACCACCAAGCCTGAGATCACCTTTTTAATATAAGGCTTTGTTTTTAGGTACTTCTCTCATTAGTGCAAGCCTTCTCCATGGCCAGAGGACACTCACAGAGTGGACTGTCACACTTTTGGCTTCTGGGGAGGGAGGTAAATTCCCTGATCCTCATTGGTAGAGAAGGGCTGAGTGAGTTTTTGGGGCTAGAGCTGGTGCTAAGCCAACAAATAGGACCCCTGGCGCCAAGGAAACCACAGCTGGAGTGGGATCTAGGTGACTGGCCACTGATGTAGGGAAAGGTCAAGAACAGGTTAATGGGATCAGCAGGCCTATTAATCTTGTAGTGAGCAAGCCCATGAGTTCTCCTGTCTTCTCCACATCCAAAAAGACACTTTGTATCCTCAGGAAAGTGGCTGGGTAGAAAGATCCCAAGGCCTATAAAGGTGATTTAGTGGCAGTGCCTGGGGAAGGGGAGCAGCAGAGCACAGGGCAGTGGAGAGCTGAGACAGGACACCCTGGGTGAAAGCCCCCAGCGCCTCCTGCAGAGGCAGGGCTGAAGACAGTCAGAGCAGAGAGGGAAAGAGAGGGGAAGGGAGCCACATCCGGTTCTACAGGCTGTGGATGTGAGGAGCAGGTGAAGACAGAAGACCAGACTCTCTGTATATTTTCCATCTTTACGTGGCTTGATCTTAAACTCTGTTTCTTTTATTTTTATTTTTAATTTTTGGTTTTTTGAGACAGCGTTTCTCTGTGTATCTTTGGCTGTTCTAGAACTCACTCTGACGACCAGGCTGTCCTTGAACTCAGAGAGATCTGCCTGCCTCTGCCTCCCAAGTGCTGGGATTAAAGTTGTGTGCCACCACACCCAACTACTTTCTTTCTTTCTTTTTTATTTTAAGGACTTTATCCTTTCTTTTCTCTCCCAAACCTACATATATTTTTAAACACATTGTAAACCATTTAGAGGCTTTCTTCATCTGAATCTATCTTTACTGTATATCTCTCTTTTTCTGACCACATGAATCTAAAATTTGCTAAACAGTATGGCTAGGATTAAAGCTGCGGCTTTGGCAGCTGGATCCAACCCATTCCTTAGCTTTCTGAGAGCCTAGGCTCATGGCAGAGGTGACATGTTTATTGCCACAACTCTACGGCATTTCAAGGTCCCTGATACCTTCATGAAGCATGCTGTTGGCCATTCATACACATCATTTAAGTGTTTGGTGGTGGGAGCCCCTTAAAAGAGCTGCAAGGTTTTTGCTTCTAAAGCTGAGTCAGGAAGCCTCTCTTAAATGAGGTGTGCTTGCCTCTAGCAAATAGAGTCCACCTGAGAAAATGCTGCTACCAAGAAGCCATGCTTAACATTGTTATTTTGTGTCTAGAATTACTTCCCAAGCTCTCTCAGGTTTTATGTGGATGCAGTTGTCCACGTTGGTGCCATTTGTTGACCGAGGTTTCTGTCCCACCAGGTCCCACAGTCATTCAGTCCCAAAGAAATACACAGAGGTCTACCTTAATTATAAACTGGTTGGCCTATTAGCTCAGGCTTCTTATTAACTAATTCTTACATGTTACATTAACCCATTATTCTTGTCTGTTAGCCATTTGGATTGGTACCTTTTTTGGCAAGGCAATCACATCTTGCTTCTTCTGCATCTGGGTGATGACTGCAGACTGACTATTCCTTCTTCCCAGAATTCTCT
>NW_004949096.1:18008088-18019905 GCF_000317375.1 Microtus ochrogaster | reverse complement strand
GGAAATCAGTGTTTCGGTTTCTCAGGAAATTCGGGATCAACCTACCCCTGGACCCAGCAATACCACTCCTGGGAATATACCCAGAATTCTCTTGTTCTCATTGCCCTGCCTCTACTTCCTGCCTGGTTGCCCCACCTATACTTCCTGCCTGGCTACTGACCAGTCAGCATTTTATTAAAATACTATTAACAGGGTGCAGACCATTGTCCCACAGCATGCCATGGTGACTCAGAGGCAGGATCTCTCCCTCCTCTTTGACCCTGAGATCCTGAGGGGTCCATGAAAGGCTCAAGATTACATACCAATTGGAGTCAAGGTCAGGGTTCAACTTCACCCCAAGAGGTCTTCCATGTAGATTCTGAGATATATTTTTGATTTTGAGTGAGTCTCATACTGTCTACTTTTGTCCCCAAGTGAAGCCACAAGTTCTGGGAATCTCTGAGACTATCAGTCTATACCCAGCTTCCCGGAAGTCTCTCTAGAAGGGTTCTGGGAATCTCTGAGACTATCAGTCTACACCCAGCTTCCCGGAAGTCTCTCTAGAAGGGAGTTGGGGGTCCCTGCATTGGTGCTGCTGCCTCCAGCGTGTACAGGATAAGACTTTTCTCCATGGCTGGGAACATCACAGTAGGTTGGTTCCTTATCCTTAAGTCTCTGAGGACTCAAGGGTGAGAATCAGAACCTTCTAGATCACTAGACAGAAATGGTGCCTGCAGTTCCTCTCTGGCCAGGAGAAGCTTGTTTGCCAGTCGTTCCTGGATCTAAGAGCTTGGGTGGTAAGAACTGTGCTGGGATTGTCCTTCTTGCCTAAGCTCCTTGTATGTCTGGCCCAGCCCCGTTTCTAACTTGGGTAACTATATGAGCCCAAGCCAATGAGAGGAGGATCCGATGCCTTAGACAGCAAGTGACAGGCTTCATAAGCACAAACAAGACCTGGATTGTCTCATAGATAAGACATTCCAAAGGAGTTGCTTAATTCTATGACTCAAATACCCTTCAAGCTCACAGTTCTCTCCCTTCTTTATCTGACTTCCGTGGGTGGAGAGTTCCATAGTTACAAGGGCTCTTCCCTTGTTTGGCTGGTCAGAGCACCCCATCCCCTGACCACCCCAGAATGTAGCCATTTGATTCCTCTGATTGGTTTGGGTCAACTTTGACTCACTCCCATGATGGGAGGGGCTCAGCCATCCCTGATCTTCCATCATTGGGGAGGCTCCACACTTCTCAGAGGACAGGGCTTGGGGGACAGAGGGCCCAGAGTAAGTCAGAGCTTACATGACCCACCACTGTCCTGTCCCAAATCCCTGGTGGCTGATCTCAGAGCATTCTTCCCTCAGTCATGCAGGGGTTTCATCCAAAAGCTTTCTGGGGGGTGCTAGTGTCTTCCCAGATTTCCAGAAGTGACTTTGAAGCTGGCCTCACTCAGGGGGAGCAGGAATCCAGGACTGGACAGTGGCCAGAACTCAGGGGTTCTGGGACTTCCCTCATTTAGTGCAGCTCCCAGACTGCAGCTTTCTGGGACAGTGAGCAGAATAGAGTAGATAAAGGGGGCCTTTGGGTGACTGACCAGCCAGTTGCTTCTTCTCCTGTGTGCTCAGAAAGACCGGTGACTCCTGGGCTTCTGTGTCCCTGGTGTCTTTAAGGGAATTCAGTGTAACATCTGTATCAAGGGATCTTGTACAACCAACAGCTGATGGATCTTGGGAGAAGGAGATGGACTAGGGCCCAGTATAAAGACAGGATCAATGACTATCTTGATTCAAACAGAAATTATTAGGTTTGCTCAGCCTAATCCAGATGCAAGCCTTGCAAACAGCAGGTGCTTAAGCAAAGAGCCAGGGACTGTGGCTGAGGATTCTGAGCAGTGACCTGGGGACCCATCTAACACAGACCTAGGGTATGCTTTGCCTGAATCAGGGGTCCCCATCTATCTGCACATCTGCCTAGGGACAAATTTCAGTTTCGAGGTAGACTTGAGGAGTGCACAGTATAGGGCTGTGGCTGAGAGCCCAGTGCCCAAGGTCACACAGCTTCTTCCTCAGCAGGGCTAGCTCTGGCCCAGGGGCTTCAGGATACACAGCACCCCAGGAACACCCTGATGGCTCCCACAGGCTCTTCAGACTGCAGGCATTGGGGAACCAGGACTAAGGCTGGGGACAGCTGCCAGGGCACTATGGCTGTTCATGCTTTGGAAACTTGGGGAGCTGGACTCACCCTGGTAGACTGAGAGGTTACTATGGCCGGGACATAGGTTCAAGTTCAAGGGGCTCCAGATTCAGTTACTAAGACAAGAACATCCATTTATGTTTGAGATAAAAAACCAAACATTCAAAGCCAGGGACAGAAGTACATACCTAGGACCCTAGAACTCTGGAAATTGAGGCAGGGAAATTATGATTCTTAGTCCAGCCTGGGCTACAACAGTGATACCCTGTTTCAAAAACTATCTAAATCCAGGCATGGTGGTACATGCTTGTAATCTTAGTACTCAAGGGTTAGGGGCAAGAGGATTACTGCAAATTTGAAGTCAGTCAGGGATACATCGGAAGACGACGGTGTCTCAAACAAAACAAAACAAAACGAAACTCAACAAAACAAACCAACCACAAAAGTAGGTATATTTATTATTATAGTTTTTGCCATTGATCGTCACTGTCTCAAGCACGGACCTTAGCATGAATTACTCGATAGACTGTTTCTGATAGTAGTCTTGCATACAGGCATGGACAGGGTGAGATGGAAGAAGAGTGAGGGCCACTTCTAGAAGGAAAGCCCTGAGCACCCGGTCCCTGCCCATCTGTTCACTTGGAGAATCCACAGTGGAAAGGGATGAAGCACTGGGTTAGGAGTCCTCCTTATCTGTCCTTCTGATCCTGAAGAAGATGTGGCTTCCTGCTGCCTCCCCAGAACCTGCTGTGATTGTTAACTGGAGAGATCAAGGTAGGATAACTGGAGAGGGGAGACTCAATGATAGACTGTCTACAGCAGGTTAGCCCGTGGGCGTGTCTGATGTGGGAAGACCAGCCCACTGTGGGCAGCTCCATTCCCTAGTAGAGGGGTCTTGAATTGTCTGAGTGGAGAAATGGAGGCATGCACCAGCAGGTCAGCATTGATTCCTCACTTCTCTCTGCTCTGTTGCTTCTGTCATTACATTTTATTACAGTTTTAGAAATGAAGCTAAGGTCATGATCATAGGGCTGTGGAGGTGGCACTCAGGTGTTGGAATTCGAGAAGGAATGGAAGGCTGGGGTGGGCCAAGTGCTGTGGAGCCTGGTGTATGCGGTTCCCAACAGCCTCCCAGAGAAGCAACTGCCTTGCACAGGGAGAGGGGCTGGGTCTCTAGCACAGCCCTTAGCCAACGAGCCTGTGTAGGGCCAGCCCTGCTGAGATGGGGAAGGGCAGGCTGGGCTCTTCGGTGTCCTTGACAGTCATGTCCCTTCACCGTGGCTTCTCCCTGACCTCTAGTCCACTCTGCTCACACAGAACAGAATCTTGGCTTCAAGAGGGGCTTGGGCTGATTTGAATAGAAATGAGTCCCTTCTGTGTCTCTCAGGCCCAAGCAGCCCTAAAACACTAATTAGTTGAAAGAGAACCAGCTCTGCTCCAGGATGTTCTAGAGAACTCACACCCCCTCCTCCTTTCTTTCCCCAGTTTTCTTGCCCCACACCTTTGTGCTGTAGATGGGTGTCTCCCACCTGTGCCTCTTTGGGGGGGGTATATGGCTCTGGAGGCTCTTCTGATAAGCCGTGTCACTGAGAGTTTCTTACTGTGTGATCACAGTGACAGCAAAATCAGAGAAGTCTGACCTCAATCCATGTCCGGGGAGAGATGACTTGCCTAACCTGCCTCCCAGAGGGCCAGGGGTACCCACCTCACAGGAGGGCCGGGGGTACCCACCTCACAGGAGGGCCGGGGGTACCCACCTCACAGGAGGGTCATGGGTACATGCCCTAGATGGCCCTTTCTAATGGGGGAGGGTGTGTCTCCCTTGGTCCAACCTGCCCCTTTCTCTGGCTGGCCCTGGCTAGAATATCCAGCAAAGACTCAGGTTCTGGATCTCCATCCGCCCCCTGTCCCTGTCAAATCACCCCTAGGCCTTTTCTTTCCTCCCTCTGGTAAGTCAACCTTCCTCTCTCTTGCCTTATCTGTCCCCCTCTCATCTCGACAATGACCCCAGTCAGGACAGATCAGTGCAGCTGCTGTACAAGGACACGGAGGGGCCAGCGAGTTCTGGAGGGAAATTAGACATAATGAAGAACAAGAGTGCTCAGCTAGAAAGCCCTCGAGGAGTCCCCAAGGCCCCCTTCATGGTCACCACTGAGGGCTCTCATACCCCCCACTGCTGGCCCCCAGCATGGTTTTCTCAGAATTCAAGGACTGGACTTCGGAGCTGGGATGTAGCGGGGTTGGTAACTCGTACAGAGCCCCGAGTTCCATTCTCTAGGGTGCTGCCCACACCTGGGATTGCAGTGCTTGGGGGGTCAGAAGTCCAAGGTCATTCTCATCTACACAGTGAGTTCAAGGCCAGTCTGGCTCGCAGGAGAGCAGGGGCAGGGGTGGCAGGGGTGGCAGGGGTGAGGAGAACAGAGCTGAGATGGCTCTGCAGGTGAGGTGGTTGCATGCGAATGGCCCCCCACAGGTCCATATACTTGAATGTTTGGTTCCCACTTAGTGGACGTATTGGAGGAGTTAGGACAGCAAATGTAGCCTTGTTGAAGGAGGTGTGTCACAGGGAGTGGACTCTGAGGTCCACACCAGGCTCTCTCCCCTCCCTCCGGCTGCAGCTTAGCAATCAGATGTGAGTCCTCAGCGCCATGCTGGCCTGCCTACCACCACACTCCTGCCATAATGATGATGATCCTCTGAAAGTGTAAGCAACAAAAGCTGCTTTCTTGGTCGTGGTGTCTCATCACAGCAAGAGACCTTACTTAGGTAGGACGGCAGGTAAAGGGACTGGCTCACAAGCCTGCTCTGGTGACCTGAGTTCGGTTCCTGGGACCCACATGAGAAAAGGAGAGAGGTGACTCCTGCAAGCTGTCATCTGACTGACACACATATGCTATGAACATTTATACAGCAACACACATGCACATGGATAATTATAAAAATATCACTTTAAACCAGGCGTGCCTGTAATCCCAACACTCAGAAGGCTAGGGCCAGAGGACTGGAACCGAACTTCAGGCTAGTCTGTGGAAGTGGAATTTTTGGGGGGCTCCATATCACAAAAATCAACACAGACTTATTATTAATTATGAAATCTCAGCCTTAGCTTAGACTTGTTCCTAACTAGTTCTTATAACTTAAACTAACCCATATCTTTTAATCTATGTTCTCTTACATGGCTTGGTTACCTTTACTCTGTAAGTTGATTCTGCTTCTTCTCCAGCTGGCTGAAGACTCTGCTTTCTCTTAGGGGAATTTAGAATCCCCTAGGGGACACACCTTGGAGTGAGTCCATGAGGAGTTTCTGGAGAGGTTTAACAATGGGAAAGACCCTGATCATGACAGCCACCTACTCACAGAATGGCTGCTGGATGCCCACTGTGCCCTTCCTCAATAGGGTTCTGGGACTTCAGAGGGGCTGACCATCCTAGCACGGAGACCTTCCATCTGAAGCTAGCTGCTCTCCTGTGTCCTAATGTGTCACTTACACACATTGTAAGTGACAATGGTGACCCTCCTGAGGACTTTGTAGAGAATGTGAGGAAATGCTGATTTGTCCTGGAAGTCCACAAATGCCCTAGAAATGTCCCCCTAGCTTTCTTGATGAGGTCGTGGCCACACAGAATTGAAGGTTAGTCCAGGTAAGGTCCAAGGAGCCCCAGGAGAAATAGAAAGTGCTCCCCATGTCAATGTAGCCAGAGTGTAGACATGTGAGGGGTGGATGAAGGCACATGGGTTTCTAGCCTCCAAGCCTGCCTGTTTCCGAATACGGAAGCTACAGCTCAGAAAGGACAATGGAGCTGTCATAAGACACACAGCACATCAGCGGCGAAGCCAGGATTGAAAACACTGCAGGCTATGTCTTCTCTCAGTCCAGCGAAGGAAAGCAGAGGTCCCGAGCTGGAGGGCATATGAACATCTTCCGAGGGCTCTGGATTTACACTCATGGCCTCTATTATTTAGGGCTACAGATATGGAAAGCCAGATGCCAGTCCCGTCAGGCAACCATAATCAGGACTCACACCATATCTCTTTGGAAACAGTTCACACCTAAAGGTCCTTCCTGCTCCCTGTCCTCTGCAGTTCGTGCCTGTGTGACTCACTTTGGGCTGTCCCAGCTGCAGCTGTCGGCTGAAGCACCAAGTCCTGGTGCAGATAGGTAGAGAGGGCTGTCATGCTGGTATAATGGGCAGGGACTAGGGGTAGGCCTATGTTGAAGGCTGCATGAGTGTTCTCATTTACATATTACATAAACGTGTGAGGCGGGCATTGTCTAATCCCCAAATCACAAGGGAGCCGGCTGAAGCCCAGAGAGATGAATACATTTGCCCCAAGACACACAGCTAGTAGGCGCCAAAGTCAGACTCACACCCAAGGGTTTTTACTCAGGGCTTTGAGAGTTCCATTACATCAAGATGTCCCTAGAGAAAGAAAGAGAGAGAGAGAGAGAGAGAGAGAGAGAGAGAGAGAGAGAGAGAAAGCACTTGGGAGTTGTCCCCACTGGGGGGGAAAGGCTTGGAAGAGGGGGCACAGGGAATGGAGAAAATCAGCTACTCCTTGGTACCTTTGTGATTTGAATTTCACACCAAACCCCACACTGAGTTGAACCTCACTTAGAGGGTGGAGTGGTGCTCATTGGGTGAATCTGTGGGGCTAAAGGTCTAAATGGGGAAACTGAGGCTCAGATAGGCTTGAGAAACTCCCTAGGCTACTGTGGCCAGGCTGTAGCCTAGAACTGTGCCCCTGCCACTGCCCCTGCCCCTGCCCCCAGTGAGCCCTCTCCGTCTAGAGCTCTGAGACTGGAATGAGGTCCTCTCTGTAAGCTATTAACTCATGACTGAATCTGACTGGGGTGTTTAGTGGTAGGAACATTGAATAGTGGTTAGGATAAGATAGGCGTACCAGGGTAGAATGTCATTGAATGCTGGTGGCTTTACAAGAGAGGGAGAGGCCAGAAGATGTACCTGAGGGCAATCTCTGTCCCCTTGTGGCCCCCGTGCCATCTCAGGACTCTACCAACAAGAAGGCCACCAGACATGGTGCCGTGACCTTGGCCCAGAACTCTGAGCCAAAATAAGTCTCTCCCTAATGTTCCCAGTCTTTGGCATTGTTATCTGAAGCAGAAAATGCTATAATTTAGCAATTTTAGCATGTAGATGGAGTCTTGGTTCTGGGCCCAGCTGGTCTCACAGATAGCCAGTTCTTCTCCATTAGTGAATGACAAGGGTCAGTGGAAATTTCCACAGGGTTGCTGTGCTGTGAGGGTGTGCACATGAACGGGCACGCCAGCTCATTTCTCTCTTTCCTTTAGCTTTTCTTTCCCCTTGCCTCTGCATCCTCACTGCCCCCCCATCCCAACCCTTCATCCACCCTTCCCAGGATGGGGTGGGGAGGGAGCTGGCAGGGGCATTCCAGGTCTCATTCTTCAGTCAGGTGGAGAAGTAAAAATCTGCCTTGCCTCTTAGCCCTGCTCCCTACCCTCCATCTCAAATAAGCTTCTTTCCCACGGATTGCTATGGAAGAAGAGAATGAGGGAATTATTTCTGTTTTGCTCCTAGAAAACTTTAAAATGCTATCACCATGGAAACCGCTCTGAGCAACCATGGAGCCTGCTTTGGGGGAGGGAGAGAGACAGGCAAGGGGAGGGGAAGCGGAGGAAGAGATCCTCACAGGTCTCCCAGCTGCCTAGGTATTACTCCATCTTTCGGTTTAGGATCCCCAGCAGGATCAGGCTTCCCTACTTTGCGGTGACCAGGTCACTGTGATCTGCTCCTGCTTCGTGATGAGCCCCTATTCACCAGCCTCACTGAGTCTATGTGAGCAGCAGGTTAATGTGAGTGGGAGAAGAGAGCAGAGCTAAAACACAACTGGCCTTTTCCTTCTCTAAAAGGAGGAGCAATGGACACTCCTTCAGAACCTACTAGCGATGTATGCCTTTCTACGTCCGTCCATCCAGCCTGTCAAAAAGACAGCTGTCTTTCCATTCCATAAAGGAAGAAAATAAGGCTGAGATGCCAGTGAACACCTCTTCCCAGGCCCTGAACAACAGGGAGCAGGAGAAAGGATGCCTGGAAGGAAATGGTTAAACATGGGAGGAAAATCTTCTTGCCACTTAAATGGCAGTGCTTCCTTGTGCAGGGAGAAAGTGAACGTAAATCGTGTATTATTCAGCAAGAGCTAGGATATGCTACAGCAATGAACAGAATGCTCGTGCAGTTGATGGAGGCACTGTATCTGCAGAATTCAGTCTGCGGCATGCCAGGCACCACACGAGACACTTGGTAAACTCAGAATTCTCTCACACAGCCTTGTTTTTACTCCAGGTTCACAGAGGAGGAAGCGAAGTCAGTGGGGTGACAAAATGTTCTGGGACAGCATGGTCTCATTTGTGAGAACCGGCATCAAAGGTGCCATGAGATTGAGTAGAAAGATAGATGGCATTGAGCATAAGTCTATAGGGGAATCTAGAACAGAAGTGTGGACTCTGATGGAAGAAGATCAGTGGGAGCCAGTTATAAGGATCAGAAAGGAGTATGAGACAGGACAAAAGTGACTTCATCCGAGCCAGCATGCAGCTGGTTTGTCTGGAGTCAGCATCTAAGGCTTCTGGCACATGCCTAGAGCCAGTGAAGTTCCCGTAGCACTGGGTAAACAGACCAGAGAGACTGACAACCAACTCTGGTGAGCTCAATGCAAGACGGCCACTATCAGGCTAAGCTGAATGCTTCCACAGATGGCCAAGAGAGGGCTCATAACCAGCCCAGTGAATACCCTTCCCAAGGAAGTGACAGTGGGAGCAGGTCCTACCTGGACCCAGAGGAAGGAGAGAGGATATGCTTTCCTTCCTGGAAGAGAGGAAATGCTGTTGTGCATCTTAACTGCCATGTGCTTCCTTTCTCAGAAAGAGAAAGAAAGTGGTGTATCATTCAGCATGGGTTAGGTTTTGCTGCAGTGACAAATATCACTAGATATCTGGAGCTCAGTATCCTGATATCTATTTTTCATTCATGCTACATTTTACCAGCTAGTTACCTCTGCTGAGTACAAACCACTGGAAACTTAGTGGCTCAAAACCAGTAACCATTTAATACAAGGGACTATATGGGTGTCTGACCTTTCTACATTGTCATCTAAAATTGAATTGGGTGCATTTGTAGCTGAACTGGGACACACATGGCCCAACAGATGCCTGGTTAATACTTCTCACAGTTCTTGGGGTAGCTGAGGGTGGCTCTGGACTGCTGCTGCCCAGGAGGGGTCTTGGTTATAGAGGTCCTGTTCACATGTCTGACACTGCTAGTGGGAGAGCGGAGACCCCTCTTTGTGGTCTCTCTCCCTTCCAGGAGGCCACTGGAGGCTTGCTCACAGTGGCGTTAGCATTTCCAGCTGAGAAGAAAGACCAGATCCAATGTGGATACCTCTGCTTCCTCCTTTTCTGTTATCATATTGACCAAAGGTGCACCGTAGAGAAGGGTCAAAGGTCATGGGAAGGGACTCCCTAGCCTCACAGAGGGAATAGCAGGGGGCTGAGCATCATGATAGCCATCTTCCAGCCTTCCGACGCATCTTCATTCCAGGTCCTCTGAAAAGTCTAGCCCACATCCTCCTCATTCTGGAAGGGGAGGAACTGAGTGTGGCTTCATTTATCACAGTGTTTGGCAAAGTCAAAAAAGGATGTGCTGAATGTCACATGGGATCTTACAGTCCCGTCAAGTAAGTGGGACATGACTCTAGGCATTGGTGGGAGCAGATTATAAGGCCGCATTCAGTTTCATAGGGATGAGGAAGTAAGACCACAAACATCTAGAGAACAGTGGTAGGGACAGGGCTGGTGTCATTCATAGGATACTCTCTACAGGATGGACCAAAGTGTGAGCCCCTTGGCAGGTTTGCAGTGGAGGAACTGTCCCACCTAAGGCTACTCACTTGACAAGAGGCACAACTAGGCCTGGGACCTAGGGGATCCTGTCTAGGCATGCTGTCCATTGTCCCCCACTTCTTCAGAGACCACAGACTAGATGCTATAAGATGACTTAGCCACTCCCCCATTCGATCCTCACTACTGAAACATCACCATGGACAAGAGGTGTGAAGATAGGCTGAACCAAGTCCCTGCCCTCACGGAGCTGTGATTCCGGACATCCCTCTCTTATTCCAGAGGTCAAGAGACCTTTCAAACTTTGCTTCTGAAAAATGGCGAGCTCCCCACAAATCAAAGGATCTAGGAGAGGCTGTCCCAGTCCGCGGGTTTCTCAGAAAGCCTCTTGGGCCCATTAGCCTCTTAGTGCCCCTGCAGGAGCCACACAAGTGCTCAGTGGGGAGCAGTGAAAAAGGGGTACCATTGCTCTAGAGCAGGGGCATCTCTTGGCTGCTCCTGCCGAAGAGGGTTGGGGACCCATCTGTGAGGTCAAGGACTTGGGGAGCCACATGGTGGAGATCCTATGTATAGGAGAGAGGGGAGGCCACAGTTGTTCTGAGTAACCCACAGCCTAACAGTACCCAGTTTGTGTCACTGCAGATGGACACCAGGCATCAAACAACTAGACAATTTGGCCCAGGTTCCTTTCTCTGTTCTCACTGCTTTCCAGAAATTCAAGACTGGCTGCTGCATGCCTGTCACATGGTTCCAGCTTCCCTGGGCTCCTCCAAGGGATAAGAACCTCACTATCTCCAGAAAGTGTGTGTCCCCAAGCCCTTTTTCATTATTTAGTTCACAAATTTCATATTTCACCAACCACATGGGGCTAGCATATGCTGGGCTGCTGTGTCCTGGGTGCATCGACACCCTGGTGGCCTTGGGCTCTGGCCAGGAAGGCAGTGCTATATGAGCAGATGGACAAGGCTCAGTCTGTCAGTCAAAGATGCTGGGCCTGCACTTGCACTGGCTCCCAGAAAGTACAACTATTTATGAAAGATGAAGTGTGCCAACCTGGGACACCTGCTCCTTATGCTGGAGTGGTCTGTGCACATCAGAGGCCCAGTGTGAGCTCCCACCAGCCCCATTTCTGCCCCACCCTAATCTCCATCCCTTGGGGGATGGAGGAGGATGTTTTGTTTTCTCTCGTCTTTCTCTCTTTCAGTCCAGTTTCTAGGGAAGGAGGGTGTTTCCTTGGGGAAGGTGACATGAAACCTTGCTATCCCCTCGGAACTGTACTGGCTTCATCCTCTCTTTCCGAGCTGCTCTCTGGCCACTGACACCTATATCCCCTGTGACTGGCCTTGTCCTGGTGGCAGTGATTAGGCTCTATCAGCGCAGGCCCATGCAGCCTAGGCATAGCACACAGGCCTGGAGCTGTCTGTGGAGCATTCTGGAACAGATGCAGAGACAGGGCTTAGCATCCTGCCCCAGGGGGTTTTTCTGAGCTAGTCTGTTCTCACTTAGCAAATGGGTGGGAAGGAAACTTGTTCTTCAAGGTGGTGACATATTCCATGTCATCCAGGGTGAAAGTTTCACTGCTGTATGAGTGACGGAGCTCTGAGCCTGTGCTGAAATGGATGAAACAGAACCGTATGTCTGAAGACCTGGCTCTCCCACTGCACGGCAAAGTGGCAAGAGCTTGGGCACTGGAGTCCTCTGTAAGCCTCTCTTCATCACAGGGCCATCCTTGATTGTGGCAGTGACACTTGGGCACTGGAGTCCTCTGTAAGCCT
>NW_004949096.1:17980895-18007873 GCF_000317375.1 Microtus ochrogaster | reverse complement strand
CACAGGGCCATCCTTGATTGTGGCAGTGACACTTGTGGGCCTCCTTCCGGGGCTGCTGAGAGGTCTGGGTGGACCAGTGAAGGGGGAACTGTCCTGTCCTTCGAATTTTGTGCAAGTAACAGCCATGCCTGGACCTGGTAAGTGACCCTTCTGTGTCAAAGGAGCAAGGTGGAGAGGTCAGACAAGAATTAGAGGCCAGCGGGAGGCTCAGCAGGACCTGAGTTCAGTCCCTGGGCCCCTCATGGTGGGAGGAGAGAGCTGGCTCCCATCGATTGCCCTCCCACCTCCACATGGCATTCATACCTCCTCCAATGTAAACACGGTGATAAGAGACCTTCAGCTGAATGGGCTCTGTGCCTAGGAGTTTAGTTCTGCCCGTGCATTCAGGGGGCTTTCCACTGTGGAGCATGCCGCTCTTCAATGTGTGTTTTCTTCTCTGTAAAATGAGAACACCAGCATTGCAGTTAGGAGGTGTGATGAGGAAGTCATGGTTTTTTTGGGGGGGGGGATACTGTGTGGGGTCATTGAGGTCATAGGGTACACTCAGGGAACATGTTGGGGAGGACCTCCTGGCAAGCACTTTTACTTGCCATGTCATATGTGTACAGACCAGAGGCCAACATCTGGCATCTTTCTACCTTACTGTTTTTAAAGCAGGTCTCCCAGGGATCCTGGGGCTAACCAACTGGCCCTATGACCTGGAAGTGTACCCTTATTTGAAGAAGGGGTCTTGTACATGCTCTCCAGGATTTCACAGTGTGTGTAGAATGGGCCTTAAATCCAACCACTGGTGCCCCTATAAGAGAAAAGAAATGACATCTGGAAAAACACAGCCTCTTAGGAAAAGAGCCCTCAAAGGCAGAGTGATGCCTCTGTAGCCCTGAGTCAAGGTGCCTGGAGCCACTGGCAGCTGAGCTAGCAGGGGAGGCCTTCCCCTAGAGCCACTAGGGACAGTGACAGTGTAGCCTGACTGCACTGCAAGTTTGAACTTCTGGCTTCCAGGATAGGGAGGGAATGGGTTCTGCCCCCTGCCCCCAGTACTTGTAGAGCCCAGGAAGCTGCAGAACAAGGTGGGCTGGGGCCAACATACCAGATCTCCACAGGGCACTGAGGATGAAAGAGGAGGCCTGGGGGAGGTAGAGCCTGAGATGCAGGGGTTGTGGGACCAGTATGGCTATCTTTGGGAGAGAGTGAACAGATACCTGATCACACCCCTGAAGGCCATCACATCCTCTTACTTACTTCCTTGAGAGACTTCTGTGTCTTGTGTCCTCCGAGGAGGTGAATCACCTGTGTCTGCTTCCAGGGCACCAGCTCATGGGCAACCCTAGGTGAATCTTGGGCAGGCAGTTTTCTCCCTCTGGGAACGACCCACGTTCCCTGCCGAGCGCAAGCCAGGGAGCAGGAGCTGAGCCCAGGGGAGGCTTCCCTCCTGAGTGTCTCCTCTCTGCCTGCAAGAAAAACGGGTTTCTGGGCTCTCAGGAGAACTGTGCCTATAGACACGCAGGAGGGGACTTGGCTGGAGACAGACTCAGTCTCACAGGGAAGGTGGAAAGGACAGAGGCTTCCATCCCCAACATGGTGGGTAGTGCGTGGCATTGGCAGGGGCCACAGAAGGTCAGCTGGTGCAGCTCTGCCTTGGTCACCTTGCTCTCTTTCTTATTATTTGGCAGAAAGAGTGGATTGTGCCAGGACATGAGATCCTGTGTTGTTATCTCAAATGGACCCAAAGCAGGGATTGAGTAGTTGGAGCTAGGCTTCAAAGGGGACGAGTGACAAGGTACCAGGAAGGACACAGTGTAGCACATACTTCTAGAGAAAGAAGACTCCCAGCTGGAGGACAGTGGACATCAGACAAGCTGGGGTGGGGTGGGGGACTGCAGTGTAGGCAGGGCCAGGCACTGGTCCTTCCTGTGTCCTCAGCAGAGTCTTGAGATGTAGGGATTGCTGTGTCCACTTAAAGCTAGTCCATGTTCCAAGGGCAGTGTAAGGGGTGGACAAGCTGCCTGATGCCATGGGGTCAAGTTGGGAGGATCTCGGATGCTAGAATGTGGTGTCTGAACTGAGGATCCAGGTAGTGAGAGCCAGGGCAGGTGCCTGAGCAGGAGCATGGTACCGTGAAGGAGGTGTCAACACATGCCTGGGTGGTGGAAGGAAGACTGGTAATAATTCAGTGACAATATTCTGCTGCCCACCTCCCCTTGTATGAGGTGTGTAGGGGGTGGGGTGGCCTGGCTGGCCTGGAACTCAGAAACTTCTGCTTGCCTCTGCTTGCTAAGGTCAAAGATGTGCCATTTGCTTGGCCCTTACTTTATTACCATTATCTTAAGATTTATTTTGTGTGTGTGTGTGTGTGTGTGTGTGTGTGTGTGTGTGTGTGTGGTGAGTGAGTGAGTACAGGTGACTGCAGGATCCAGAAGAGGGCATTTAATCTCCCTGCCTCACATGGGTACTGGGAACCAAACTCTGGTCTTCTGCAAGAGCAATGCAGGGAAGTGTGTTCTTTTAGCCACAGGGCCACCTCTCCAGGCCAGAGCAGTAATTCAACAGTAACACAAAGTAACATCACATGAGAGGTGCAGGCAGCAGGGTGTCTTGCCTACCTTAGCATCTTGTTTCTTAAAGATGATATGAATCTAAGATCAGGCTGGAGGAGGCGCAGGCTCAGGGTGGAGAGAGGTGGGGAGTCCAGGGTGAGGCCAAATGAAGGGGCATGTGTGAACTTAGCAGGCTCTATGGTGACCCATGGGACTGCTTTGCTGGGACAGTGAGGGAGCTGGAGGTGGGACCTTGCTTGGGTTGTGGGGCATTGCGTTATTTTCCTGGCTATAACCAAACACCTGACAAAAGCAACTTAAGAAAGGGTTTATTTTGTCTGATAGATTGGGGTGCAGTCCATCTTGGTTGTGAAGTCATGGCCACAGGAGCTTGAGATGGCTAATCACATGACTCCCACAGTCAGGAAGATGCATGTCTGTGCTCAGTTCACTTTCTCATTTTCTCGGGATACTATCACATAGCCCAGGCTAGCCTCGTCTGTTGAGGATGATCCTGATACTCCACTCTCTACCTCTCCACATGTTGTGCCAACACACTTGGCTCGTGCAGTGTTGGGAACTGAACCCAGGGCCTGTGAATGTTAGGCAAGTACTCTATCAGCTGAGCTGCATTCCAGCCCTAACTTTCTCCTTTTTATTCAGTTTAAGGCCCCAGACCGTGGGATGCTGCTGCCTACATTCAGAGTGTATTTTCCCTCTTTAGTTAAGCCTTTCTGGGAAGTTCCTTGTAGACATGCTCAGAGGCGTGTTTCCATGGTGATTCTAAATCGGTCATGTTGATAATGAAGATTAACCACTATGGGCAGCAGCACCCAGCTAGGGCCAGGAACGCACTGTGCACAGCTTGACTGCCACCCAGCTGTGCAGTCTTGGGCAAAGCACTGCACCTCTCTGCACTCTGTTTCCTTGTCTTTAACCATACGTAACACACATCTCAAAAAATCCAGTTTGCTACAATACAGTCCTCTCCTCTGGCTTAGAGTGATGACATCGGGGACATTATCTTAGTTCCTTCTGGCCTCTTCTGGAGACGGGAATGGCTCCATGCCAAAAGTCTGGAGGCCAGCTACACGTGGAACCTCTCCTGATCCTGATGCTGGTCTCTCTGTAAAAGCCAGGTGTGCTCTGGGGACCAGGGGACACTTGCTGGTGGTGCCCTGCAGAGGCAGAGACCACTTCTACCTGGGTGGGAGGGTGGAGGCCTCAAGCCCCTGGCACTGGTGGTGGCAGTGAGGATGCTGGGAGCAGGCTGTGAGGGTGCTGGGAGCAGGCTGTGAGGATGCTGGGAGCAGGCTGTGAGGATGCTGGGAGCAGGCTGTGAGGATGCTGGGAGCAGGCTGTGAGGATGCTGGGAGCAGGCTGTGAGGGTGGTTGGCCTTTCCATTCCCTTGCCGAGGGGCAAAGCCGTTTCTGCTCCAGATGCGGCAGACACCAGGCTTCATTACTTCCAGGGATTCTGTCCATGTTCTTGCTCTCGATTCAATTTAAACAATCTGAGGTAATTAATTGAATTTGTTATTTGATTAATAAAGATAGAAATTTGGCTTAATTGCCGTGAAGGAGGAAGCCATGTTGAGACCTGAGGAGAGAGGATCCTGGAAGCTGCATTCTATTCCTGCCTTCCTTTTGGCCTGATCCTGCTCATTCCTCTTGTGTCCCCACTGCGTCTCCTCTGAGCTCCCCACCACTCCATTTGGAGACAGGGACTCTAAGTCAGAGCTATGAACTAGCAGGAGTGAGGAGGAGGCTGGGGAGCCATGTGACATGTGGGGGTGGGAAGTGGGAGGAGCCTCCACACACCTGCATGGGGCTTCACACTGAGAGGCAGAGGCTGGGGCAGGCCCCTGTGTGTGTAAGAAGTGCAGAGCAGCAAGAGAGGGAGGGGAAGTCCAGGGCGGTGCTGTCATCTGTCCGGAGAAGGCCGTACACAGTGGAAGCTGCCAGCACTGGCTACGTGAGGAGTCGCTGAGGACCAAGGATTAAAACTCGGAGGGCCTCCTAATATGGCACAAACCTAGCAACTCCACAAAATTCAGATCTATAAATTCGATTAAAGTGCATAGATTCAAAAGGCAAATGAAAGACTAGGGGAGATATTTGAAGCTCACATCACAAATGAAGATTGAATTCCTTCAATATGTAAAGAGCCCATCTGAGTCAATAAGAGAAGAACTCCACGTAAGTAGAGAACGGTTGGGAGGGACAGTTTGTAGGAAAGGAACCACGAATGCTAGTTGTTTATTTATTCATTTCTTTGCTTAGTAGTTTTTATGGGAGAGGTTCTCATGTAGCCCAGGATGACTCTGAATACTTGATTTGACTGCCTCTACCTCTGAGTTCTAGGATTATAAAACACGAACCATCTTGCCCAGGCTACAAATGACTTTTAAACATATGCAAAGTTGCTCATTCTCTTTCTGTAATGAGGGAAATGCAAATTAAAAGTGGACAGAGATTCCATTTTTATACTTAAGATTGAGCTGGGTGCTGTGAGACGTGAACAAACTTGTATTCACCCCAGATAGAGAACCAGGGACAAAGTAAGGATGCCTCCAGAGTCCAGCGTGGTGAGCCAGCGAGTCTGCAGGCGTTACTTATAAAAGTATAGATTAGGGGTTACTTCCAGAGGCAGCTGCATCCCCAAAAGCCCACCCCAGGATGGGCAACGACTTACGGAAGCTGGAATCCTGTATCTTTCTACACAGCTTGCAGTGAGCTCCATGGGCCAGTCTCATCTCCTCCACAGTCCTTGTGACTTATAGAATCTAGGGAGAGGGAGGAGCCTTTGAGTCCAGTAAGCTTCGGAGACTTCCTGAGGCTTGAGGTATTTGCTTCCTGTGTCTTAATGAGCTTTGCTTTAGAAGTTTCTGAGTCTTAAGGAGCCTCCCTCAGGGATACAATGTTTCAATTCAGAGAAAATTGCTACTCAACTGTCCACCCCTTCCTCTATTCTTTCCACCTCCTGTCCATGGTGCTCTCTGAGCCTTGGAGGTGACACAGATGTCCGAGCCTTGGATTATTCCGTCATAGCAACAGCTGCTTGTTCTCAGGAGTGTCTCTGTAGCCCACTGCCATCTGTAAAGGAAACACCCTTTTATGACCAATTGCAGCTGACAGCGGTGCTCTATGACTGTCTGAAGTAGAGATGTGATTTGACAGACACATCCCGTCCATTTCACAAAGCAATAGCTGTTGCTTTCCCGTCCACCCGTTTTTGTCCTGGTTCACAGGATCTTGAGTGACTTCCCTTCTGTGGAATAGGCTTTAAATCCAATCAGGAAGTTGTTGGTTGTATCCCAAAAGTCTGTGCCACTAGTAGACCTGCAGACACATCTTTCTTGACATTTAGATGGTGTTACATGCAGCATCTTCAACCAAATGAAACTACTGATGAAACCCTCCTTCAGCAAGCTTTGATATATCTTATAACATTATGTAAGCCAGCCAGCATGGAGTGAGTTTCCAGTGTAGTCCCAGCCTGATTTCTCTGTCACGTGACCAGCTCATGTGTTGTCTTCTGCCATAGAAACTTATCTAATTCTGGCATGCAGCCAAGAGCAGTCCCAGTGACCTTTCATTTGGGGGGCTTTGGGAACCTTCCTGGCCAGCAGTTCATGCAGAGGTTACCCACTCCTGGCACAGCAACTTTTACTTAACCAATTTAAGGTACTTGTCTTCCTCTAGACATGTAGGATATCCTCTGAAAAACTTTTACTGTTGTTTTTACCCCCGCCCATCCCCCAGGTGTTTGTGTAAATCTGCAAGACACTCTGGAGCTCAGTGGTTAAGGATACTTGTTCTTACAAGGACCTGGATTTTTTTTTCTCAGCATCCATGTGGGGCTCACCACCTCCGTGGATACTAAGCACACATATGAAGCACAGACGTGCAAGAAGACAAAACACTCATACACAAGAAACAATAAAATAAATATTTAAAAAATCTCTGAGACACTCAAGCATTAGCGTTATGTAAGCAGCCCCTTTTACAGAGAGTGTGACGGATCTGTGAGGGCCCACCATTGTCTCTCTCAAGTAAGTGCAGTCACCTTTGAGGGTTAAGGGGATAGTGGAAAAAGGGACACTAGCAAGGCCTAGTGGCATGAAAGGGTCTCATCACTTTCATCCGTTCTTCAGTTAGAAGACCGGTGTTGTGGTACAGTGACACAGACAGGAGACACTGCCCCATTTAGCCTTCCATGATCCGCACACTGCCCATCGCCCATGGTCTCAGCAGGGCTGGCTTGTGTCCTCACTTCACTCGAAGCTGCGGTGCCTGCTGCTGGAGCTGGCTCCCTTGTTCTGACAGCCCCAGGCCAGCGCTGTGGCCCTTCACTCTCTGTCAGCCTCATCTGACTGCTGAAAGGGACCCAGTCTAGTGAGCAAGCTCATCTTCAAGCATTCTTACCACACACTCTGGGGTGGGGATGGGGACACAGCTGCCCATCCCTAGGGCAAGCTCAATTATTTTTCTAATGTTGCCCGGGCTTTCGCACCTTTCTGGAGTTGACTCACACAGCCGTTTTTGTTTGTTTGTTTATGGACTAACCCTTCACACTGAGAGAAGATGCGGCACTGTGATCGGTTTGATAAACAGCTGAATGGCCAACAAGAAGGTGGGATTTCCAGCACAGAGGACGCTGTGAAGAGGAAGGAGGAGTCGCCAGTCAGATGCAGAGGAAGCAGGGTGTGTAGGGGATGAGGTAACAAGCTGTGAGGCATGAGGCACCATGCAGATGAATAGAAATGGATTGATTTAAGTTATAGGAGCTATAGACTGAGCTTTTATAACTAATAAGAAGTCTCCATGTTGTTTATCTCAATGAGCCACATTTTAGAAACAAAGGAGCCAAGAGGGTGTGAAAGAAAGATAAGATGATCAAAGAGATCCCCACAACCACTCACAGGCAAGTGTGGAAGGTTATGTCAAGCCGGAGTTTCTAAGGAAAAATAGCAATAGAAAGCCAACTGCTGTCGCTAGTCTTTCTCTGTCCCACCATCCAGCTCCCAAATAGACAACATGGAACTTATGAACTTCAGGAAGTCCCTGAAGCTTATCAGATACACAGGGCCCTTTCTTCCCCAAGATTAAATAAAAGTAAATACTGCGGAGAGGAGACTCTTCCAGCCGCTAGGCTGATGGCAAGTGATGGCAGGGTTCTCCTGAACATGGCTGGTGACTAAAGGGTGACTGAGACCTGGGCACAGAGGCTGAGTGAGTGGGGAGCTAGAACAAGTACAATGGAGAAGTGTGGCACATACCTATAACCCCCAAACAAGGAAGGCCGAGATAGGAGGATTGCTTTGAGTTTGAGGCCATTCTGGATGATCAGCCTGCAGGCCAGAGAGAGCCTGGATAGGAAGAACTGAACACATTATAAGCTATGTGAGGTGGTCTACAGCTGGATCCCCAGGACAGAAATAGACAAGTGTTTTGTGATTAAAGCCTAGTTAAGAGGGCTGGCATCAAAGGTGCGCACCTTTAATCTCAGCACTCAGGAAGCAGAGGCAGGTGGATCTCTGTGAGTTTGTGGCCAGCCTTGTCTATATACTGAGTTTCAAGCCAGCCAGGGCTGTGAAAGGAGACTCTGACTTTAAAAACAAAACAAAAAGAAAAACCCCAATCAAGCAAAAACAAAAACTGCATGCAAAAAAACTTGAGCTAAAGCACAACAAAACGGCCTGCCTATGCCTTTACTTGTCAGAGAAAACGGATTCTTTTATCTAACTGCTTTGAGACTGGCCCTGAGCTCCCTGTCTACACAGTGATGACTTTGACCTTCTGCCCGCACCCGCTTAGTGCTGGGGTCGCATGCATGCACTGTGGCACCAAGTTTCTGCCGTGCTGGGGATGCTAGCAAGCTCGGTACTGGCTGAAGCCTGTGTTTCTAAGAACGGATGCTGTGTTATCCAAACTTCATCTCATGCCCACATTTTTATGGAGGTTCTTGAAGAACTGGGGTGCCTCGGAAGACCCTGAGAGAAAAGTCAGTCTGTCAATAGCATCTAGGGTGATTTCCCTCCTCCTTCCCTTTGCCTTTGTGAATCTATCTTGCAGGTTGTCAACATGGCAGTAAGTCACGGGCAAGCTCTTGACTTGCTATTCTGGACACTGGGAAGCCTCTCACCTAAGTGATTTTAATAGGAAGTCAAACTCTACCTTGCATTCAAGGCTTTAGTCAAATACCAAATGTACCCTGGGAGAGTCAAGCTTTCCCCGTATCAGCCAGGGCCTTCTCCTCACTGCCTAGGATCACTGATCGTGGGCCTGAATCTGGGATTTTCTTCAGCCTTCCTCTTCCATGGCTGCCTTTTCCAGGAAGTCTATCCTGGCCATGTCAGGCTTGTTTCCAACTCCTGGAGTGCTATCTAAAAGAGATGGAAGGCAAACAGCTCCAAGTGTTCATTCTAAGTGACTGTCAAACCATGCTCCTATGATTCTGGAGATGATAACTAGGCACCCAAAGGATGTACACATTTACCAGGAGTTCTGGTGGGAGCCAATCCCTTGGGAGGAATGGCTCCGGACCCTCAGCTTTTCACTATCCACAGCCTCAGGACGCCCAATCTGAGCTCCTCCTTGCTGGTTCCAATTTTCCCTTTAGTCATCCTTGGCTGCATAGTCAAGTTCAAGGACAAGCTTTGGGTAACCTAAGTGTTTAATATCACCAGTCCTCAAGAGACTGCATTTCCAGTCAGTTCATCCAAGTCTTTCCTATTTGTTTGTTGTTGAGACTAGGTCTCGTGGTGTAGACAGGCTGACTTTGTGCTCCTGATCTTTCTGCCTCTGCTTCCCAAGCACTGGGATCCCAGGAAAGCCCCTACTGACCCTTTCTAGTTTCTGATGGAAAAGAGTTCATTTACATTTAGGGACCCGTGTCTGGGTTGAGTTAGGGTTCTTTGAAATGCTATAATCATTCTAGAAGCTCTGTGAGCTTGGGCCATTCGCTTACCCCAGACCTCAGTTCTCTTAGCTACGAAATGCTAAACAAAAAGGGCAACATATGCTGTCTGATGTGTGTGCCTCTTACGATTGTGATAATTAGCTGAGACAGTGCTGATAGGAGCAAGGTGATCTGTGACCTCCGGCTGTTCCTACCACTGTGTTACAAGGTGATCTGTGACCTCTGGCTGTCCCTACCACTGTGTTACAAGGTGATTTGTGACCTTTCGCTGTTCCTACCTCTGTGTTACAAGGTGATCTGTGACCTCTGGCTGTCCCTACCATTGTGTTACAAGGTGATATGTGACCTTCAGCTGTTCCTACCACTGTTACAAGGTTATTAGTTTGCTGTGAGGGAGAGAGAAGGCAGCCATCCCTCAGCTGGGGAAGTCTGAGGCCCACAGGGATTAGCTGGCCATGGTCACTCCAGGCAGAGCTCTCATATCTGAAGCACAGGAGACCAGACATGTTTCTCATTTTAGATTTTGGAATGTTTGGATATACATAATAAATATTTTAAGTGAGACTCAAATCTAAGCCTGAAATTCATGGTTGCTTCCTATATTGCCTTACATAGTCTGGATATAATTATAGACAATTTTTAAATTTTTTTGTCTCTGTGAGGAAGTCCCTGAGGAAGACAGCTTAAGGACTGGTTCCTTGTGGCTCTCGGTTGGGGGGTACCATTCATCACTGTGGGAAGATGCTGCAGCAGGGTACCAGGAGGTAGCCGGTCACATCATAGCCACAGTCAGGAAGCAGAGAGAGGTGAGCTCGGCTTGCTTTCTCCTTCTTTAGTCCAGGACCACAGCTCCTTAGATGGTGCTGCCCACATCCAGAGTGGTCTTCCCACCTTGACCAACCACTCTGGATAGTCCCTCACAGATACATCCAGGGGCTGTCTCCTCGGGGGATTCTAAATCCTGTCAAGTTTGCTGTTGATATTAACAATCACACATTCACACATGGTGTGGAATGTTCCATGTATGATGTCATGTTAGTGCTCAGAACGCTTTTGGATTTGGGGATGCAGAATGCCGAGCCTGGGTTTGCCATGTGCTAAGCACCTCGCCCAGGACATGATGTAGCATCATGCTTTCAGGTGCATGAGACACCCATGTGACTGTCACACCACCTCGGAGCCAAATCCTTGTCTGTCACAGGTAAGGAAACTAAGGCTCAGACAGCCTACACTGCATTCCAAAGTCACAAGGCTCCAGTGGGACAGTTTGGACAGCTCTTTTTTATCATTATCTTATCTTTGCCTCAGCTGTAGGTCAGGACAGGAGCCTCTGACCTGTCTGTGTTTCCTTCTCTTCCTCCCCAGGGCTGTCCAGTCCAGTACTGTAGCATTGGACCCAGAAGGGAACTCTCTCCTTAGGCAGATGTCACCTCCATGCTCCCCTTCCTTCCTGTGGCTGCAGCGTGAGGTGGTAACTGACAAGGAGAGATGGTTTGAGAAAGAAGCCAGCTCATTATCTGGCAGAAAACTTAGCACTTCCTGAGACTCTCCAACACACTTGGATTTAACTGGCTTGCCTCTAATTGCTGTCCCTGACACTTTTCTTCCAAACCTGTAAAGCTGAGCCTATACACAATGCAGGAATAATTGAAAGGTTCCAGGACCCTGTGGCCTAGCATGTGATGGAGAGGACCTGGGCCTTGGAGTCACCTGGGACAGCCCTGCCTCCTCCATCCTGTGTCACCCTGCCACCCCCAGATATCATCTATCAGCCCTGCTTAGCCACGGTGGTCCTAACCACAAAGTATCCTCTTCCTTGTGACTCCAGGTAACAGGGCTACCGGGGAGTAGGGAAGCTGCCTTGGTCCTGAGATGTCACCCTGGCCTCCATGGATGCCCAGAATCCAGTTAAAGCCTCTGTTAGAGCTGAGGAAGGAGATGTGACTGGAGGAGACGGGGAGGGACGAACTTCTAATTAGACACACAGCCACACACCCTGTCCTTTCCAGATAAAGGCAAAGGATCAAGAGGAGAAGTAATTAAAACTCACTAGTCCTACAGGGGCTGGGCATGAGACTCCATCACCGCAACTTTCACCCTCTCCCTGCCCCTGGGTCCTGACTGGTTCTCTCCACCAGCCAATCTTTGGGCAGGAGGAAGATAGGAGAGAAGTCAGCAGAACTGGGTGCCCTGGTTCAAAGAGCTAGAGAGGATGGAGCCCAGCTGAGCTGCCCAGGGAACACAGACTGGGGGAGGAGGCAACTGAGGTCCCTGGAAGAAGTTTAAAAATGCCCAAGTGAAGCCAGGGCTTATGCCACAGTCCAATAATCTGCACTGGAGAGATAGAGACAAGAAGCTGAGAAACTGAAAGTCACCCTTGGTTCCATAGCTAGTTTTGAGACCAATCTGGGCTACGAGAGAACTTAATAAAACTAACGAATGGTTGTAGTGTGTTTGATATCATAGATAATTCATTTGCATACCACGACATTTGGTTTTCTTTTTCTTTTTTCTATTGTTTTTTAT
Organism: Microtus ochrogaster; assembly: GCF_000317375.1. Classification (NCBI taxonomy): domain Eukaryota; kingdom Metazoa; phylum Chordata; class Mammalia; order Rodentia; family Cricetidae; genus Microtus; species Microtus ochrogaster. The sequence continues at coordinate 17,995,885 of NW_004949096.1, read as the reverse complement.
TGAGCTATACATTTTTCTCTACTTCCCTCCCTTCCTCCCCTCTCTCCTTCTGCCCTCTCCTGTGACCCCCACACTTCCAATTTACTCAGGAGATTTTGTCTTTTTATCCTTTCTATTTAGATCCATGTATGTCTCTCTTAGGGTCCTCTTCATTATCTAGGTTCTCTGGGACTGTGAATTGTAGGCTGATTTTTCTTTGTTTTATGTCTAAAAGCCACTTATGAGTGAGTATATATTTTATTTGACTTTCTGGGTCTGGGTTACTTCACACAATATGAATTTTTCACCTGCTAATTTCAAGATGTCATTGTTTTTTTACCCCTGAGTAGCATTCCATTGTGTAAATGGAGCTGGCATAACTGGATATCAACATGTAGAAGAATGAAAATAGATCCATATCTATCACCATGCACAAAACTCAAGTCCAAATGGATCAAAGACCTCAACATAAAGCCAGCCACACTGAACCTCACAGAAGAGAAAGTGGGAAGTACACTTGAATGCATTGGTACAGGGGAACCACTTCCTAAATAGAACCCCAGCAGCACAGACACTGAGAGAATCAATTAATAAATGAGACCTCCTGAAACTGAGAAACTTTTGTAAAGCAAAGGACACGGCCAACAAGACAAAATGGCAGCCTACAGAATGGGAAAAGATCTTCACCAACCCCACATCAGACAGAATGTACAAAATATACAAAGAACTCAAGAAATTTGACATCAAAAGAACAAATAATCCAATAAAAATGGACATTTGGTTTTCTTTAAAAAACTCAAAGACCTGACAACTCCTGGCCTGTGGTCCTCATTGGTGGAAGTTAGGCAAGAGGCAGTTCCCCAGTTCACCACCGTTTAACCTGGCTGCATATCTGTCAGTCACACAGTTACCTTGGAGTTATGGGAGGTATCTGGGTCTTCAGCCTGTAGGTGAGGGGCAGTGCCAACGCTCACTATGACCCCTCCCTTCCTCCACACCTGTGCTCCTCCTAGGCCCTCTGCCTAAGGAGGCTTTCCTCATCTCTATTCCATGCCATCTCTAACATGAAGCATCTCCACGCAGAAGCTGTCCTGTTCTCTGGCTGCTGGGATACCTACTGTTACCCAAGTGCTTTTCCAATGTGTAAGGACAACCCACCCCACCCTAAGCCCCACTCCAACAAGCTGGGGCCTTCTTAATTGCAAGGACCAGGTCAGTTGGCCTTGCCCTCCTTCTCAGATGGGAAATAAAGGCAATTGGGAGTTTGTGTCTCCTAGGCAACCTGCCTGGGCCAACATAGAGCAAGCAGCTAGGGCTGTCCCGCCATCCTCTGGATCTGCCTTTCCTTTATAGCTTTATTATTTTATCCTGGCCCTTCCCAGGTCCCAGGCTTGAGGCTGGAAAACAGGTACTAAAAGATATTTGGGAATGAACACATCACATCTCCAGCAGGCTGCTTAACCTGTAAGCCAGGTATGGTGGCCTTCGAGGTCACAAGGTTCTCTGGGTGAAAGCACTTTAGTGGCAGGTGACTTCTGTTGGGCTCAGGCAGCTGCTCCACCTGTCATTGTCTCCTTTCCGGCAATGGCCAACATGACCTTAAAGATTGAATCTTACTGCCAGCTCCTTTTTTCTTCTTGGGCCCAACAGGCCGTATGTTGCTGGTCTGCTTCCTTCCAGCCCTGCGGGTTCATGGCTGCCGTCAGTGGTCTCTGCCCACTGCTCCAAACTACCTTCCATTCCCACTTTTTGGGGGCTCTTAGGAAGGCACGGCCATCCTGTGATGGTGGAGACCTGTGACACCAGCCTTATCTGGGGCCACCTGCAAAAGGCAGAGGAAGACCTTGTCAGGTATTCTAGTATGGTGAGAGCTGCCAGCCAGGCTGAGGCTGGGTGGGAGACCCTGGGGCCGAAGCAGATGATTTCTTTCAGAGCCTAACTATCAACCCGCCTGGAGCCAGCCGGAGCTAAGCGCAGCAGTGGCTGCATCTTCTTTTCCCTGGAAGAGAAGGAGAAGGCTATGGCAGGCCATCCTGGGTGTGGCTGGAAGACACCATCACTGTGGCACTGGGTGTGCCAGCCTCAGTGGTGTTCTCTATTGGCGTCTTCCAACCCGGGTGCTTGGGAGCCCTGGTTGTGTTTGGTTCGTGCTGGATCTCTGGGGCCCTGCACATAATGTGGTACACAGTTGGTGCTCAATAGTGGATTGCTAAAGAAAAGAATGGATGATAAATGTGATTGCCACCGTTTTGCTTTTCTCTGCCAGACCTACTTCTGAGCAAAATTGAGATGGTTAGTTTATCTCAGAGCCCCTCCCCCTTGACTTCCCACAACGTCTCTGTCCTTATTAGGCAGCCTATAACCTCTTCCGTCATTGGCTGCCTGAGAAAATGACTAATGTGTTCATTTACAGCAGACAGAAGATGACTGAGAGCTCTCTCATTCTTCACATATATGTTGCGATCAGCCCTAATCCAACAGGATGAGGCTTTCAGCCACAGCCAGGCCCTTCATTGGGCCTCAGCCCTTGGTGCTCCTATTTTTTGCTCACCAGTCCTGTGTTCCTTTCAGGTTCACCACCACATCATGGCTCAGTGGTTCATCCAAACTGCAGAGGTCGGATCCCATACAGCAAGGTCCTCCATCTCAGGACTGCAGAGGTACTATTAGCTCCCATACATCAAGGTCCTCCGTCTCTGCCCGAGAACCCAGGTGATGGGGCACCCTACCTCACATACAGCCATCCGCTGCTGGATTGAGACTTCCTGCCAAGTAGCCATCTTGCCCATGCCTGCCCTCTGGAAAACACCACCAATGTCTGGTGAGAGCTGACTGCTGGCCAGGTTCTGCCAGCAGGGGCTTTCTGGGACTCACTTGTGCAATCTACACCCAGGGCCGAACTCTGGGCTCTGCCTCCACATCCACTCCTGAGGTCACAAGGCAGAGGGATGTGCAGTAATGTTTGCAAGGTGCAAGAACCCAAAGCAGCAAAGGCAGGATTTGAACCCAAATTGTCTGATTTCATGAATGTGACTGAGCTTTGTCAGATGCCTGATACTGCTCTCCCTCATGGTTGTGCATGTGTATGTATGTGTGTGCATGCGTGTGTGCATGTGTGTATGTGCGTGTGTGTGGTCTTGGCTTTAAAATTATTCCTCTTCCTCCTCCTCTTCATCTTTTCTTCCTTTTTCTAAACAAATTCTCAAGTAGCCCAGGCTAGCCACGAATTTACTATATTGCTGAGGATAACAATGAGCTAATTTCCCAAGGGCTGGGATCACAGGCATGAGCCTCCACACCCACCTTATCCTTCTTCATCTTGACAGGAATAGGCCGTGGCTTTCCCAACGGACGGTTCTTGATGTCTTGATGGCCCTCCCCCTAGCAACTCTTTCAGCTCACCTGTAGCTGAACCTCCCTGTGCACTTCGCACTTTTAAAATGGTTTCAATGCCCACACACGCTGAAGGTGTAAAAGGCGGAACATTCGGACACACTTTCACTCGGAACCATTGCCACCTAGAGGGGGGGCGGGAGAAGGGAGGGCGCCTGTTAGCACCCGATCTGCTTCTCCTCGCCCCTCGTACGGGGGGCAGGTGGGAGGGCTGGCGGTGGGACCTTCAAGAGGGTCTCTGTCCCTCCATCAGGACATCTTAGTACACCGTCCTCCCGGGAGTCTCCTGCAGGCAGCAGGAGCTACTCTGGTTGGCTTCTGTCTCAGTGTGCAGCCAGAGATGCCTCTGAACTCCTGATCTTCCTGCCTGTGCCACCTGAGTGCTAGGATTTCGGGTGGGGACCACCTTGCATCCTTTTAGGCAGCGCTGGAGATGGAATCCAAGGCTTCCTACATGCTAGTCAAACTCTGCTAACTGAGCTACATGCAGCCCAGAATTGGTTTTTGTTTTAATTTTTGACTTTTTAAAAATTTAAGTAAGATTAATATTCAAGGCAGTAAATTTTGGTCCCTCTGTGCTGTGGCTGGGCATTATCTAATTAACCAAGGGTCTTAGCAGGAAAAGGCTTGTCTCCCAGAAGGGTGAGTCTAGCTGGCAAACAAGCACTTAGACCCTGGCTGACCTGTCAGCTCCTTCCTGACCACCAACCTACTGGTCCTTTTCTTGGAGGAGGGAGTGGTTTAGACAAGGTTTCTCTGTGTAGCTTTGGAGCCTGTCATGGAACTTGCTTTATAGATCATGCTGGTCTCGAACTCACAGAGATCCTTTACCTGCTTCTACTTCCCGAGCACTGGGATTAGAGGCGTGCACTACCACTGCCCAGCCCTTGTGTGAGTTTTAAAACAAAAAGTGTGTCCCTCTCTGCCTCTTTCTAAAGACACACACACACACAGACAGACACATACACACATAGACACACACACATACATACATAGATGCACACACACAGACATACACATGTAGAAACACAGACACACACACAGACATAGACACACAGACAGACACAGACACACACACACACAGACACAGACACACAGACACATAGACAGACACAGACACACACAGAGACACATACACAGAGACACCCAGACACACACCCAGATACACACACACAGAGACACACAGATACAGACACAGACACACACAGACACACAGACACCCAGACACGCACATACACAGAGACACACAGATACAGACACACACACATACACACACACATACACACTGTGTCTCTGAAGAGCCTATCAGGAGAACTAAACGTATATTTATCTCCAGGTAAGTGAGAGAAAGGAGTGCACATGAGCCTTCTCTCTTTGAGTCACCCACACTCCTGTCAGTAACCCCAAAGAAACTCATTGGTTCACCAAACTGGATATGGGCGGAATCATTTCTGTTGTCTATAATCTGTGCCCTCTCTTGGGTGAATTGACTCTTGTTCACATTTCCCTAGAAAAAATTACACAGCAGATATGCATACACATGAATATAGTAACTACATTGTGCATACATATATAATAGACCTATGTACACATTCAGTAGACATATACACGCATACAAGGAAGACAGATTTAAATATACATGTGCCCCTGTGTAATAGCAACTATTGTTATTCTCATGTTCAATGGAAGCAACAAAGGCACAGGGAGGCACAGAGACTTGCTGAGGGGAGGTAGAACTCATGTCCCACTTGCCTACAGGATAGAGGGTTGACTTTAACAGCAGTGACCCAAAGCTGTTGGCAGGTGAGCAATGTGGGTCCATAATAAAGCTTCCATCTTGGCTGCCATAAGGATCCCGGGACTCCATGGGCCTGCATGTGTGCTGTTCCATTCCAAGAGCACCTAGTGGCATGGTCCTAGCCGGCAGCCTATGTGTCTGGGCCCTACCTGGCATTTCTCACCAGTTCTATCCCAGAGTACAGCCATTGCAAGAGCGCATCTGCTTCAGGTGACAGAAGTGACACTGGGTAACTTGTCTCTGGTCAGCAGCTCCTCTGTCAGCCTAGTATATTATCGCTGGAGGCCTACATACCCTCTGTTATGATTAATTGTCACTTTAAGAGACAAGCCACGCCCACTCTGGGCAACCCCTGCCCTCCTCTCGCCATCTTGATTCTCACTATTCCCTTTTGGTGTGTGCACTCCCTCTCTCCTGCTCCCTTCTCTCTCTCTCCTTTCTCTTCTCCTTCTCCCCTCTCCTCTAAGTAATAAATATCCAATTCTATTCTATACAATGTGTCTGTCCATGTGCCTTCTACCGCTGCCTGTTCACACCCCCCGGGCTCACTGGCACCAGCCCGCCCAGGACCAGCCACCACTCAGGAACTGGCAGCCATCTCTGCCTGGGATTAGCTACTCTGTGGGCCCGCTGCCTACTGCCACCGGAGATCCTGCAGCATTTTTTAACACCCTCTGTTCTCAGCCTGTTCCAAGTGACTTCTTCCCAACCCCTAGGCCATTCTTCAGGCCTCCTATTCCCCAGCTTTTCCAGAGGAAGGCCTTTCCCAAAGTCTTCGGGATGCTCAGGATCTCTGTGCAGGGGTACCGCTCTCAAAAGCTGCCTGGAGTAGCAGCCTGGAACAGTAGTTGCCACAGCTGAGCAGGGATGGGGTCATGGGAGATGGGTCGTATTTCGTGGGCCTCATGCTGTGTTCTCTCCCAGCCTTGGGTTCTTGTTTGTAAAGCAGGGCTGAGCACCATGAAGGGAGACCCCTGTGGTTCCCGATCCTATGGTCCCAGCCTATGGTCCCAGCGGGAGATGAGCAGGGCAGAGGAGGTGGGGCATGTTGGGGATGGGGCTGGAGGAAGATTTACCCCCAAGCGGTTTACTGGGCATCTCAGTGCAGCTGATGTTGCTCACAGCACCTTCTGGGTGCCAGGGCACCGTTTGGCTTTATAACCTTGATCCCTGAAAGTGAGGGCTGGAGGGAGAGCCACCTGAAGGTAGAGACTCTCCTACTGGCGTCTTCTTTCAGCCCTGGGAAAGCTTAGGTCTGGCAGGCCCCTCCCCCCAGCCTGCCATGAAAGCTATTTTTATGGAGTTGCTCTCCCTCAGTTCCCGCCACCCCCACCCCAGGCTTCTGATGTTGGGGACTGCTTCATTTGTCTGGATAGAGCAGGTGAGATTGCAGAGGATGAAATGGGGATGAGGCCATGTGTCCCTTCATTAATGACAGGTACACACAGCATGGGGCGCAGACGCCATGCTGAGATTTGTCCCCCGTGTTTAATTCATCTTCCAGGGGCTTGAGTTTAATATATATTTATCTGCAGAAAAGAGGTGAGAGGCTTGAGGCAGAAAGCTACAGGGCCAGAGAGGTGGGGCAAGAGACAGGGGGAGAAGAAACAAGGGAGAGGCATGGAAGTGTGTTTGGGGTGGGAGAAGGAGCCAAGAGAAGCTTTCTAAGAGAATTCTCTGAACTTCTATATGGTAAGACAAAGGAGACTTCCAGAAGAGAGACACCGAGATTGTGTACGAACCGGTGTGTGTGCACAGGCAGAGGCTGAAGAGCCATGTGTCTGAGTTTAATCCTGGCTTTACCTTTTTCGGAGTGTCTGACTTTGGATACACTACAGTTATAATTCCAAGGTGCGAAAAATGAAAATAACTAAATTACGGAGTTTTTTAAAAGGGAGAAATAAAAGTTAAGGCATGTGGCCCGGAGACTGTGCTTTCCCGACACAACTTCAGGTTTCAAAGATTAAAAAATCTGGGTGCAATGGTGCATGTCTGTGATACCAGCTCTCAGGAGCTGGAGGCAGGAGGATCACAAGTTCAAGGTCTTCCTCAGCTACAGAGCAAATTCAAAGCCAGCCTGAGCTACATGAGACCTGGTCTTAGTAAATCAATAAATAAACACTTAAAAAATTAAGAAATGTGGTCCTGGCTAGTTTTATGTCAGCTTGACATAAGCTGGGGCCATTTGAAAGTAGTGAGCATCAATTGAGAAAATGCCCCCAAAAGGTCTTAATTAGTGATTGAGGAGGGGGACCAGCCCATGGTGGGTGGTGCCACCCCTGGGTTGGTAGTCCTGGGGTTTGTGAGAAGGCAGGCTGAGCAAGCCATGGAGAACAAGTCAGTAAACAGCACCCCTCCCTCCATGGCCTCTGCATCACCGTCTGCCTCCAGGCTCCTGCCCAGCTTGAGTTCCTGTCCGTCAGTGATGGACCACAATGTGGAAGTGTATGCTGAATAAACCGTTTCCTCCCCAATTTTAGCCATATTGTTTCATCACAGCAGTAAACACCCTCTCTGAGACAGATACGGAATCCTCCCTCCTTATTATTTTTTACTCCAGCTAGATTTCTTGCTATTTCGGGAAGCAGGTGCCAGCATGGAGATGGGTCAACAGCTCAGGCACTCTGTAAACGCTGACCACGGGTGGACTGTGGGCAAGTCCTGCCCAGGGCATCAGCAGCCAGAGTGTGAGGCTGGGTGGGTTGGTTGTGGTATCTGAAGGCTTGACTGTGACCCCAGTCTCCACCTCTCCCAAGATGTGCTCTGAAGAACCTCTGCCCCTCCTTGTTACTCCTTGATCTGCCAGGCTGGTTGCCATGGAAACTGGTGGTTTTTGCACAGGACAAAGCAGGGAGGCTCGGCAGTGGACAGAAACTCAAAAACACATTATGTGGCTTTAAAAACAGTGTGGGAGGCTGTGGGGGGGGGGCAATAAAGACTTCACCGCCGCTCATTTAGGGAAAAAATAATAACAGAGCCCTGCAAGCCCCAGGTGGAAAAGGGATTGGAGCACATTCATGGTTGTCTCTCCCTGTTGGTGGCTTTTCTGCCCCCATGGAAACAAATCTAGCAAACTCCAGTGACAAGGAGCAGGTGGAGAGTTGTGAGGCCTACAGGCCTGCGCTCCGTGGATGTCCTGTCATCCCAGAGTACTCCTGCCACGGTCCTGAGGCCTACTGTTCCCATAGTTACATCTTGTCAGCTTTGGGATGGCAGGCCTGCAGGAGCCAGCTAGAGGCAGGGGACGGGGTCCTGTCTTCCAGGAAACTTTGATCCTGGGCTGATGACAGTGTCTTAGCTTAATTTCATTTTCTATTTTTAAATTTTAAGATAAGGGTGTGCTGGCAAGATGGCTCAGCTGTCCTAAGTGCCTGGTGACCTGAGTTCGACCTGGGGGTGCATGTAGAAGCAGAGAACTAGTTTCAGTAGGCTGTCCTCTGGCCGCCACATAGGTGCTATGGTGCTTGTGTGTGTGTGCACACATATTAATGAAAATTTTAAAAAAAAAATTTTAGGGTGATAAGGGACTTAAGATTCTAAACAAGAGAAAGCAAGAAGATTCAGGAATTCTCCCAGGCTAAAAGCATAGAAATTACAGATGAGAGAACTGTCTTTCAAACTTGGGACAGCAGCCCTACCGACTATGAAATCCAGGAGACAAATGCGCCCAGGGAGAAAACGGCAGCGGAGAGCGTGGGGAGGAAAGCTGGCAGAGAGCCAGCAGTGCTGCCCTGAGCAGAGGGCCGAGAGGCCGGGAGCTGAGGCACCAGGGACGCAGGACACAATGCAGGAAAGTAGCTAATGTGAGGCTGGGTCGTTGTGGCTTTAGAATCACCTGGTGAACACTCTCCGGGAGTGTTTCCTGAAAGACAGAACTGAGGGGGCAGACCCACCATGAATGTAAGTCCAACCATCCTGTAGGCTGAAGTCTTAGGCTAAATAAAAAGAAACTGAGCTGAGTACCAGCATCCATCTCTCCATGGAGACAAGGTGACCAGTTGCCTCACACCGTAATCCCCCACCATGATGCTTTGTGATCTCAAAACATGAGCCAAAGTAAACTGTTCCTCCCCTTCTCTTCCCTTCTCTCCTCCCTTTCCCCTTCTCTTCTCTTCCCTCTTCCCTCCCCCTTCCTCCCTTCCTTCCTCCTTCTCTTCCCCTCCCTCCCTCTCTAATCTCTCCACTCATCTCTCTCTCTCTTCCTTCCTTCTTCTTTTTCTCTTCCTCCCTCTCTCCTCTCTCCATTCCTCTCTCTCCCCCTTCTTTTCTTATTTCCTTCTTCCTTCCATCTCTTTCTTCCTCCCCCTCCCTCCCTTCCTTTCTCCTTTGTTCCCCTCCCTCCCTCTCTCCTCTCTCCACTCATCTCTCCCTTCCTTCCTTAAATTGCCTTTTTCAGGGATTATCACATCAGTGAAGAAGTTACTAACACAGACAGATGACAGAGAAATGACAGGTACAGGTTAGTAGACAGGTACAGCATTGAGGAGAGGCATGTTCTCAATGTTTGGGTATTGGTATAATAATGTATGAGGTGGGGCTGGAAGTGCAGCTTGCTGGTAGAGACTTTCTTAGCATGTGTGAAACCCTTGGTTTGATCCTTGGCAAAGAAGGATGGGGTGAAAATGAGGCTGGAGTAAGTAGTTACTAACTAGCAAAATCCAGTAGGCTGAGCAATTCCTCAAGTTAATGGACTCATCGAGAGCTGAAACTAATTTTCCCCCACCAGAGAAGATAGATCTCAAAAGACATGGGCATCAGATGGAGCCTTAGTGATGGAACAAATTAGATTCACAGGAAAGTCTGCTTTGAATTCACTATGTGTAGCTTAAAAACCAAAAGTTGGAAGATCAAACTGACCTCGGGGACTTAACTGCAGGCCTCGACATTGATGATAAAACCTACTGTGGTTGATATCCAGCATGACCCCATAGCCCAAGAGAAAAATCAGCCCACTGAATCAGACCCTCAAGTGATAGATTCAACAAAACTTGAAATAAGGGCATTAAAACAGCTGCTAGAACTGCTCAGTAAGACAGAGGGAAGCACAAACTGACAGAGAGAGAAGTGAAAAACACAGAAAAGGGACAAAAGAAACTTTCAAAGTTGAAATATTCTGTGAGTGAGCTGAAAACTGCACCAATTAGGGCTGAGAGCAAAATAGAAATTGCTAAGGAAGAAACCAGAGAGCTTGAAGATGAATCAGTGTGAACATATGAGCTAGAGTATAGGCCTAACGAGGTGTGTGTGTGTGTGTGTGTGTGTGTGTGTGTGTTTGTGTGTGTGTGTTGTGGTGTGTGGGGGGAGGAGAGGCTATGTGGAAACAGAACAAATAGGAAGATGCTAGATTAAAATCTAAACATATTATATTAAACATAAATGATCTAGAAAGATGGTTATTAGGGCTAAAAATAAACCAACGTTCAATGATATGCCATCCATAAGAAACCCATTTTGATTATACAGACTCTGTATGCTGTGAATACCATTGGTTAATAAAGAAACTGTCTTGTCCTGTGATAGGGCAAAAGAATAGAGTTAGATAGAGAAAACTAAACTGAATGCTGGGAAAAGGAAGGAGGAGTTTAGGGAAACCATGAAGTCACCACCAGAGATAGACATGCCAAAACTTTTCTGGTAAGCCACAACCACGTGGTGATACACAGATTAATAAAGACAGGTTAAATTAAGATGTAAGAGTTAACCAAATAACCATTGGCCAGAGTTAATGGGCCAAGCAGTGATTTAATTAATATAGTTTCTGTGTGATTATTTTGGGAGTCTAGGTGGCAGAAAACAAACAAGCAGCTTCCTACTACAGATCAACAATTTTAAAAAAGGAGACACATATACTGCACAACCTCCAGAAGAAATCTAATAAGGGTCCTTTTTGTGTTAAATAAACTTCAGAATAAAGAATGTTATTGCTCAGTTTATAAAGCTGTGCAGCAGTCCTGTCCCTGTAGGAAGTGAGTGGGCCTGGAGAAACAAGAAGCTGACACTAATAGAAGTGAAAAGGGGGAAGTAAGATTTATATGTGCTACTGAAGAGTTCAGTGCTCATTTCCCAGTAGCCAAGAGACCATGTCAATAGCAAGCAATTAATAAGGAAGTAAGTGGTAAGAACTTGACTTAGATGACCTCTGGAACACACCACAGAACACCAGCAGAGCACATACTTCTTCCAAGATTGCTAAGTACTTGGCTGCAAAACAAGTTTCATCACAATGAAGAGGATTTAGGTCATGTGAAATGTTCTTTCTGACCATAACTAAAGCAAATTTCAATCAGAAATCAATGACAGAAAGACGTGGTTCCTCGAGAACTGTTGAGCTGGATCAGTCTGCAGTGCTGGCTTGGTAAGCGTGAGAACCTGACAAAAAGCCAGGTGTGGCGGTGTGCACCTGTAACTCCAGTGATGGGGAGGGGGAGGCGGACCTCCTGGAGCCTGCCACTGCAACAGAATGGGTGAGATCCAGGTTTAATGAGGTACTCTGTCCAAAAATGAAGGAAGAGAGCTATAGCAACTTGAACACACACACACTCCTCAAATGCTTAGGAATTTAAAAAGTACACTTTTGAATACTTTATGGATCAAAGAAGGAACGATAATTTAAATACATTTAAAGGTGAATTAAAATTATACCAACATTTGTAGAATTCAGCTAAGACAGGTCTTTGAGTAGAATTTATATTAATAAATGCTTCTATCACAAAACAAGAAGATCCTTAAATCACAGATCTGAGCTCCTAGGGACTGAGGTGTAGTTCAGTGGGAGAATACACCTTCACTATACAGGAGGCCCTGGGGTAGGGAGGATCTGAGAGTCCAGGTGAGGAAATTACACAAAGAAGAAAAACAAAATCCGTGTAGGCGGACAGCATAAAGATTGGACCTGGGAAGTGGGTCATTTGGTAGAGCATTTGCTGAGGAAGCATGAAGCACTGAGTACCACATAAGCTGGGTGAGGTGGAGCACACCTGTTATCTCAGCACTTGGGTGGTACAGGCAGAAGGGTCAGAAGTCCAAGGTCATCTTCACCCACAGAGAGTTTGAGATCAACCTGGGCTGGGTGAGACACTGTCCCAAAGAAAACAAGCATATAAAGATAGAGCAGCAACCAATAATATTGAAGGAAGGAACAGAAAAAAAATATTGAGACAGGAAGATAATTAAAACAGATATCTGGCACAGAAAAAAGATTATATTTACCAATATCAGAAGGGAAATTGGGAGCACTACTACAGTCCATATAGACACTTACAGGATAACAAAAGTACCTGAAGCAGTAGTTGATCTCTGATGAAATGGACAGACGCCTTAGAAGACACCAACAAGACAGACACGAATGAAGTCTGCTGTTAAGAATGCTCTCACGGGGATATCCAGGCATACACGATTCACTTGCAAGTTCCAGCACACACTTAAAAGAGAAAGAATACTAATACTACATGAATTGTTAAGAGACAAAGAGTGGGGGACTTTCCATTCATTTTGTAAATCCCACTTTATACCCACACTAGAGGAAGACGTTATAAAAAGTGAAATTTCTGCACTGACATATACAATGAACTTAGATGCAGAAACAGTACTATGAAATGAAGCCAGTGACATTTTGAAAAGCTAATACCGCAGCATGATCAAGTGTGGTCTATCCCAGAAAACAACCCAAAAATCCTTCAGTAGATGAAGGGGTAGACAAGTCCTGCTGTGTCTGTACTCTGAATATGGATGATTCAGCACTAAAGAGGCTGGAGCTGCAGATCTATGCAGCAATTTAGATGAGTCTCCAGGGCATCTAGCCAAGATAACACACACACACATAGTGGCTAAGTACTTGCCTTGCATGCATGAGGTCCTGGTTTCACTCCTAACACCACAAACAATTAAAAATAAAGCACACGCACAAGTGCATACACACACACACACACACACACACACACACACACACACACACACGTACATCCTAAACCTCCCGAAAGTCCCACATTGCAAGATTCCATTTGCATAGCATCACCTAATTAGATTATAGCCTTGGATGGCATTCCTGGCTCCCAGAGCTAGGAAGCGGGTGGCAGTGGGATGGTAGGAGGCTCTAAAGGGGGATTGTGAGGGATCCCCAGCAGGAAGGAGAAACTCCATATTTTGAACATGCCCAGGTTGATATCCTGCATCAGAAACTGTCCCCTAGGTTTTGTAAGCTTTACCACTGAAAAAACATGGGCAAAGGGTAGATAGAGTCTCCCTGTTTCTTGTAACTGTATGAAAAACCACAATTATTAGAGAATAAAGGTTTAATTTTAAAAAATCACAGAGGAAGGTAATGACTATATCCACTGCTGCTAAAAGGCTGGAAATAAGAATATTCATTTGTTGCTGACAGGAATAGAAATTGGCATGACTGCTTTGTACTATTGGCTGGCAAGAAGGCTCAGTGGGAAAGGTGCTTTTCACTAAGCCCGGTGGCCTGAGTTTACTCCCTGGGACCCACATGGTGGAAGAGAAGGGAAAAAGAGAACTGAATCTAACCTCCACACTCTTGTACAAAGACACACACACATGCATGCACGCATGTGCATACACACACACACACAAATAAACAAGTAAATGTAATTTTAAAAGTTCTTTCTCTCTCTCTTTTTTTTTAAAATGGGGAGCTTTGTCTTTGCTCACTACCTCTCAACAAACCTGATTGTTAAGCCCAAAGGCAGTGGACTGTAGGAAAGAGCGTGGATGTGGCAGAGGGAGTCAAGGATATTCTAGAGGTCAACAAGGAAGGAGGGTAACAATGGGCACATTTGTCTAGGCGAGTGAGACAGGGGCCAAGAAATGCTGAGGGGTGGTATGGGTGCCAGGGGTCATGGAGGAAGGGTCTGGGCATTGCTCCACTGATCCCACTGAGGCCCATTTATATAGACTAGAAGTCGTTCAGACTACCAAGATGCCCAATTGGAACTGAGGATCCTACTGGAAAAGTGTTAGGGTGTACAGCCTGGGAGAAGATATGTGTCTCACCCACAGTCCCCTGCCAAATGGCCCCATTCAAGCCACCACTTAGAAGCATGCCTGCCCTGTGCTGTTACTTAGGCTGTGTTGGCTGTGGTTCCCTCAATGATTCCTTGTTATCTATCTATAAAGACCTAGCTGCTGTCTGTTCCCTGATGAGTGGCTTGGTTGAGTCCTTACATTGGTGCTGTGTTGACAAGGGTTTTTGTCAGCCAGGTCCAACAGCTGTTTAGTCCCAAAGAAACACACAGAGGTGTACATTAATTTTAAACTGGTTAGCCTATTAGCTCAGGCTTCTTATTAATTTTTGTCTGTGTTAGACACATGGCTTGGTACCTTTTATCAGTGAGGCATCCTCATCTTGCTTCCTCTGTGATGACTGTGCACTGACTCTTTCGTCTTCCCAGAATTCTCCTGTTCTGGTTGCCCCACTTATACTTCCTACCAGGTTGTCCCGCCTATACTTCCTTCCTGGATACTGGCCAATCAGCATTTTATTAAAACAATACAAGCAATAAATCTTTACAGGGTACAAGATCATTGTTCCACAGCAGCATTGTAGCTGGTCCCATCTTTGTTGGTGCACATAGGGTAGGTTCGAATGTTTCTGCAAATGCAGAGTGCTCTATGAACTCCACAGGCTCCTCTGCCTGTGTGTTCTCACTGTGTGTCTTTTCTACAGAGTGCTCCTCTGCATGTGCCATCACAGGGCACCCCCTTGCATGTGTTTCTCACAGAGTGCTTTCCTGTGTATGTTCCTCACGATGCATTCCTCTCAAATGCTCCTCACAGGGTGCTCCTGCATATATGCAACTTC
>NW_004949096.1:17978089-17980795 GCF_000317375.1 Microtus ochrogaster | reverse complement strand
CCATCCATCATCCATCCATCCATCCATCCATCCATCCATCCATCATCTATCCATCCATCATTCATCCATCCCCCATCCATCATCCATCCATCCATCATCCATCCATCCATCCATCCATCATCCATCACCCATCCATCATCCATCAATCCATCCATCCATCCATCCATCCATCCATCCATCCATCCCTCTACATATACAGCAACCTCCCTAACTGCAGGCACCCTTTCCTCCTTCCCCAGGCCCAAGAGAGTGCTTCTCTTATTGTATTCATGTTTGCTGCCTCCAGCTACATAGTTCCCGTGGACACACATAACCTGTCATTTCCCACAACACCTTCCATGGCAGATATTGTCTTTTGAAGAGCCAGTGTGTAAAATCAATTAGTTCCCTATTACAATCTGGAACTCTATATTCTTTTGAAAAAGCAACCAGTGCCTGGGTTTGCTTGTTATCATTAATAAATGTCCCTGGAGTCCCTTTTTCCCACTTTCCCAGACCTGACCATAGATGTATAGTCTCTCTGGTGGTCAATATTTCATATACTCATACCAAATAAATAAATAAATAGTGTATTAAAGAAGAAGCATAGAGAATAGGCTGGAGCAGGCAGAGCATGATTGTGGTTGACGAGGTGGGTAGATGGTCTCACCCAGGGGTCAAACAGATTGGAGACGCAACTGAATGCATGAGTAAGTAGGCCAAGCCAGTGTCCATGGAACAGTGTTCTGAACAGAGGGAACAGCAGTTAGGAAGACCCTGGGGATCACAGCCCAGGACACTGAGTCACTGTGGTTGGGATGAAGTCAGCTACCTCCCACCATTACCAGTGGTTCTAGATTATACCTCTAATATACCCTAAGCTTGTTTGTCTCACTGTACCTCTATGGCTGTAACCTGAATTCAGATCACCACTCTCCCTATCTTCTGAAATCTCTTCCATTTTCACTCACCCAAACACACAATTTTTTTCATCCATCCTCCCCTCCATACAGCAGCCAGAGTCTTCTGACTATGAAAACTTGAGTTATGATTTTTTTGTTGTTGTTTTTGAGACAGGCTTTCATCTGTAGCTTTGGAGCCTTTCCTGGAGCTAGTTCTTGTAGACCAGGCTGGCCTTGAACTCACAGAGATCTGCAAATTATGATTCTTAATCTATCATTTCTTCTCCACAGTAATTGTATGCTTTTTGCAATAAGAATTGCCAATGCCTCTTGTTAGACTGGACTCATGCACATCATTGTTATGTTGATGAGGCACTTGGCTGTGTGTCTTCCCTTGGTAAAGGAAACACTTATGAACATGATACACTAGATATGGTATTAGATGAACTTGTGTAGTCATCTTGGCTCTTTATGTATCTGCCATGTTCCATGAGATAACCATCTCTTGGTAATCACTGGACACAGATGAGAATTAAATGCAGAATATCCAAGATCAATTATGAGGACCCACAACCATCCCCAGCTGATGACCTTTGTTGGCTAAGAGATTAAATAAGCAATGTTGAGGCCACTGTGCTTAAAGAGTTGTTACAGGGCATTAGCATTATTGTAGCAATAGCTGCTAATAAATTACAGAAACTAAGACTTAAGCTCTACACTGTAGCCTGGAAAACCCTGCCTGCCTGTCCCCTTTGATCTTGTGTGGGCCATTCTGCATTCTTTATACAGCATCTCAGCGTCTACTTCACTCTCAAAGATGCCATCCTACACTGATGAATCCCAGAAGCCTCGGTACAGGAACACAAATTCTCTGCCTAGAAATCTCTTTTTTTTCTTGATTCCTTCAAGGTCAGCTCTGGTTTTAAATGTCTGTTAAATATCACCACCTTAGAGAATGCAGTCAATTTGGTGTAAAGCTCACTATCTTTCACAGAACGTTCTGCTTTCAGAAATTATTTTTAATGGCATTGACTGGTTTAACTCATGAAACCTGGAAATATCCAACCGAAGTTTACTCACTGTAAAGGCTCCTGAGACTGATGAACCTCAGCAACATGGGCTGGGGGTGTAAGAGGAGCACAGACTAGGAAACTGGAAAAGAGGCATCACTACAGGTCTTACAGACTTACAAGTAAGCAATGAGCAGATAATAGACTTACAAGTGAATGATGAGCAGATAATATGCATAAGCTATGCCAATTAATGTAAAACTCGAAAGATATGGATAAGTCCCTGAGCAACACAACTTAACAAAGTAAATTCAAGACACAGACAATCTGAGTAATATTTTAAGATTAAAACTGGAACCCATAAGTTAAAATCTTTTCACCAGAAGAGAAACTACAGTAGGCTCAGGTGACTTTACTGGTAAATTCCTCCCATTTAAGGAAGCTTTATCATTAATCATGAGAGAGAGAGAGAGAGAGAGAGAGAGAGAGAGAGAGAGAGAGAAGATGGATAGATAGATAGATAGATAGATAGATAGATAGATAGATAGATAGAAATCCAAGCACTTCTCAACTTGTTTTATGATGCCAACACAACTTTGATATAAAATATAAAAATTGGTCTAGAACATTGAAAATCAAAACCAGTGATACATAAAATGCATAATAAGTTACAATCAAGTGGGTTTGTCTCAGAGATGCATTTTATTTTATTTTTTTACTTTTTATCAGTTTATTTATTTATTAAAGATTTCTATCTCTTCCTCGCCACCGCCTCCCATTTCACTCCCCCTCCCCCAATCAAGTCCCCCTCCCTC
>NW_004949096.1:17970145-17976469 GCF_000317375.1 Microtus ochrogaster | reverse complement strand
TCTTCAACAAATTGTGCTGGCAAAACTGGATGTCAACCTGTAGAAGAATGAAAATAGATCCATATCTATCACCATGCACAAAGCTCAAGTTCAGAGATGCATTTTAAAGATGGTCATGTAGGGTTAGAGAGATGGCTCAGTAGTTAAGAGCTCTCGTTACTCTTCCAGAAAATACGAGTTTAGTTCTTAGGCCCTATGTCAGCTGTCTCACTTATAACTCCAGCTCCAGGGCATCTGACACCCTCTTTTGGTCTCCATGGGTGTGTGTGTGTGCATGTGCACACGCAAATGTGAACCTGTGCGTGAGCGCGGACACACACACACACACAAATAAATAAAGACAAAATCTTAAAAACAGATAATCATTTAGTTTTCCTCTTTTCCTATAAATGTCCTAAATGGTAATGATTACATGCTAAACCAATCTTGCATTACTGAAATAAACCCAAACTCCAAGAGGACCCCATTCCGAGTGGTTCATACTTCTTTATCATCAATCTGGTCCTAGCCTGTCACTTGGTTACTCTGCTCTGCCCACATGATTCAATGCTCTCCAAACACCCTAGCAAGGTGGTTTCACAGTACTTGTTCCTCTGCTGACAGACTGGCCCATGTACCTGCATGCTGACTCTCTCACTTTCATTCCTCAGAAGCCATTGCTCAGAGCAGTTTACCCTCCAACCCTAAGACTCTCCAAACCAGCCCCTGACCATATCTAGTGTCCTCCCCTGCCTCTATCTGAAACCGTATCCACAACCTAACACATGAAACAGTGTCTGTCTTCAGAACAAAGGAGTCACAGGACAAGGATTTGTGCTGTTTTTACGCCTTGCTGTCTCCAGCGTCTAGAACAGCACCTGTCACATGGCAGGCACACTTTACACATACTGGCAGAATAAATGAATGTTCTGTGCCATTTACAGCAAAAACCCACTCAGCAAACACAACCTGTAGGGCTGGGAATACACAGCGGCTCAGACCCCATCTTCCCCTAACAGCATGGGAGGATAGGCCACACGTAGTTGATTTTTGACATCTGAGGCAACCTAGTCTATAAATTCACAGCAAATGGTGAGTTAGAAGTACTAAGCCATTGTTTCCAGTGAGAATTCAAGGGGATATTCACTGGGTTCTGCTTATTGTTTTCATTGGTCAACACATAACTTTGTATACAACTTAAAAAATATTTTTAAATTATATATAACCCTAAAGTTTAAGTGTGTGTGTGTTCATGTGTCATGTGAGTGTACGTGTCCATGGCAGCTAGGAGAGTGTGTTGGATCCCCCAGAGCTGAAGTTGCTGGTGGCTATGAACTCCCAGACATGAGTGATAGGAACCAAGC
Source organism: Microtus ochrogaster (assembly GCF_000317375.1). Lineage (NCBI taxonomy): Eukaryota > Metazoa > Chordata > Mammalia > Rodentia > Cricetidae > Microtus > Microtus ochrogaster. Next base: position 17,975,126 of record NW_004949096.1, on the reverse strand, counting down.
TCTTTGACCGGCAGTATGTACTTTTAACCACCAAGCAAACTCTCTAGCCCCTGACAGAAGGACAATGTTTGTGTACACGCTATATACATGTTTATACGTACACGGTTATCCACTTGCTTCTAAGAAATGTATTTGCAATCCCCTAACTTGACATAGGGCCGGCAGCCATAGCACATTCTCTCCATAGGGGACTTTGCAGCCTTCTGTACTTAAAGACTCAGACACCCTTCATCACTGCACTTGGGGACCATTTTAAACAGAGAAATCACCGAATCTGCGCACTTGGAGACTAGCCTGGCCAGATCACAAGCAGTTGACTCGGCACAAATGGCCTCAGACCGGGAGAGAAGTTGGAAGATGGAAGAGATGGACAAAGAGATTGCTCTTGCTCTTCATTACAGAAGGAGCCAAGGTAAAGATCATCAGCCTCAAACACCAAGGAAGACCTGGCTGAGCAGAGCAGACTTGGCTCCCTGAGTTGCCAGGGAGATGATTTCCCCTCCTGCACCCATTGTTCGCGCTGCCGAACACATTTGCAATCTGCTAACCACGCCTGGTTTGAGTGACTCCAGTTGTCAGGTCTGATTTTGTTCTCTGAAAGTCGATTCTGATTTTTAATTCCTCCTCCTCGCTCCGTGGAGCTGACAGCTCCCCACAGCTCTCACTGCAGCCTGGGGAGATCTCGGGAAAGCGAGACCGCCTTCACAAGTGAAGGCACTGATGTGAGCTTCCCTGACAGCTTGGACTAATTGTCTTGTCTCTGCTCACGACACTAACAGTATTTACATGGGAACGGCTAGCATTTTACAGCTCCGAGCCACCTGAAAGCTTCACCCTCCAATAACGATGCTCAGTGGTTGCCAAGGCGACAGCAAGGGATGATAGGGGTGGGAGTATCTCAGCAGGACCCCTCTGCAGTGGGAGCTCTTTCCCCACTTGCCTGTATTAGCAACCAGGCAAAAAAGGCAACAAGAAAGGCAGGGATTTTGCAGATATTATTTACTTATTTATTTGTCTGTCTGTTTATTATTGTTATTATTTTTAGTGAGACAAGTCTCACTGTGTGGCTCCCTATAGCTAGCTTGGAAGTCTTTATGTAAATAAGGCCACTCAAGCTTCCAGAGATCTGCCTGTCTCTGCCCTCCAAGAGCTGGCCAATTTGTTTTTTGAGAGCTCGTTTAGCTAGGTGGACCAGCCAATGAGACCCTGGCATCTCTCTGTCTCTACCTTCCAGCACTGGGGTGACAAATCCATGCCACTACACCCAGCTTTTTAAACAAGTGTCAGAGTTGAACTCGGGTCCGCACAATTGTGACGTAGTCACTTTATCCTACTGAGCTGTCTCTCCAGCCCTGGGTTCCCCTTTTCTCAGTAGGGACATAGTTTAGGAGGTGGTCTGCAGAATGGCCAGGCTCTTGCAGTGCTCAAAGGTGTATGTAGCTTCTGATATCCTGACTCTCCCTTTTGGTGTCTAATGCAGCCTGTCAGTCAATATTCATTTACTGAGCATCTATGCCTCCAGCTCAGGGCTAGCCCTGGGACAGAGCACAGAGGTGAACTAGAGAGCTGGTGCTCCTGACCCTACTGATACACAATGTGGAAATGAAACTAACACTCTGCATGTGCTGGTCCAATTCACTTGAGACAAGAAGCAGGCAGGAGAAATTTAGGGAGCAGGGGCTGCAGGATGGCCTAAGCCAGCTCAGGTGCCCTGGGAAAGCTTCCAGGAAGAGGCAGAAGGAGGAAACAGGAACTGGCTGTGTGGAATGGTGAGATAGAGGAAGTCTTGCAAGAGGGGCACGCCTGAGGAAGCCCTAGAGATGATCTCACGATGCCCTGCTACTGTTTCATAGATAAGAAACTCAAGTGGCTTGCTCAGGGTCCCACAGTAAGGACCAAGAGGGCATTGGCTCCTGGGAACCCCTGTCCTGCCTTGGCCTCGCTCTCCAGCCAACCTGATGGCTCACTAGCTCCAAGTCCCTTGGCTTCGTTCTTGATCACAGGCCACTTCCAGGACAGTTAGATGCTGACTGGGGGTTCATCCCTGAAAGCCGTTCCTGAAGGTCTGGGTAAGAGAGACACTGCAGGGCAAGGAAGTAGGCTGCCTCGGCCACTGTGTTTCCCAGGTTGGGCCAACATGCCAGCAGGACCAGACATGTGTACAGCATCTCCTCCCAAGACTGAGCCACGCTTTCCTGCCACAGTCCCACCAGTGGTGAGATGGCATGTGTATGTGTGTATGTGTGTGGGGGGGGGGGCACTGTGCAAACTTCAGTGGTGAAGTGCCATTCCCTGTTGGGAGACCTTGGCGAAGGCCCCAGATCACGCACAGAAGCAGCCTTCTTGCTCAGCTTACAGGCAGCGTCAGTAAAGGCCTCCTTTCCCAAGGATCGCCCTGCCTCATGTAAGGATGAGGAGGGCTTCTGGGCATCTTTGGGCTTTCTTGAGCCTCGTAAGTTTCCGTAGCGTCTGGAGATCCCCCTTCTCCGCGGGAGGAAATGGCCACGGAGGGTACCACAGCCTACTGTCTCCATCGCTCTGGAGAGCCTCAGTGCGCCGCCATGACCAGTTCATTACCGGCAGGCTCCGGGCTTCCAGGTCTGCAAACAATCTGTCACCACTAGTCTCATACCTATTTTACCCCTGGGAAAGAAAGCAGACCCCATAGTCCTGGGTTCAAGTGCTGACTGACCCAGAGGTTTAGCTTCTCCACGCGCATTTGTTATGGGGTCAGCAGGTGCCCTGCGGCCTATCCCACGGTACTGCCTAGGAAGATGAAGTGGAATCCCAAGCCCCTCCACCGTCCAGCCCCTACCCCCCCACGTGCACGTGTACACACACACACACACACACACACACACACACACACACACCGTGTTGCCTGTGGGAACTGTCCCATTTTTGGCTCCTGACTGCTGGTTGACTGAAAGAACATACAAGGAACCTGGGAGCAATTAAAGGAGATGCCATCAAAAAAGCCGGCCCAAAGATGACCCATTCAATGAGACAGAAATAAAATGAAATAACAGGGCAGGCTGGGGGTGCAGGGGTGCAGGGTCAGAGGAGAGGAACATTTCAGAACCCAGGATCACCCATAGGGACTCCATCCCCAATGTGAGCCATTGTGAATCCAGGCAAGCCCTGGACACAGTGCTCTCTCTAAATGAGTCTTTAATAATTCAGTTACACAAATTGAACGTAATTAAATTGTCCCTGTTGAAAATGCGCTGCCGTACATATGAACGATGAAATCAGGATCCAAAGGCACCGCAGAGGAGACGATAAGGTAATTTTCCACTTGTGCTAAGCAAGCTGGGATCTTCAAAATGCAACTGTGCAGAGCGGCCACCTGGGATTGTTAAAGGACCAGTTCTCTGTGCGCAGCTACTTTTAGCTGCTGTCCTCTCGCTCCCTTTGGCTGTAGCCTATGGTCTCCCTTCTGGAGCAGAGGAGTGGGAAAGAGCTCTTGGAAAGGGCTCCCAGATTCTACCATCCTGACACCTCCTGGCGCTCAGAATGCATTGTGTTTTCTTCTTTGGAGGCCTTCTTTCTAGCTGTCCCCTGCCTGTGATTAAACGCGTCTGGCTCACCTCACTGTCTCATCTTTTGAATAAGGCCCTGTGTCCCCTCACTCTGTCGTGGCTCTTCCCATCATTTCCAGCTCCGACTGGAGACATCACCTGCCTTTGGTTCTTGTCTTTAACTCTCCTCCGGTACCCACAACACAAACTCCCAGAGTTCAGGACCTCTTCTGCCTGGCTCATCCTCCACTGGCCTCAACTCCACATCAGAAATGTAAAGAAACAGCTATGAGCCCACTGAGGGACAGGGGCTGTCCCAGATGACCTGCAAGTCAAAGGCCATGGGGCCCTTTGATTCCCCACGCCAAGGTCCCGCTCTCTCATCTGCTCAACGGTGTCCAGACCTATCATGATCTCCCCATCACCTTCTGCCTGGAGCCCAGCTGAAGGAGCATTATGCCACCACCTGGGGCTGCTGCACCCAGAGCAGTGTGGGTTTAACATCTGCAGCGGAAGGAGCAGAGCCTCAAGGACTGAAAATATCACCGTGGTGCAGGCAGAGTGACCATGGTAGCTTAGATCTCTGTCCTTGACCCTGTGACCTCGTCAGAGGGCTATCTCCTAAAGCTCTGTGCTCTGCCACCTCCTCCAGACTTGGTCTAGTTGACAAGGGTCAAGCTGAGGGGTTCTTCCAGGCCTCTTCCTGCTAGGCTGACCAGCATTCTGAAAAGTAAGTTTACAGTGTCTGTTGAAGGCCTTGGCCAGGGACGACTCACAAGCCTATCTCTACTGACTGAGTTCTGCTTCTAATAGAAATGTCCCAGAAGCTCGGAGGCTCCATAGCAGAACTGACCTTGGCCCAGCAACCTCAGACTCTTCCATCCATGCCCCTCTCCCCCATCTCCTTCCTTCGCCCCCCACTGTACCTGTTTTAGAACACAGAGTCTCAACCAAGTAATCTGTGACAGACTGTGGCAGTACACGATACACAAGCGTGTGATGGCCCAGATGATGAGTTAAAAAAGGAAAAAGGAATTCGTATGTCATTTTGTTTCTGTTCATTTGGGACAGGGGAGCACACACACTTGGACTGTCCCAGAGCTCACTATGTAGCCAAAGATGCTTTGAACTCCTGATCTTCCTGTCCCCACCTCCTGAGTGCTGATGTGGTTCAGTTGACAGTGTTTACCTAGCATGGGCCCTGGGGTCCACCCCAGCCCCTAACAACCAGACGCCGGTGGTGTTGTGTACCCTTAATCTGGGCACTCAGATGGTGTGGCAGGAGAATAAAGGAGTATTAGTATTTCCAGTTTATTTTAAAAGTCTGGATCTAGGGTAGTGACGCAAGCCTATAATACTAACTTTCCAGAAACAGAGGAAGAAGATTGCCAATTCTAGGCCAGTCTGGACGAGAGAGAGAGAGAGAGAGAGAGAGAGAGAGAGAGAGAGAGAGACAGAGA
>NW_004949096.1:17959517-17969963 GCF_000317375.1 Microtus ochrogaster | reverse complement strand
GTTGGTTTTTGACCTATAACCCCAGACTCTCAAGTGGCCCTTTCCTCGTTTGCATTTCTTGTTGGTCCCCAGGGCATCTACATACAGAAAGCTATTCTGCTATTCAGTCATTCCACAAAACAGGGACACTGTGGCCCAGAGGGAAAGTGCAAGTTAATTCCCCAGTCAAGACTAGAGCAGGAATGACTGCCCCATGACAGATCTGCTCCTCCACAGCCTCCGCAGTCTCGTAGGGGTTGTGCTGGTGTCCTAGGTCTCCTATCTTGACTGTTCAAGGCGGCCATGGCCTCCTTCCTGGGTTCTCTGGCTCCCGCCCCCAGCCAGCGGGCATTGCGGTAGGAAGGGGGATCTGATCCCATTCTGTCACTCATGCCCCTGTGCTGAGAAGAAAGAACACTCTGGATTGACTCCCTGCTTGTGCACCTCCCTGGGTCGCTCCATCTCTCTCTCTCTGCTGGCCCGCTGGCTCTTCCCCAAACACAGCCCTCGGCTCTTCTGCTTGGCTTGCAAGGTCACCCCCTCGACTCCTCCAGGTAGCCCCCCTGAGCGTTGGCCTCTGTCCTGGTCCCAGCCAAGGTTAAGCAGGTCTCTCTATCCTTTGCCACTCTACAGCCCCTCCATGTCCTTGCCCCTCTGGCCTACTGGTTGGAGCATCCACTGGTCTCTATGAAGATACCGCACAAACTAACAGCCCTTCAGGTAACCAGAGGGAGAAACCACAGCAAACCAGCCCCTGGGTTTGTAAAGTTTATGGCAGAATCCAGCTGGGGTCCTTAGCCCCCAGGGCCACCCACACCACCTATGGATGAGGGACTTCCAGCGGAGGCCATCCAGGGTTCTAGATTTTGATCATTCATGGGGGAGTTTTCTCCTGGCCTGTGACTCAAGCCAGTCCCCAGCCTCTTCCCCCTCTGCCGCCCCTCTCTACACTCCCCACCTCCCACTGTCACTCTCTAACTGGAAAACCCAGAAGCAGCCTTGTTTGGTGTCCTACCCCACCTTTCTTTAGCAGGAGGAGTTTCTGAGCCTCCAGGGTTTCCCTGCATACCTGCACGCCTCCACCCCACAGGCCTGCAGGCGTTCCCACATGTGAGTCCCCCAGTGGGTTCATGAGCCTCCCATCCCTCTGGTTCAGAACTCATCCTCCCCTGCACAAGAAGGAGCAACCCTGCCCCTAGAGATGGCAGGCAGGCAGGCAGGCAGACAGACAGACAGACAGACAGACAGACAAGCAGGCAGGCAGACAGACAGACAAGCAGGCAGACAAGCAGGCAGGCAGGCAGGCAGAGAGACAGGCAGACAAACAGGCAGGCAGATAAGCAGGCAGACAAGCAGACAAGCAGGCAGACAAGCAGACAGGCAGACAAGCAGACAGACAAGCAGACAAGCAGACAGACAAGCAGACAAGCAGGCAGACAAACAACAGGTAGACAAGCAGACAGGCAGACAAGCAGACAAGCAGGCAGACAAGCAGGCCGACAAGCAGGCAGACAAGCAGACAGGCAGACAAGCAGCAGACAAGCAGGCAGACAAGCAGGCAGACAAGCAGGCAGGCAGCAGGCAGGCAGCAGGCAGGCAGCAGGCACACTTATTAGGGGGAAGTTTCCTGAGCCCCTAGGCTGAATGACAAGCCCATTCTGGACTTTCCAGGTGTGTTGCGGGGTAGCATTTACTCTGTTTTTCTTGTCCTGGGACTTGGGTCCGTTGCTTCTGGTCTCTGAGTTTTTGATTCCTGCTGGACCCTGTCTAGGTGTGTGTTGGCGGGGGGGTGAGGGCGTGGTGACTCACTCTAAATGTTCCCCCGTCCCACTGGCTAGACCTTTGCTCCTGGCCCACCCTGACTTTGGCAGACCAGCCTCCCTCAATTCTGAACAGGAGCTAAGTCCTCTCCTGCCCCAGGACCCTCATACTAGCTCTTCCCTTTCCTGGAGACCTTGGTTCATTCATTCAGATCCAGATCACGTCACTCTCGTGAGCCGTGTGTACTCCATCGGCACCATCGTAACTGTGAGGGCTGCTTGCCGGGTCTCCCCTCGTGGAGCACAGAGACCTTGCTGTCTGGTTTGCAGTGGCCCCAGCACCCGGCACAAGGTCCTACATCTAGTAGATGCTCAGTAAATCTCTGAGTAAAACAGAGAGGAGAGGGAGACAAAGGGAAAGGAGAGAAGGGCAGAAGAAGGTGTAGTATGATGTCATCACTACCAGGCAACACTTCAGAATAGACAGAGCATCTTCACAGTCCAGGATGTGTGTGGGGAGGGGAAATCCCCGTAGGGACTGGGTGTACTCCTGTAGGTACCATCTGGGCAGAGCCCTCATGAGCCAGCATTATCTAGCTGAGAGTGTCTCCTTCCCCCTGGAGAGCCCAGTGACTGGTGGGGACGTCAGGTACCACAGAAGTGGACAGCTTTGAGATGGGTATCTGGCCAACGGTCACCTGGAGGACCAGAAAGTAGGAAGGGATACTAGGGTACAGGGACCTGCAACCTTCAGGAGGGTGAGTAGCCTGCCAGGGGTACTCTGGCTGCCTACACCAGCAGGTTCACAGAGGAAGAACTCCCAGCTTCCAGAGAAAAAGTGTCCCTGACCTGGATCATAAGTTGGTCAGGGTCAGAGATCAGCAAATCCTGTGATAATTCAAAAGGGAAAATGCGTGGGAAATTCAAAATATAGGTTAATCATCCTCATCTCTGGTCAAGCCATTCTTCTGCCCTGGAGTAGTGGAATGGCTGGCCTGCAGACTCTCCAGATGGCTGTGGGCGACAGAGGGTGGCCATGCTGTATGGCTGGATTTCAGCCCTTTCCCAGGGCCAGGGCCTGCTGCCTTCACTTGTCCCACTGAGCAGCTCTCCTGTTGGGCCCTGCTATTCACCATGGAGACAGGAAGCAAGATGTGGGGTAGCAGCACTCCCAAACCACTGGCGACAGCTGTGCCTTTGCTGGCTGGAGACTCCCACGGTCACCACAGTGCCACCCAGGCAGCACCTGCAATAGGTAGGCTCTGGGTGGGTTGGAAAGGGACGCTCAGAAGTTTGGGGGAGTTACCCAAGGCCAGGCAACTGTGTCAAGGCTAAAACTGTACCCACTGCCCACAATAACACCAGAAATCAACCAGTCAGGCAGCAGAAGCTGATTTCTACCTGCTCCGGGTGGGACCTTGGCTGGACTGTCAGGATCAGGGCCTCCCTGCCTCCCCCATGCCGTGGCTTGGCCAGCTCATTGTTTTCACCACACAGAAGGAGCCAATGGTCGAGCCTGTGGATTCAACCAAAGTCAGGTGGCTTGGGGTGAGGGAGCAGACTTCAGAGGCTACCATCTGAGCACCTGAATTCAGCCGGGCCTGAATGCGGCAAACACTGATGGGCTTAGTTATAGAAGTCAAAACTCTTGAGACACTGAAGTTTCTGTTACTTGTAGCTATAAAAGTGAGGACCAACAGAACTGTTCTTGCTTGGAAGTCACAGTCTGAGGTTTTCCAAATGCCTCAAAGGCCTGAAGGACCTGTCATGGCTTCTCAGTCACATTATAGAATAGTCCTGGACGCTGATTTGGAATACTGACAAGAGCAACCCAGGGAAGGGAGGGCACACAATTTGAGGGAATGCTGGACATGGCAGGGAGGGTGTGGTGGTGAGATTGTCCGTAGCTATGGGGGGCGGGGCTGGAACCTGAGGCAGCTGTCCACATTGCATCTGTCCACAGTCAGGAAGCAGGGAGGTGGATGCTGATACTCAGCTGGCTTCCTGCTTTGACCGTTTTTATTAATTCTGGGACCCTAGCCCAAGGGATTGGTGCCACCCATATCCAGGTGGGTTTTACCTCCTCAGCTCACTCTCTCTAGAAACACTCACCCAAACAACCTGGCAGTCTGTGTCCTCTGTGATTCTAAATCAAGTTGAGGACAAAATTTAACTATCAAAGTGACGAAAGGAGGGACCACCAACCTCCTAGACCCCCAGCTTCTGTGCTGAGAGTGGTCTGTCTTAGAGACAGATGTCAGTAAAGAACTCAGGCCCAGTGCCTGACACATGGGAAACACACCCAGAATGTGGGGGTATTACTCACCATAGAAAAAATGGGGTGACCTTTCTGCTTTGGGTTTTTATATTAACTGGTATTTTATGTGAGTTCCTGGGCCATACTGTTTAATTGATTTAGAAGTCCTTCTAGGAATTGGCCACTGCCCAGAATCTAGGCCTGCCATTTTGGGGCAATTGACAGATATCTGTGGTCATTTTGAAGAAACAGAGAGCACGGCTCTTCAGAAACGAGCAACTTTGCGCTGCTCCTCTGGGAGAAATAGATTAAATTGAGGTTGTTTTGACCAATGAGTACAGTCTACAAGCCCAGGCGAGGTGGCCAACTAGTTCAGTGCCAGAGGAGATCTTCCCAAAGCTGCATTTACACAGCCACCTGCTTCCTGGCCAAATATCGGAACTCCATCACTCTCCTCCCGGAAGCCAGATCACACCCAGAGCTCCCAGGAGAACAAGCTCCTGTCCAAACAGGGGGTAGGGAGATGGTTCAGCTGGAAAGGCACTTGCTATGCAAGTGTGGGCCTGAATTTGGATCCTCAGCACACATGTCAAAGTCAAATATGTCGGGATGCACCTGCAACCCCAGGACTGGAGGAGTAGAGGCTCACCCACCAGTCACCCTAGTAGAGGTAGCAAGTTCCAGGTTCAGAGGAAGTCACCCAGCCTGACCCTTACACATGTAGGCTGCACACACACACGTGCATACATGTACACATACACACCACACATTCGAGTAAACAGCACGGAGAGCTAAAAGAAGACAGCTGACTTTGACCTCTGCATACACATGTGCACATTCTTCCTGCATTCGGGCCTGAGATCTGGGCTCGTCTGCTTCAGTGGCTATCCTTACCCTGACTCACTTACCCATCCTCACTCAGGGGCTCCGTCTTCAGGCTCTCTGTCTAGCTGCTCATCTCACTGAGCCCCAGGTTTCCACCCTCAGCTCCTCCTGGCTTATTTCTACTATGCTGTCGCTCAAGCTAGCGGTCAATGGTTCTCCAGTGGTTCTTCCAGCTTCCTTGGGAAGTGACCTCTCATCCCCAAGGGGTAAAGGGGAGCACGCTGAGCCAGACACAGTAGTACAGACCTACAGTCTTAGTACTTGGGAGGCTGAGGCAGGAAGATGGGGCGTTCAGGACTAGATTGAGCTGCACACTGAGTTCAAGGCTACATAGCTAGACCCCATCTTTGTGAAACAAACCAACAAACACACAGTAAGAGAAATGTACTAAAACTTCAGGCTTTAGTCTAGTGTAGCCTTTAACTTCACCTGCTGTGTGACTTGGGTAAAACACTGTCCCTGTCTGGTTGTTTCATCTATAAAATTCACAAAGCCTATTTTTAACTCTGACAATAGCCATTTGTGGGACTGTAGATGGCAAGGCTCATGAAGCAGGTTCCTTCAGGTAAGCCTGAGGCACTGGGGCAATCCTGAGGTCCGGCTGGTCACATCTGCAAAGGTGGCCCACTGCAGGCGGGCCTGGAGGATCAAGGTCCTGCGATTTGATGCTTATGTTTGCTGCCTGGGTATTACCCTAGCTTGCCATCTAGCAGCTTCAACAGCATGGGCCTCACTGGGACCAGGTACCGTGCCCCCCGTGCTTGTATGTGAAGCACCAGGAAACTCCCCTGACCCGGTGACAGATCCAGTGTGTTTGTTTTCTGTCCAACCTGCAGCCAAAGCCATCAAGGGACCTTATCAAAATATCTCCCAATTCTGGGCACTCCTGCCCCCGGACAAGGAGCACCCCTGCATATGACAGTAACAGTGACTTTCACTTGAATGCACATATTTCTAGCTGCCAGGGAGGGGTCACTCCTGATTGAGACAGACAGCAGAGTTACCCAGTGATAGCCAGTGTAAAGTCCTCACGTTCTGGGGCTAACTGTGACCTCCTTGGTTCTAGCTGTCTGCCCTGCATGGAAGACATTTTCTAAATGAGGAAGACCCATAACCACCTGCAGTTAACCCGATCTGTGTGTCTTCCAGTCTAGTCTCCCCACCCCCGATAGGGGCTTCACTGGAAGGCACTTTAATTCTCTCTCCCAATGTGTGTGGGCATAAGCGTCCATATTCTGGTAAATTCCATTAGCGTCTAGAATATTAAATTTACTATGAGTCCTGTATTAGACTGTCTAGAAGTGTCAGGGGTGGCTCTGAGCATGGTGGTGCTGTACAAGGACACAATAACCACCTAATTATTTTGTTCCTTTTTACAAAAAGCATCTTTCCCCCAGGGTGAATATTCTTTACAGGGGTCTAACTTAGAGCCTGTGACAATTATTTCAGGATTCAGAGCCTCCGAGGACCCGGCTAGCCAGATTTCATTATACAATGCACTATGATTCTCAAGTAGCAGGAAGCCCTTGGTGGCTTCTAGCCTTGTGAAGTGTGGCACAAAGGGCCCTCGACTTCCTTCTGGACTGGCTGAGGCTGGCATGAGAAGGGTCCCTGAGCTAACTCGGTAGGACAGGTTCGGGGATGCAGTTATTTCCCCTCTTTTTGTACAAGAGGCCTCGGATCATAAACACATCGATTTCCTATCAGGCAGACAAGCTGGGCCATGGCACGAACAAGCGGCTGGGCAGGAGGGGGAGGCCCAGCCTGGCCCTGGGTTTTGCTGACTCACAGTGGAGGACCCTAATGCTGGACCTGGCAAGTCTTAAGCCCACAGGCATAAGCCAGGGCCTCTATCTGCCTGGCAGCCCTAGTGGGCATTTGAAACAGCCTCTGCTTCCCCAGGCACAGCCAGCACAATGAGAACCTGACCCTGCCCTCACTGTGGATCTGGCTGACTCTGGGCACCTCACTGTCAGTTCTTAGGTCCTGCTCCTTAACCCCCAAAGGACTCCAAGTTGCTGTCTTTGACCCACTATCACCTTGGGTTCAGGGGCATCAGAACTGGTTGATTGGCTGCTGGAAACAACAGGAGGACCTGCCAGACAGTCCCCTTAGGTGAAGGCTGTTATCCATCATGGCCAGGCTGCCCCTGCTGTGGGAGTCTCCACACTCAGGGATCCTCAGACAATGGTGGTGACAACTTCATGGGACCACATGCAAAATGCAGGCTGAGACAGTGACCCAGTAGCCCATGCCCCGACAAGGATAGCCTAAGCACCTATGCTTCTCCCAGACCCCAGTCAGACCTGAAGCTCATGTTCTCAATATCATGTTCTTGTGTCAGCACCTGAGGATGGATGTCGGGGTTCCTGAGCCCCATTATTTGCTCCTCTTCCTAGTGTTGCTACACTGAAGAAATCCCAGGAGGGGAATGAGAGGAGGGAAGGAAGTGTAAATTTTTTGAATGGAAAAATTAAAAAAAAGAAATCCCTCTGATTTCCATTACTAGCTCTTGCTAGTGATGGGTGGTCCAGCCTAGTCTATGGTACCCCTAAACCAGGTTTGTGCCCTGGAAACTACAGTAGCACCCTGGGAATCCAGGCCACCCCTGCAAGTAACTTTGATATCCTGGACAGTTGCTTCCAGGGGGCCCTGCGCTGAGCTCTGTGAAATGCCTATCTGTGACTAGTCTTTCCCTGAGCTACCTGCCTATACCTCAAACTTCAAAGGTGACAAAGGGCTGTTGGGAACACTACAGTTCCCAACAGCTTACCTAAGGTTCCTAGTCATGTCTGTGCTGAACTTGAACTTGGGTCTTATCCCAGTGTAAAACCTTCTGGGAAAGCTGAGCACTCAGGAGGCAGAGGCAGAGGCAGGCGGATCTCTGTGAGTTTGAGGCCAGCCTGGTCTTCAAGAGCTAGTTCCAGGACAGGTTCGATAGCTACAGCGAAACCCTGTCTCGAAAAACAGAAAACAAAACAAAGAAAAAAGCCTTCTGGGATTGAGATAGCCATTAAGTTCAGGCCTTTGGGCACCTGCCAACCTTGAGCCCAATAGAGTGAACTGCTTTTGATGGGGTGTTTGGGTCTAAGTTCCATCCCAAGCCCCCTCCCCTGGGAGTAGCCTCAGTACAGACTCCACCTCTGAGAAAGTCCGCCAAACCATGACCCCTCCCCCAGAGATGCTCAAGACCACTCCCACAGGGACCCTAGAAAACAAACACATGGTTTTCTGGTCTTCCTTCCTGGTTCCTCTCTGTCGGCCTGGGAAACCATCCATTAAACCTGGGTTTTTTTCTAATTCGGTTTGATTTGGTCTGATTCAAATTATTGCGTCAGCTGAGACGTTTATCAGGCTGCAGAAACTTTTCAGTGTCTGCCACCTCTGTTGCTGGGTGGTCCTTCCTGACAGCTGACTGTTTTGACAAAACCCTGAGAAGTCACACTCCAAAATGGATGGGGCACTACCTCCTTCCATTACACAGATGGGCATGCGGAAGCAGTCAGAGGCGAAGCCGGCCCAGGTCTCTCTACGGCAACCCTCCAGGGCCAGCTTCAGCACACTCAACTTAAAAACCAGCAGGCTCTTGGTGCTTTTGTCAAACAATACAATCCTAGCCTGTCATCTTCCCTTTCTTTTGGGTCTTCTGAAGTGGTTGGACCATTGCCAGTCACAGTGGAGAAAGTCCACTGAGGTCAAACAAAGGAAGACCCAGAGATCTGGTGGCTTCAGGGCATGGATAGCTTCCCTGTGTCCACGGTGTGTAGAGGGAGAAGGTCTAGCAAACTCTGTGCCCAGTGTCTGGGATGACCTGACAGATCATCAGGGGCAAAGATGCTGGGAAGGTGATGTGGGAGTGTCATATATCAATCTGTTGATTTCATTGGTTAAGCAATAAAGAAACTGCTTGGCCCTCATAGGTTAAAACATAGGTGGGGGAGTAAACAGAACAGAATGCAGGGAGAAAGAAGCTGAGTCAGAGAGTCGCCATGATTCTCCCACTCCAGGCGGACACAGGTTAAGATCTTTCCTGGTAAGCCAGCTCGTGGGCTACACAGATTAATAGAAATGGGTTAGGTCAATATGTAAGAGCTAGCCAATAAGACACTGGAACTAATGGGGCCAGGCAGTGTTTAAAAGAATACCATTTCCATGTAATTATTTTGGGGCATAAGCTAGCCATGCTGGCAGCCAGAGTGCTGGGGACACAGCCCTGCTGCTCTTATTACAACAGGAAGGCACACCCAGAGCAAACAGCTTCATGTGGAGTGGGGTACTGACCAATCAGAGGTGTGCTCATGGAAGGAGGGTGGGTCCTGGGGTCCAGGGGTCTAGCACAGTTCAGAGGGTTCACCGGGCGATGGTGGTTCACACCTTTAATCCCAGCACTCGGGAGGCAGAGGCAGGTGGATCTCTGTGAGTTCGAGACCAGCCTGGTGTACAGAGCTAGTTCTAGGACAGGCTCCAAAGCCACAGAAAACCCTGTCTCGAAAAAGGAAAACAAAAAAACAAACAAAAAACAAAACAAAAAACCCCCAAAAAAACAGTTCAGAGGGTTCCTGAAGAGAGGAGACGGAGGGGAGGGAGTGGGAAGAGAGGAGGGGGGTTCAGGGGCTTGGGGCTGACCCAGTTCACTCCTGTGATCTCACCTCAGGAGGCCCCTGTTTCACAACAGGCATTGGAAAGAGGAGACAGACATGCTCTACGACCGCCCCCCAAGAGTCACAGTTGCAGGGGTGCATTCCCCAAGCTGGTGTGACCCCCTCCATTGCTCCTTCAGCCTGCTGGCTGCTTTCTGTTCCCTCTTCCACCTCTCTTCTCTCTCTTGCCCCTCCCCTTCCTTGCCCCTTCTCTCCCTCTAGTCTTGCTGAGGGAGAGAAGTCTCACCCCCTCCTCTCTTGCTGTTTGTGTGTCTGATTTCAGCCTCCCCGCCTCTGCCCCCCTTCATCAGGGGTCTCTCTGACCCCCCCCACCACACCATCTTTCTTCTTCTTATCCTTTCTCTCAGACCATCTTTCTTCTTCTTATCCTTTCTCTCAGACCATCTTTGTCCCTGGTCATCTTTCTCTCACGGTTCCATCTCTTTCTATTCTGTCCGGACCCACATCCCTGTGTCCCAGTCCCCAGCTCTGGCTCTGAAGAAGCACTCCCCGTGGCCAGCCACCAGCAGGCTGTGAAAACACCAGGGCCTCATAATCTGAAAGGCAGGATTGATGAGAAAATAAATTCCTGATTAGTGTTTTAATTTTGAGGATCTTTGGAGGGGACTGAGCAGCAAGGGAGGCTGCTGGAGAAAACCTACCTTATTAAAACTACAAATCCTTCCTTGCCAAGAGGCAGGAGGGGGAAAACAGGGCTTCCTGTGGATTGGGGGTGCCCAGGCACAGTAAGGGCAGGAATGGATGGTGGCTACCCTCCTCCCCAAAGGAGGCTCTTGGGAGGGACAATCTTCCTCGGTCCTGTCTTCTGTTAGATTCCCAGAGCATTGTCTCCTGGGTGGAGGGATGGGAGAAGCTAGCCTAGCTCCACTTTCTCCAGACTGGCAGCTGCATAGGGAAGTGCCAG
>NW_004949096.1:17954126-17959033 GCF_000317375.1 Microtus ochrogaster | reverse complement strand
CCCAGGTCTCAGACTCCTGGGTTTGGGTTCAGTCTTGGTTTTGTTCTGTGCCCCAGCTTCCCCATGAGCTGGGTGGAGAGTAGGGTCTTTGGTTCCAGGGATAAACAAAATGAACTAGAACACACACATGCTCACATGGGTCAGTGGCAGAAGGCGTGTGTTAAATAAGGTGTTATTCTTGCTGTTAGCACATAGCTCCTCCCACACAGAATTCTTTCCTCCATATCCCCAGGGCTGGGTTACAGGGTCATTTTACCTAGGTTTTTACACAAGCACTTGGGTGGGATCTGAGCTCAGGTCCTCATACACAGCAAGTCTGTCTTACACAGCGTGTGCTCACATCCACTGACCACTGCCCAGTCTCACTTTCAAACATTTCGAGGTGCTTTCATGTTGCTGCTGCCCTCATACCATCTTTGCCCTTCTTTATAGATGGTCTGAGGCCCAACGGAGTCACGGGATAGTGAGCCTAGCTCTGGCCTGGGTCGTCAGCAGGCTGCCCACAGGGAGCATACACACTACTTTCTCTGTTGGAGGGCCTTTCCGGGGAAGGGAGCCTGCTGGTGCTCAGCTGAAAGAGCAGGCATGGAGACCTCTTGGTGTGAAGGTTAGTGAATGAGTCATCAGGCAGTAGGCAGAGTCACTGCATCCAGAGTCCCGGACCACACCCCACCCCCACCCCTAGCCCCAGGCATATCACTGGGTGACTGGGCATATTTATTTGGTTCCAGCACAAACCCTGAGAAGCGCTGTCCTGAGATCTATTTTTAGAAAGAGAGCTGGAGCCAGCCCCACTCTGCAAATTCATGGGCTCATGGCCTTCTCATGCCCTCATGGAGTATTTTCCTCTTAGTTAATTTTAATTGTCCACGGTCCCACAGGATGGACGCTGGAAGTAGGCACACCTGATCTCATTAAGATGGCCAGAGTCTGGCCAGGAGGATGGCGCCTTAGAGCAGTTCTCATACATGAGTGGTCTGAGGTCGTCACGGTGAGGAAGGTGTGCCAGGATGTAAACCCATGTGTACCTGCTAAGTGCATCATTCAGACAGCTGGGAAGAGCCGGGAGAGAGGTGTAGCTAGGTGACCAAGCAGAGCAGGGGGAAGAGGGAGGAAACGGCAGGCAGAAGGATGGAGCCCCCAGTGGAAGCCCAGATGCCAGAAAATCCTATCTACTATAGGCAGAAGATCCTAGCCATTTTGTAAGTGACCCTGAGGCCACACGTTAATTATCTAGTTCGACCTCTAGATGCAGACACTGAGAAACGAAACTGATTTAGCGTCCCTGGACTATATATAGCTCTCTGTGTGTCCTCAGGGAGGCAGCTCAACCTCTCTGGGCTTTCAGTTTCCTCACCTGTGATGTGGAAGAACCTTACAGGGCCAGAGTGAGTATCAGATGGTCGTCTGTGCACGCAGCTGGAGTGACCTGATTTGAGCCATTTCCTGACTGAAGAAAGGAGGTGGGACAGACAGATCCCGGGAGCACTTCCTTCTTCAGTGGGGACCTCAGGCTCAGCTAGTCCTTCTGGGAAAACCCACAGAAACATGGACAGGGAACCACTTAAGGATCTTAGAGTGCTTCTGCAGGGGTGTGGTCCCCCTGCAAATGGAGGAAAACAGCCGGAAGGTCGGAAAGCTGTTCCAGGGAAGAGTGAGCCTCAGGGAAGAGCTGGGAAGGAAGCTGAGACAGGAAGCAGGAAGGTTCAGCTGTGTGCCTGCCATTGCTGCAGCCATTGTCCTTGGATGACCGCAGCTGGGGACGGTCTGTAGCCTACCTGGCTATCTGTGGCCTCCTTGCGGACAGTTCACAGATTGCTGGGGACACCTCAGCTCTGAGCATGAGCCAGCACACACTGCATTTCCCTGTGTTTGGGACTCCAGGGGTAATTTTCCAGTGCTAGAGGATAGCCTCTGAGCCTGCTTGACTGACATCACGCCTCTACCCTCACAGACTGGTGACCTCCCACATCTTCTCTGACTTAACTGAGCCTCAGTTTCTGCTTCTCTAAAGTGGGCTTGGGCAGCATCCACTCCCCGGGGCTGCTGGGAGGATGAGATGAGCCGAGAAATGATTATGAGGGAGGGAAATGGCTCTAGGACATGAGACTTGCCAGGACACCTGGGGCTGGCCAATCCCAGGTCTGAGACCACCCTCCCCTCCTTTCTCCACCCTTACCTGGCACGTTCCGGTGCTCTCTAAGGAGAAGGGGCGGGGACCTTAGAGCTGTGAAATCTTTGATGATTTCATCCCTGAATCAATGCTTTTAGGTCATCTCCATTCCCCTTTCTCCTCTCCAACTCCTCCAGTACTCCTCACTTCTCCCAGCTTAAAGTTCCTTCTTCCTCCTCCTACCGCTTTGTCCTCCTCCTACCTACACTTCCCTCCCTCCCTCCTTTTCAAAACCGCTGAGTCCAGTTAGCTCTGCCTGTATGAGGGCGACAGGCCAGCTGCTCAATCATGGGCAACCTACCAGGAGCCACACCACTCCCTCCTGCAGGTGGGACCTCCTGAGCCCCTCCCCCACCCGTGCCCAGTGCTGACTGACTTGATCTGGTGTGGGTGGTGTGCAGGTCGTCACAGCTACTGTGAGGTTCATGAGTCCGATGCCTCTGTCACGTCTGGAGGGCACCACTTCCAGCGGCCCTCCTTGACACTATGGCTCTTACAATCTTTCTATCCCCTCTCCCTCCTTGGTTCCTGGGCCTCGGAGGGTGGTAGAAAGGGTGCTGCTTTTCCCACTTCTGAGCCCCATGTCAGCCTCTCTTTCTTTCTCTCTCATACATACTTGCACACCCGCACCCACTCACACCCCCACCTTCACAATCGCTATGCCTTGGAATGGTGTCTGACTTCTCCAAGTACAAATGAACGGATTTCAGACCTCCCGAAGGTACTGGGAGCCCTGTATCTTTTCTTCGGACTCCTCAACTTCGTCTCGGAGTCATTCAGTGTGTGTACCAGGGTGAGGGTGACTAGCAGTTGAGATTGACCTAGGCCCTCAAAACAGTAGCTCACTGGATGGACTCCGGGGAAGACAGACTAGACCATACTAATCACTCCCAATTCACAATAAGCAAATGGGGGAGGGGTGTATAGGGAGGTTAAGAAATTTCTGTGAGGACTGGAGCAAAAACTGAGACTGCCTGCTTCCCGGTGGGTGGTCTCAACTGCTCTCTACCCACCGGTGACAACTGAGAGAAAGAAAGGCGGGGGCTCCAAACTCACAACCAACCCCAATTATTCCCCATAGGGTTAGCAATTATCATCTAATCTCTAGGGAGTCAGCTAAATACAAGGCAATGAAACCCGCCTGCTAAGAGCCTCCTGGCTGCTGCTGGGAGCTGAACGCTCAGCCGTGAAACCCAGGTGTGAGCTCTAACAGGAAGGATTGTGGGACAAGGGTGACGTTTGCTGGTGTCTCATGCTAGTTTCCTCATTTATTTTAATTAATTAGTTAATTGTGTGTGGTATATGTGTGCTCGCATGTGCATGCAGGTGCACATGTCTGCGTGCATACACTTGAAGACTAGAGGAGGATGTCAGGTGTTCAAGATATCCGGTGTCCTCTGTTGTTCTCCACCTGTTCCCTTGAGACAGGGTCTGACATTGTAATTCTTTAAAGCTAGGCTAGTGGCTGCCAAGTCTCAATGGTCCTGTCACCTCACTGCCAATTCCAGCCTCACACCAACACTGTGCGTGCGTGCGTGCATGCGTGCGTGCATGTCTGTGTGTGGCATCAGGCCCCCGACGCAGCTGCTTTTGAGGCAACGGCAGCCACGTGGCGCACTCCATATATCCTCCCGCAAGTTCAAGTGCTCTGAACCCCACAGCACAGGCTATGTAATGGAAGCCAACAACACACAGCCAAGAAGTAGCAGAGCAGGGAAAGTAAGTTTGTCAGGCTCTGGAGCCCACGTCTGGACCACTGCCCTGCGGCTGGGACACACACTCTTTGCTACTTTGTTTACCGTTGTGACAAGGCCCTCCCTAACACTGACCTCCTGTGAGACCCAGGATGACCCACGCAGGTCCAACTTGGTCACAGTTCCCATTCTTGCGGCCTCATTGCTCACCGACTGAGGGTTGGATGCCTGGCCAAGCACAAAGTGGAGCCAGGAGAGTCTAGACATAGCTTCTGCCTGTCTAGCTGTGGGCCTTAGGGAGAGGAGAGAGATGAGACTTCCCTCCCTGAGAGGTACTGAGTGCCAAGGATGTGCGGGGCCCTCCCATGTTTGCATAAGCTTTTCAGAGTCTAAGGCCTCCTCCCTCCTTCAGGGAGGGACACTGACAGTCTCCAAAACAAGTTCTAGACTCCTTCCCTGACTCCACCTTTGAGCCTGTGTGACTGTCAGCTGCTGTCAGCAGCAGTGTTTCCAAATAAGTCATCTCCCACGGGAGCATTAGCCTCACACTGCCCCACCTTCAGGTGACTGACCATGCATGGTGCCTCAGGTCCTGAGCTCAGGGACAGGCTCAGCAGGGTGCTTCTCCTGCAGGCCTCCAGTCATACTCAGTCACACAAGGCATACAGGTGGCCATCCTGCCTGTAGGTCTCACTCAGAGTCACATGAAGGTGGCCATCCTGCCAGTAAAAAACAGCAGCTGCTGGGGAAAACCTTACGTTCTCCTCACTGGGACCAGACCCTCTTCGCATGCTCTGCCTGTCTGCCCAAAGCCACCCCATCTTCAGTCGTTCGGGTACCTGACTTCTTTTCCTTTCCACTAAAGGGAGGCAAGCTTCAGTGAGCCACAAACAGTGGACCACAGCAGAAAGATCCTAGCCTGAGTTTACAAGAAGAAGTGGCCATTGTGAGGGCTCCTTTATCCTCCTGGGTTCAAATGCTGAGGGGGACCTGATCTTAGGCGCCAGGAGACCTAGCTTTGGGGTGAGTTTCTGGCCCCG
>NW_004949096.1:17931235-17938994 GCF_000317375.1 Microtus ochrogaster | reverse complement strand
GCTTACCTTTTATAATTAATTCAGAGACTTTTTCCACATAAGTTTTTAATTTTTTACTTGGTATATTAGGTATAAATATCCACTCTAAAATAATATCTTTCCTCTGCATTAGAATCCCTGTAGGATAAATTCTGGAAGGCAGCAGCTGGCCCTCCTAGTGGGAGTGTGGGAGCCCATGGCCTTCAGGGAGCCCAAACAGCTGCTGACACCAGTCCTCAGACTACAGGTTGAACATCCCACATGTCTCCCAAAGGACCAGGGAAGCTGTCTATCTCACCTCCCTGCCAGGATGGAGGACTTAATCACAGTTCCCTCTTCTCCGGGTTTAACTAGATGAGCACATTTCCAACCCTCCCCCAGTGCCTCCACAAATGGCTCCTGTGACTTGGTTGAACAGCCATCTCTCTCGACAAAGCTTAAAGATGGGCACAGAATCCTGAAGGAACCCACTGCTTCTGTCCCCCAGCAGCCTAGTCCCCAGCCTCATCACCAAAGGAGCCACTCAGAAAGGGTGAGAGAGCCCACAGGTCTGGCAATTAGGGCTCCTTCAGCCTTCCTTGCCGTGGCCTGCATACCCAGCAGCATGGTGACTTCTCAATCATTGAGCAAGGCTTGCCCTTTGCCTGCCAGTATTTGGGAGGCGTCATCGTTTAGGGCCATAAATCAACCTCTTTAATTATCACCAGTGACACATTTGGCAAGAAGATGGCTGGCTCTGCTGAGAACAGGGTGAAGAGTCAACTGCAAAGATGTTTAAAACTGTATCCTGCCCCGAGGTTTGGAAATGCCTGCTCAAAGGGCAGAGGTCACTCTGAGCAATGCTCCCGGGAGTGACAGAAGAGTGGGCGGAGCTATCGTCACACACAAGCCTGTGGCATGGATAGCATCAGAGCCTCAGAATGGGATCCCAGCCTGGAGGACAACTGGATACTTTCTCCCCAGTCCTTTCCTTCTCTCCCTCCCTCCCTTTCCTCTTTCCTTCCTTCATTCCCAACTTTTGCTTTCTCTCTCTCTCCCCCTCCCCCCCTCCTTCTCCTCCCCTTCCTCCCTCCTTTGCCTCTCCCTCTTCCTTCCTCTAGCAGAGAACTCTGCTCTAAACTTTTTGCATGGCTGACTCTTTCTCAATTTTCAGAAGCTCCAGGTGCCAGGCTTGTGTGTCAGCTCAACTATGGCCTGGCTGTGGCCTCAGGAGCTTCCAGTCTGGCTGACAAGTCTGGCATCTGGGTGCGGGCCAGTACTGACCAGATTCCTGATGCTTTGCTGTGGTCCTGTCTGAGTTATGACTGAGTGAAGTTCTAAGCAGACGTATGCTGTTGTTATATCTCAGCCCCATGTGAGTGGCAAAGCCTGCCCTGAGTGAGGCTCAGAGGGATGGAAAAGCCTTCCTTGGGTGCAGAGATATTTCATTTATATTTTAATAAATAAAGTTTGCCTGAAGATCAGAGAGTAAAACAGCCCCACTGGTCAGCCTTACAGACCAGGCAGTGGTAACAGACACCTTTAATCCCAGTAAATTTGCCATAGAAACCAGGCAGTAGTGGTGCACGCCTTCAATCCCAGCCAAAGAGAGAAATAGAATATGGGAGGTGACAGCTCTTAGACACAGTCTCATTCTGAGTTTTTGGAGGCAGGATCGCCATTTTAGACTGAGATAGAAGTAAGAGTCAGTGACTGGCTGTTTTGCTTTTCTGACCTTCAAGTTGAATCCCAATATCTATCTCCGGGTTTTTATTAATTGTGCTACATTTCGGTCCAAGTGCAAATGGTGACAGTGTGCAGAAAATGTCCATAGTAGATCTCCGCCATGTTTGCAGCTTGAAGACTGCTCCTACAGAGATTTAGTGAACCCCTTCTCCTTGTTCAGCTGTGTATAATAACCCCGCCTCTTTGTTCAGCTGTATGGAATAACCCCACCTCCTTGTTCAGCTGTGTATAATAACCCCACCTCCTTGTTCAGCTGTATGGAATAACCCCACCTCCTTGTTCAGCGGTGTATAATAACCCCACCTCCTTGTTCAGCTGTATGTAATAACCCCACCTCCTTGTTCAGCTGTGTATAATAACCCCGCCTCCTTGTTCAGCTGTATGGAATAACCCCACCTCCTTATTCAGCTGTGTATAAAAGCCCTGTCTCTGTGTTTAGCTGCACATAATAACCCTGACTTCTTGTCTATCTGTGTGTAATATCTCTGCCTCCCTGTTCAAATGTATATAATAAGCACACTCAGGGTACTCTGACTTCTCCAGTAGAACGCTCAGTTCACCCAATCCCAGCTTTTCTACATGTGTGTCTATGTCTGCCCTTACTTCACTCCCTCTCCATCTCTTAGGTCAATGTCTGAAGCCCCACTGAGCGCAGCAGTTGACTCTGACCTTGCCCATTCTTGGAGACAGTAAGCTACCTGCCCCAGGATCTTTCATTCACAAACCAAGCAGCCCCAAGCCATGGCCCAAGTTAGCCCTGGAAGTTCCAGACTAGGAACTACACTGTAAGGACCAGCCACCTGCCCAAGTCAGCAGGCACTGTCCAACACAGCTAACCTGAATCTGTCTGTATGACCCTTCCAGACCTCGCCACAGAAGCCACTAGAGGCTCCTGATCCACCTGGTACTTCCTTAGCTGGCTCTGGGCAGTGTGGCTCTGGTGGGGTGGCCTGCACCCTCCCATCGGACAATGAAAATAGCAGGTCTTCCAAATGGAAACTGTCTTGGGAGCTCTCCATCTCCTCAGACATGGATCCTCAGAAAGCCAAGCTTTTAAAGCAGGGTGTAGGGTGAAACAGGCCCTGCATGCTGTGTGCAGTGATGGTGCTGATACTGATCAGGCAGGGAGAGCATGGGACTCACACGCATGTGCTTGCAAAGGCTGGCATGGAGCTCTGACAACTGCACGGGGATCAAAGGCCATATAAGCAAGGGCATAGCTTCCACAGGGGCCAGGCAGTCAAAGTAGGGACAAGCTTCTGGTGACTCCTGGGTCCATATGGCTGATGTACAGGTAAGGACCCCTGGAAAGAGCCTGGAGAAGGCTAGGGACCAGGGTCCAACAGACCTTCCAGGTTGGTAACAGGCGCTCAGAGAGATGGGAATGGAGCCTGTCGGATGTATGGCTCCTGAGTATTTTCCTTTAAGCCACAGTCCCCTTGGCTGTTGTCCTGCGTGGGAGACACACACATCACCAATTCCCAGTTTCCCAAGTTTCCATGCAGCTCCAGCCTGGTCCCTGCCAGCCCTCAGTAATTCCTGCCCTTTGCTGGGTCCCTCAAGTAGCTGCCTTTTATACTGGGACCCTGACACTGAGTCCCTTCTGCCCGTCTTCTCCTGTCTCCACTCACCCAAGACCCACAGCTGAGGGTGTTAGACAGTGAATGGATTGTGTAGCAGACGGAACCACTGGTACGCATGGCCCTCAGAAGCTCAGGTCCCTTGGGAATCTGACCCAGAATACATTGTCTGAAACAAACTTGGAGTAGGGAAGAGAAACAGGGACATGTGAAAGGAGCTATCAGGGGTTTTCCAGAGGCCTGGGAGAGTCTGTGGGTCCCCAAAGGCCTGGGAGAGCCTGGGGGTCCCCAGAGCCCTGGGAGAGTCTGGGGGTCCCCAGAGCCCTGGGAGAGTTTGGGGGTCCCCAGAGGCCTGGGAGAGTCTGGGGGTCCCCAGAGGCCTGAGAGAGTCTGGGGGTCCCCAGAGGCTTGGGAGAGTCTGGGGGTCCCCAGAGGCCTGGGAGAGTCTGGGGTCCTCCAGAGGCCTGGGAGATTCTGGGGTTCTCCAGAGGCCTGGGAGATTCTGGGGTTCTCCAGAGGCCTGAGAGAGTCTTGGGGTCCCCAGAGGCTTGGGAGAGTCTGGGGGTCCCCAGAGGCCTGGGAGATTCTGGGGTTCTCCAGAGGCCTGGGAGAGTCTGGGGTCCTCCAGAGGCCTGGGAGATTCTGGGGTTCTCCAGAGGCCTGGGAGAGTCTGGGGTTCTCCAGCGGCCTGGGAGAGTTTGGGGGTCCCCAGAGGTCTGGGAGAGTCTGGGGTCCTCCAGAGGCCTGGGAGAGTCTGGGGTCCCCAGAGGCCTGGGAGAGTCTGGGGTCCCCAGAGGCCTGGGAGAGTCTCCCATCCCCATTTTCTAACGGACTAAGCTGGGCCTCAAGGACCTGGAAGGTAGGTTGAGCATGGAGAGTCTCAGCACCTAGGAAGGAACAAACCTATGTGACTGTTCCTATAGAAGTCAGTTCAGGGAGGAAGTGACCTCACTGGACTTCCTGTGGCCTGGGCTGGCATAAAGAACACAGGATATTAGGAGAGGTTCTTCGTGGAGAGACACATTAAAATTGAATGTTTGCTCAGTTCATTGATTCACTAGCTCACTTGTTCATTTACTCACACAGACATTCAGTCATTCATCCACTCCCTCGTTTATCCACTCTCATTCATTCATTCATTCATTCATTCACCCAGGTGGTCGGCATGCTTTGTATGTCAGTCAGTTTGCAGCATCTTGGCTCTCTGTCACCGAGGAGTTTAGAATCAGTCAGCAGAGATGTCCTATAAGTGAATAAGGAAATAAATGTAATGTCATTGAGTGACAATGTCAGGAAATGGGAGCAGACAAATAAGGAAGTCAGTCAGGCAAACAAAGCTCTGTGCCAGGGGTAGGCATGACAAAGCATCCCGGAGAGGCTCTGTGATGACGTGGACACCTAAGTGGGCTGTGGGGTAGCTGGAGGGCCTGTGTGGTTGGGGCAGAATGGCAGGGATACTGTGGCTATCATGATGGAAGCAGAGGAGGGGTAAGGGATGAAGATGGAGAGGTCCCTGTGTCTCTCTGAGGATAGAGGGAAGCGCAGAGTTTGTGGTGATCTACATGGAGAGATCTGGAGGTGGTGAGTGTGAAGAAAAGGGGACGTTGAAGAGTCAAACTGATGTTCTAATACGATCCATTGTCACTTTACAGGGAAGCTATGCCAAGTGCCATGGAGGTAAAGATGGCTAACTAGGGGGCGGAGTTCCTTTAGCACAGAGTGTGTGGCTTGCCAAGAGAGCTGGTTCTTGTTCACTTGTGGCTACCACTCTCTCTTTTTCAGCCTCTCTGTCTCTATGTTCATGTGTTTACGCTTGTGTGTGAGCTTGAGTGTGCACTTTCATGTGTGTGTGGTGGTCAACCTTAAATATCAACCTCAGGAGCCAGAGACTTTAATTCTTTTCGACAGGGTCTCTCACTGGCCCAGTGGCTCAAGCTGGCTGGCCAGCGAGCCCTCGGGGATCTCCCTGACATGACATGGGATTCCAAGCATGTGACACTGCGTATTTTTTACATATAGGTTTTGGTATGGAACTCAGGTCCTGGGCTTGCAAGGCAAAAGCTTTACAGACTGAGCCATCTCCCAACTGTACACCAGTTTCCTTGTGTGATACCCACAGTAATCACATGATAAAGCAGGATTATCTCTCCATTTCACAGATGAATAAATCAAGATCTAGAGTCATTCACTTATTTAAGGTCACAGAGCAGGTGCAGAGCATAGCAGTCATATCTCTGGCTCCGAGTCCAGCAGATGGCAGTTGGGGCAAAGGGCTGACCTGCCATCAGAGCACAAGTCTTAGGCGTGACAAGTGTTCTCAGAGCAGCCGAAACATGGGGTCCTCAGAGAACATATCCACTGCAAGCAAGGGACCAGGCTAGGCGTCGCCCCTGTTGGGGCTGGAGAGCAGGTGCTCCAAGGGGAAGGGCCTGATGCACAGACTTGGGGGCGAGACTTATGCCTGTAGGAGCAGCAGGAGGCCAGTGTGGAGTACAGGCAAGGGCTGTTCTGAGGCAACCTTAACTATAGAATACACCTCAAAGCTTCTGTCTGCTGATCTGCAGCCACTGAGGGCGTCTGGGTGGAGAGATAGCAGGGGATGGGTAGTGACAGGCAGGAGGGGTGGTAGAGCATGTGACTTGGGTGGGACCTGGCACAGGTATGTGCTTCCCAGGGGAGTTAGCTGTTATTCTCGGGGGTCATGGGGCTGTCACACCTCTGCCACATCACTTTGCTCTGCTTCCAGCCTTCCTTCCTCTGTTCTTCTCTCCCTCCCTCCTTCTTTTTCTTTTTTAAATTACAGCTTTTAAAATTTTATTTATTTTTTTATGTGTATGGTGCTTTGCCTGCGAATATGGTTGGACACGATATACAAAACCTGTGGCGGCCAGAAGTGGGTGTCATCCCTGGAACTGGAGTCACATGGCGTTGTAGAGCTTCCCTGTAGGTCCTGGGAACCAACCCCCCGCCCCCCTCCCCGGTCTTCTGGAGGAGCAACCAGTAGCCCTCTTCACCACTGAGCCAACTCTGCAGCTCAACAGCATTTCTTTAGGCTCCTAGTGTGTGTGTCCTCACGTCTGAGTGCCATGGCTCACATGCAGAGGTCAGAGGACCATCTTTGGGAGTCCATCTATTCCCACACCATGTGGGCTACGGGAACTGGGGCAGGTGACAGGGTTTGGCTATGTAGCCGGGTCAGGAATGAAAAGTTCCCTTGCCTTGGTCATGGGATTGCAAACTGCTCCATTGGTACCTGCATTTCTCAGAACCTCCTCCCAAGCACACATCTCTTGCTTCCCTGAGGTTGAGATCCTGAGAAGATAGAAGAAAACAACCCAGTTTGGGTGAGTCATTTCATTGCTTGTGCCTCAGTTTCCTTATTTGAGAATGGAAAAGTTAACACTGTCTCTCTTAGAGTTTGTTCTGAGCAGGATGCTAAGAACTCGCGTCTGTCACTTGGTGCATTCTTAGTGAGTGTCTGCCAAGATCAGTCCAAAACAGATGAGGTGGCCCAGGGTAGGAGGCTGGCTGTGGGGAGGAGGGAGCAGAGGACAGATGTAGGAGCTGGCAGGGGAGCAGGCACAGGGATACAGTCAGGCTGGGAGCCTGGAAAGAGGCTGAAGGGAGGAACGTCATTTACTGCAGTGGGGGGGACAGTTGGAGACTCGGAGTCTAGTTTAGAGTCAGGGTGTTTAGGTGACAGACAACCATGTGCAGAGCGGGGAGAAACAAACACTGTTGCTGAGGGAGCTTCCTGGAGGGAGGCAGAGGCTGCTGCTGTGAGAAGTAGGGAGGGAGAAGGTGAGGTGGGTTGGCGGGAGGTAAAGGTGTGGGACCTGGGGTGCTGGTAAGGTGAATCTGAGAAGAAGAAGGTAGGGGGATACAGTCTTGTGACGTAGACCAGTGGAAATTTCTGAGCCTGGAGTCACAGCAGGCCTGTGTCTCCAACCTGGGTTACCCGAAGCAGAGCCTGAGGTATGATTCAGTGCACATGATTGAGAAAGGGGAGAGAAATGAAGGATGAGATAGGGCAGGACCAGTCCCAGTGGGGAGTGTGTGCTATAACCTAACGGGTTCTCTCTCACTCCCCACTCACACCCCCTTGGCCAGCAGCTCGGGCTGGACCAAAGCTGAGTGACACCTGTGAGCCATCAGCAGAACTCTGAGGATCAGAGGTGGGCTATGGCCCAACAGCATCCATGGGGCTTGGTGTGAGCTGGGCAGAGCTGGCCTCCCAGACTTGATCAAAAGACCTCTTCCGGACAGGTAGTCCTCACCCTAAACACACAGGAGAATTCCCCTGGCAAAAAAGACTCAGGAGACCTGGAAGGAGTTTCTACGTTGTGCAAAGGGAATACAGTGACCTTTGACCTCCACCAGAGAATTTGACTGAGCTGGGGCCCAGCAAATAGATGGTACGTTGGTTAACTTTCTGTATGTGTGGTAAAACATAGTAACTTAGTGGGTTTGTAGTT
>NW_004949096.1:17920326-17930760 GCF_000317375.1 Microtus ochrogaster | reverse complement strand
AAAAAAAAAAAGCAGCAAGGGTGAGGCTATACATTCTCAGAGTCCCCACCCCCACCCAGCGACATGCTTCTCCCAACATGGTCCACAACCTCCCAAAAAGAGCACCACCAAGTGGGGACCAAGTGTTCTGGTACCTGAACCGATGGGGGGGACATTCTCACTCAGCCACCATACATGAAGCAGGCAAGCAAAGGCAAGACAGAGGACAGTACCACACAGAGCTGTTCTTGCTAAGATGTTCTCGCTTCACCAGCATCCACCCACCTGAGGTGCTGAGCCCCAAAAGAGAACCCTGAGTTCAGTCTAGTCCCAGAGCCAGGTAGGTTCACTCAGAAGCACCCAGGATGGCATATACTTCTGGACCTTGCCTTCCCAGTGCCATAGACCCATGCTCTGGCCAGCAGCTCAGAAATACATCCTTTGCATTTCAAGACTTTGGATGGAGTGGAGAGTCTCCATGCTCAGGGGCTTCTACACTGTCCTGGAAGGCCACCAAGTTGTCTTGGTTTAAGAACTACTGGTCCTGAGCTGGACAGAGGCAGCACACACCTTTAATCCCAGCACTTGGATGGCAGAGGCAGGAAGATCTCTGAGTTCGAGGCCAGCCTTTTCTATAAAGAGTTCCAGGACAGCCAGGGCTACACAGAGAAATCCTGTCAAAAAAAAAAAAAAAGGAAGGAAGGAAAATTAAAAACAAACAACAAAGTACTGGGCCTATAATCAGTATAAGAGGCTACTGGGACTTGCCAAGGACCCCTGGGCGGGACTCTGGAGCCTGGGCTCTCTCCTCTGCCCTAACAACTAGCCACTTAACTCCTCCCCTCACGGAGGAAGTCAGCCTGTGGCTTTCCTTCCCGGTGACTGTGAGGCTCTGGGGGACCTGATGAGACGGATCTCTTTGCCAGGTCCTGCCTTTGAGCATCAATGCTTGCTCTTCCCTCGGGCTAGGGTACTGTTCCTCTAGTCATCTGGAGATCAACTCCTTTCCACTATAGGTCCATGCTCAACTGCCCCTTTCTCAGACAGGCCTTGCCGGCAAGCATAAAGACCTGAGTTCAGATCCCAGTACCCACATGGTAAACGCTGAGCATGATGGTGAGCATCTGCAGCGCTAGTTTGGGGGAGGTGGGGACAGTGTGTCCTGTGGGCTCATAGCCTGTCTAGCCAAATGGCGAGCTCCAGGTTCAGTGAGACCCTGTCTCAAAACAAGGTGCTTGATGTTGACCTCTGGCCTTCACTTGATCAGACACACACGCTTGCACATGTGTGCACACTTGAACGCAAGCACATGCACACACAATGCAGGGCATACGCACACACACATGCATGTAAACACCCATGTACACACAGAGCGAGACAGTGCCTTCAGTTCCGCTCTAGTTCCTGCCTCATTTCCCCCTCTGCTCCACTGCCATCTGGTTTTGTGAGTGTATGCTTGTGTGTGTGTGCACATGTGTGTGTTATTTGTACCTGTCCTCTTTAGTGAGCTGTGTGCTCTGTGTGGGTGGCAGTGTTGTCATTTGCCATCCTAACCGGCAGGCTCACAGTACTGCCCAGCATCATCAGTGGCTGTGCTCCTGATGCGCTGTGCCCTCTGCTTCTGCTGTTCCCACATGACCGACTAACTTTCCACAGACCTTCTGTTGTGCACGTGCATATGACAAAGGTCACAACAGGTCTGAAATGGGGGTCATGACCAAAATATTTTCAGAACCTTGAGGGAGTTGAGTGACTACATGTGACTGACCAGAATAGTAAGATGAAAATCACATGTCTGGGACCTGGAGACCTTGTACCCCACATTTTGGCATGATTCATGAAGTCTCCATATAGCCTTCTGTGCTGATTTAAATGTCTGCAGACTTTCCTTCTAGAGTAGGGCCGACTCCCCTGTCCTTGAGTTGGTGACTTGCTTCTGATAAAGGGAATGTGGCAGAAGTGTTTCCGTGGCCCTCTCAGGATGGCCACAAGACCATTAACCTCCTTGCTCTCCTCCTTGGGCCACTCTCCTTGGCGAGGAATTGATGTTGCATGTCGTGGAAACCTAAGCGTTCTTGAAAGAGGCCAGTGTGAGAGAAGCCGAGGCCTTCTGTCGATAGCTTCTTTTCCTGTGGGCTTTCCCAAGAAATGTGGGGGAAAAGAAGGCAAAGCTGTCTTTCTTTGTCAAAAAGAAGGAAATGAGGAAGAGTGATCATGATAGAACAGTCTAGAATAACTGACTTGGACAGAGTCTTGTGTGCACCTCGGCTCCCCCACCCATACTTTTTCATAGGGTAACTGGATTCGTAGATGGGCGAAGGAGACAAGGCAGGTTCACAGCATTTTGAGCATCCACACACAAGCAGTTTGTGGGTGAGGATGGACCACTGGGAGTATTCCATTATAAGCTATTTTCTTCAGTTCAGCTCTCTCTGTGATGTTACCAGAGACTTGAATGAAGACACAAAAGATGTGTCCAGCCAAACCCCAGAAGCTCAAGATATTTTGACATGGCTGATTTATGATCCAAAACTCACTTCCCAGATGGAATTGCCAGCCCCAAATCAACACTCAGAAATTTAATGGTAATCAATGTAAAGTCAGATCAGAAAAATCAATCACTCCGTGAACAAGCCCAGGGCAGTGCTGCGCCTTGGCAGGACTCCATCAGAGATGATCTGGTCATTTTCATTTGCCCTCTGAGGTCCACGTAAGCATAACTTAAGGAGGCCTGGGGAGGGACAGCCTCCCTTCTAGCCTTCGCCCCGACCAGGGCTTATGGGCACAGGACAGCAATGATGTCCTGTGGGCAAGGGTGAGTGACATCTCGAGGATGGACTAAGGGACAAGACAGTGGGGCTGAGGCAGAAGGAGAGAAGCAGCAGCTTAGCCACGGTTGGGCTGAGCCAGCACTAGTCCAAGGCAGGAGACTGGTTCATAGCACCCAAGCTTTTTCGGCCTCTATGAGACAAGGCTGCTGGCTTCCTGAGAACTTCACCATGGTGACAAGCAAGGAGGAAGGTAAGCAGAAGAGAGGGACTCCCTTTATGTTGCCGGTGTGTGCACAATCACATCCCTAGTCCAGTCAACACAGGCTCCACCCAGCCTTCGCACACTTAGGTTACACCCAACCTCACGAAATCCCCAGCGTCCACTTGCCTGCCTGCAGAACCCCTTCACCTGTGCCTCAGTCCCTCACTGACACACCCACATGCAGGCAGCATGTCCTGGCTCTGGAAACAGTTTTAGGGTGGCATCTGCTTTGTGGAGGTGTGAGTGCAAGGGGTATCTTGGGCACAAGGGTCAGAGAGCTAGAGGAGACAGCCTAGCTGCCATGTGGTATGATGAGGCCCCAACCACATTTCCAGGGAGACCCTGAGGCCTCTCAGAAAGGGTGTGGGCCTTTGTGGCCTATCACAGGGCGAGGAGGGAGACAACTGGGAAAAGTGGCTTTCCCTAGAGAGTGAGAGTCCCCAAAGGCTCAGCTGAGACTCAGCCAAGAGCTAACAGTAGACATTGCTCCTTGCTGCGGGCGATGAGTGTCTTTGTTCCTAGAGGGGGCATTAGAGTAACACCCTGCACCCCCTACCTACCCCCAGGCTCAAGTACATGCAAACTGGCTGCAGCTCTCTTTCCCTACCATGCCCAACTGTTCCTAGGTGGAGCATTTCCTAGGTGAAGGGTAGTGGAAAGGCCAGAGGGGAGGCTGCCTCCAAACCCAGGATGGCAGGATGCAGTCTGCAGGCCGAGCTGGGGACCCAGAACAGGCATCAAGCACAGCAGGCGCTTGCCTGGACAGCCTGTAGCAGGACCCTGCTTAGCCGGATCGATACCCTGCATAGATGTCTAGGGAGGCCAGGCCTCCAGCATGTTTTCTTAGCCTGAGTCTTTTTTCCCTTCATGGAAGTCCCATCTCCTGCACTTATGTGAACACAGGGAAGAGTCACAGCTCTCTGCCCTTGCCCTACAGCAGCCAGCACTTCAAGTCCCAGATAGCCTGGTGGGACAGTGTGGTCTGCAGCCTGAGCCCAGCCTCATCTCTGCTCGCAGGTTATCTCCTCCCACTTCTAGGTCATAGCCACAGGGACCAGAGAGTTGCTTGGCGCCTCCCACCTGCAGTCACCTGGACACAGGTGATCATCTCGCCATTCCAGGCTGCCGCTCTCCCTCATCCTGTGGTACCTAGGCATCAGCCCCAATCTTGCGACAGGATCCTGCTCTCTGTCCCCAGCAGTATGGTGACCATCCATCTCATAGGTACCATCAGGAGCATATGCACACCCTGTGCTTCTTCAGCCTGATGTCCAGGTCACTGTGGCCATTACAGCACGGGCAGCCCTGGAGACGACAATTCAAGTGATGTCATAACATGCCCTCACACCCTTCGGGAGTCCCTACCACAGGCCAACAATGGTCCCACATGGAAATCCGCCCCATGGCTCACCCTCCCTACCTCTTACATGCCCTTTACCCAGCCCAGGATCCTGTTCCCTAGGTGATGCCTGGTCAGCTTCTGTGATGACATCCGTTACTCCAGGTAGCACTGCCCGAGTGAGAATCTACTGAGGTCAGCTCAGGTGACTCCCTGTGCACGGCTATCCTCTGAGACCACAAGCTCCAGAACCCGCTCAGATAATGGGGCACCCCTTCATCAGGTCTTCCTCCAGCACCCCATGCAGTCAGTCCGCTCATCGTTCATCCCCTTCTCACATCCCTCCCTTCTTCTCCTCTCTCCTCCCTTTCTCCTGATTCTTCTCAGCTCCAGGAATAAATCTGTTCAGCTGATCTTTGTGACTGTGGTCTTAATTGTGTGCGTTTGACAAATGGTTCTGTTGAATTGGCTCAGGACAACAGCTGCAGTCTGGATTGGGACAGAAGGAGCCCTGGGGAAGGCTACGGGATGCAGAGCCATTGGGCCTGCCCCTTGGTGACCACACTGAGACATTGGCCCTGCTTGCCTCTCAGCAGCTAGTCTGATGGGAATTGGATTGCAGAAGCTCTAATGGCGCCCTGGGTACTGCCCCCCCTCCCCGCCAAGTCCATAGATGAGGGTTTTAGGGAAAAGCTCAGAGTCATCAAACGACTTGCCAAGGGCACACAGCTGCTCAGAGATGCCCGAGAGTTCCACAGCTATCTCAAGATCCATACCAGGGCTCTGCCCACTGCCCTGCCTCACCTATGGGTACCCCAGCCATTCATGCTACCTCTTTCTTGCTCATCTATCTGCCCTGCTGACCAGTCACTGCCTCTTATTCCCTTCTTCCATCAAACCCAGAGGAGAAAGCCTTACCTATAGGACAGAATGTACAGTCTCAAGCCCTGAATCCTTCTCTGACTTGATGGGCTCAGCTGCCTCATCTGTGAGATGGGGTGAAATCTGTTATATGCACGTCATAGTGTTAGTCTGAGGTTAAAGGGGGATACAGGCAACACATTCAGTATGATGCTGACACAAAGGGCTAGGGCTGTATTCAGTGGCTGAGCACTTGTCTGGGGTGTGCAAGGCTCTGAGTTCTACTTCTCACCCTGCCAGAAAAAAAAGGATGAAAAATAATATTGGCATGGATAAACTCAATGTTGTTATTATTAGTGGAGTCCTTAGGGCCACCGTGTATGGCTGGGCAGTTGTGCACTGTACAAAGTCACCTGCATCTGTCCTTCTGTGTACCCTGGGAGCTGCACCTGCTCCGAGGAAGGTATGCTTTCCAATCAGAGGCCAGAGGGGACATCTTTTCCTAATTTGCACAAAAGTGCTGCAGAATGCCGCCCTGTGCACCCCAGCTGCCATGTGAGGGGCACAGGGCAGGATTCCAAGCCATAGCTCTCATCTGGGGGACCACAGTGGCTAGATTATGCCATCTAAGTTCCCCCTGGCACCATGGTCATTTACAGTCTTCCAGAAATCCCATTTAAAATGAAGCGTCCTCAGGAACAATAATGTCCTAAAAATAATCAGCTCTTATCATCATTCTCATGATCATTGCTACCATTATTCTAGACTTCTAGTGCATTAGCGGCCATCAGACAGAAAGCAGGGTAAGCCCCAAGGACAGCAGCGGGGAAGGAACTGGGGTAGGAACAGGCAAGCCAGGAATTCAAGGGAAGGCACAGGTAGCTCTCAGGATCCTGCCCCAGGGCTGGGGACAATCTTCCTCTGCTTGGGTAGCTGAAGCAGAGAAGGGGGATGGGAGTGGGGTGTGCCTGTGTGTATTGGGCACACCCCACTAAGAAGACTATATAAGTGGCACACTGTAGCATCCCCTCCAGGTGCACCCCAACATTGCACACTTGTACAAATGATTTATTAAGAAACTGCTTCCAGGTTATGAGGTGAAGCTAGGAAATCAGGGAAGGGAGCTGAAGAAAGGGTTGGATCTTAGACATGGCCCCTGTGCAGCAAACTCAGGCGTAAGCTTCACTTCAGGGACTGTCCCCACCTGGGGCAAGGTGTTAGACTCTCCACACTGAGCCATTAGCTCCTGGGCACCGAGGTCCAGAGGGAGGAAGGAAGATAACACACCCCAGGCATTTCCAGCATTTTTTTTCTGTGAATGCAAGCGGTCCTGGAAACCACACTGAAGTCCCCAAAAGGTTTCTTGGGAGCTGGCCGCTGATGCTCACAGAAGCCCCCTACTGATTAGTGTGGACCCCAAGCACTTGAGGGCAAGGGTGCCTGTAGTGTCTACTTTGTGTCCAGGGACGGACCTCTTGATGATCTGGCCCCACCCTTGCATTGGGAAACTCCACTTGTTCAGTCAGTCAGTGTCAAAGCCAGGACCTGTGGGTACCTGGACAGGCAGGGTTGCTTGAGACCATGACCCCGGGCACCCAGCTATGTTGGCCGTTTCTACTGTAACTTCTGGGCTGATTGGTAAGGCCTTCGGGGCTCTGCTGTTGCCTCATCATTTTTTTTCCTTAAAAAAGGCTACTACTTATTAATTCTTGTAAAGGTTGTTGATTGATGCTAGATCACCACTTAAGCAATTAAAAGTAAATCCTCAATCCATCAGAAAAAGGGAGTTATAGGGTATGCCTGCTCCAACTACTCACCAGATCCTTCAGCCTCCAGACTGTATTCAACCTGCCAGTCATTTCCCAGGGTAGCCTGGAAGGGCTCTGGTTGGGTCAGTGGAAGGTGAAGGGTGGCCTCCCATTTGGTCTGGAGCTAAATCCCAGTGCTGGTATAAGGGCTGACCAAATGCATGTCCACCCAGAGCTCGCAATGGGATCTTCCTTGGAAATTAGCTGGCTGCAGATGTAACCAGGTAAGATGGTTTAAGTGGTTAAGAGGTTAAACCATGCTGTTTAAGTGGGCTCCCAGGGAAGAGGTAAAGAGCCAGCCCTGTGAAGACAGAGGTGGAGGCCCAAGCGCTAAGACGCCAAGCCAAGGTGCCCCCAGGTGGTAAGTGGATACCTGATGCTGAGAAGGGGTTTCTGGAAGGACCCAGCCCTGTCAACACCTGGCCCTTGCTCTCTGGCATCTAGGAGC
This sequence comes from Microtus ochrogaster, assembly GCF_000317375.1. Lineage (NCBI taxonomy): Eukaryota > Metazoa > Chordata > Mammalia > Rodentia > Cricetidae > Microtus > Microtus ochrogaster. The sequence goes on along the minus strand of NW_004949096.1, from coordinate 17,923,292 downwards.
GTGAGAGCACATGTCTGTTTTTAACACGTTTGTGTGTGGCAATGTGTTTACAGCAGCTGCTAGGATTCTGATCTGAACTGTGCCCCACAGGCCCACATTTTGAACACTTGTTCTGCAGCTGGTGGCTTTATTTTGGGGGAGACTGGCATGGCTGGTCGACAGTTTCCCAAGGATGGACTTTGAAGGGAATCCCTTGTCCTTGGTCCCCTGTGAAGCGAGGGGTGTCGATCACACACTCCTGCCATGGAGGATCCCACCATGCCTCCCCAGCCATGAGGGCCGAGCGCACTCTGAAACCACAACCTCAAACAACATTTTCTCTTTTCAGTTGCTCCTGTTCGTTCTTTTGTCAGTGCTGGGAAGGCAGCAGAAACAGCAGCCTGCTCCATCTGATGCTGCAGTGACACTCAGGGGCAGGCAGAGTCAGCCCCAGGCGCAAGCTGGACCCATGCTCCTTTCCAACCTTACCAGACCCCCCCAAAAGCCAGAGGAGCGGTGTTTCTGAGCCCTGTCCTTCCATAAAAACCTTCTGACTGAAGATGAAGAGAGCTTTACATTCTCACCCAGACAGTCCCAACCTTGAGACACAGAGCCAGAGCCCCAGGTTGACATCCGAGTCTGTTCATCAGGGTGTGGAAGTCCTTAGCACCCCCTGGACTTCACGGGACTCCAGGGCCAGAGAAGGTGCATTTGTAAGGACTCTCCAAGAAGTAGATCCAAGAGATGTGCTGTTGGCTCTGAGCCAGGTCTGTCTTAAGGAACTGGCTCAGCAGTTGCTAAGGCTGGCAAGTAGGCAGTTACAGAGTCCGCGGGTGCACTGGAGAGCCTAGAAGGACTGACTGGAGGCCAAGGCTTCTACCGTAGGATTTTCTCTTGCTCAGAAAAGGTCAGCTTTTGGTTCTATTAGACTGGCAATGGATTGGATGAGCCTTGCCAGCATCATACTAGGCATTGGCTTAGTCACCATTCATGATAACCTCACCCAAAACCTCCCTCACAGGGACATCCAGAATGAGGCTTGGCCAGGTATTTCTGTAACACACTGGAGCCCAGTGATCACGTGATATAACCACTATGGTGGGCAAGAATGCTCAGCTGGAAACTGAGGGAGATGAGAACTAAGGCTCAGAGAGGCCACATGATTTCCCCAAAGTCACCAAGCAAATAGAGAACCAGGAGGATCGGTCCGACAGTGAGGGAAACCTGAATTTAACTCGTCCGCATCCCATCTGAACCCTTCTGAAGCCTGGAGATAGGGAAAGAAATGCTCACTTGGCAGAAGCAGGCCCACTACTGAAGCGTGGTTGCTTGTTCCGGAAACCACGCCTCTAACTTTAATTGCTACCGCACTGCTCCAAAGTGCTCACCACAGTTCCCATTGTGTGGATGAGGGGACTGAGGTGAAGACTGAGGTAAGGAAGCTGGCCGAGGCTCCACAATGAGCAAGACGAGGGGGAAAAGTCCCTGACCTGTATCTCATTTGTTCCCTTAAACACAAGCCCATACCCCAGGGAGTGTGAGCAGCCCTGTGGGGTGAGCCCCTCACCTTCCAGACCTCACTCGACACCTTGTCTGGTTTTCTCAGCAACTGTCTCAGCGAGAGCGTTTGTGCACCAAGATGAGGGAGGCTAGGGCATGTAACACTGCTCGGTGTGACCTCTGTGACCATCCAGGTCCACTGCAAAGATCTCTAAAGACCCAAGGCTGATGCTCCAGGGCCATCCTCAGGGACACACCTGTTCTTCTCCACTCTGCCGCCTCTCTCCTCCATGACAAGTGGGAGGAGCTATGGCAGCCACAGAGAAAAAGGAAGAAAAAGCAGAAGGGAAGGAGGCAGGGAGGGAAAGAGAGCCCTTCGCCTGCTCCCCCAGCAGCTCCCCTGCACATGCCCGATGCAGACGCCTGTGGTTTTAGGATGAGAATGACAGAATCCCCTCTCTCTTAAGCTGGGTCATTGCCCCTCAGCCCCACAGAGGATCGTTTGAGAGTTAATTTTTTCATTTGCCTATAAGAGCATTTCGATTAAAAAGCCCTGGAAAGTTCCCTCCATTTCATTGGCAAATAGTCTTGTTTCCTTTCAGCCCCTAAAAAATAAATAAAGAGACAGAAAAAAATTTAAAAACCAATATTGGAGCTTTAAAGACAAGACAATTCTTACACAGAGATGGGTGGTCTCCGGGCAAAGGGATATTTGTGTATACAGAGACTTCGCTTCTGCCACCTTCTGCTGGAAGCTTAGAACAGTGGAACTAATTGAAACCACCCAGCACACAGGACCAGCCTTTCTCTCTCGGTGTGACTGGAACCTCTGCCAGCCTCACTTGATGCCAGAACTTCCTCTTTGGTAGAAGAAGAGTGATTTGGGAAGGCACAGAGTGCCCTCTGGCTAGGTTCATCAAAATTGCCCAGGGCAGCTGCTAAAATGTGGACTCCCACACTCTCCCACCCACCCAGAAAAGGAATCTCTAAGGAAAAGTGCCAAGTATCGACTTTTTGCCATCTGTCCTGGCAATGGTGGGATCTTGGGGCTGGATGTCAGTGATTGGTACAGAAGCCAGGGTGTCGATTCTGTTCTGAGATATCCGAGAGCCAAAGGCACAGGAAAGACTCCATGGATGAGCAAATACCTCGAGACAGAAATGAGAGAGGGTGTGGATGTCAGCATAAAATGAGTCAACCAGGAAAGGCGGCAGTGGCTGAGAGGAGCCAGGTTGCAGGAGTGGGGGAGCTTGGCAGAAGGTACTGGATGCCAGGCAAACGCAAAAACAGGAACAAGGAAATAGTCAAGCAGGCAGCATGATGCGGTTGGCACACAGAGAAAAATAAAAGATGAGATGCGTGCGAGAAGACAAAGATGATCGTACAGTGAGTGGTGGAAAACTTGTGTCCCAGAGAAAAGTCCTAAACATGTGTGTACCAGCTACATAGATGGTCATACAGTGACTGGTGGAGGACTTACGTCCCAG
>NW_004949096.1:17917878-17919956 GCF_000317375.1 Microtus ochrogaster | reverse complement strand
GGAGGACTTACATCCCAGGGAAGAGAAAGTCCTAAACATGTGTGTACCAGCTACACAGCAACTAAACTCAGACGGCACTACAATAAGTACTAGAGATAAAGGAGTGTTGTAAAAACAAAGTTAAGGCCAGAGAGGTATGTCAGTGGGTAAAGGCACTGCTGCCAAACCTGACACCTGAGTTTAATGCCCAGGTCCTGCAGGACGAAAGAAGAGAATTGACCCCGACTTCCACATGTCTGTGTGTACACACATACAAACGAATAAATGTAATTTAATTTTTAAAAAATTCAACTTGAAGGCTTCGATATAAACTTTTCAGAATAGACATATTGGGGACTGTGTTCTCCATCGTGATGGCAGCCACCGCTCAGGTGTGGCTCTCAGGCACGTCTCAATAATGAAGCTCAACTGAGGTAAGCTATGCTAATGGGTAAGCGCGGTGTCAGCTTGATGGTATCTAGAGTCAAGACAGACAGTCTCTAGGCAAACCTGTAGAGATTTCCTTCTTTAGATAAATGGAAATGTGCCGGTGTCTTCTGGAGGTGCCCGATACAAGGAGGTTTGAGGGGAATGCCTTAGCTTTGTGCCCACTTGTCCTGGGATCTTGCTGGAAAGCGCAACCTCTCTGCTGGGGCAGCTGCCGTCTTTTCCTAACACCAGAACCCAACTTCCTCAGCCTTCCAGCATGGAGTGAAGACTAGTGGCTCTCCAGAAAACCTTCACATCTTCAGCACCAGTTGGGTCTACCGAAGCCCACAGCTTTGCAGGATGAACAGTTATCTGTCCTCAACCTCTCAGTGTGAAGACAGCCGTTATTGGACTCCCTGGACTGTTTGTGTGAGCCTATCCAGTGAATGACCTGTAGATACATACCCATTCTTTCCCTCCCTCTCCTCCAGGGAACCCTGGCTAACACAGGTATAAACATCATATTCCAGAGACTGTAAAACTAAAAAGTAAAGGGTGTCACTAATTTTTAGATTAGTTATTTCCTAAAATGTTAATATTTTAGATGCAATGAGCCAGATAATTTATTTTCCATGTTTTATGCTGGGAATTACACTCTGGGCCCTGCACATGCTAAGCACACACTACCACCCAGCTACTCCCTCAGCTTCTGCTTTTACTTTTACAAAATGATCCAAGGAAATGTCGAGTATACGTTGCTGTTGGACAGCGCTGACTCGGAGAGGGAAATTCTGCCAGTTGCCCACGATCCACAAGGCCTATTCCAGAAATCCTGCTTTTGAGCAGGGACTCCTCCCTGGAGGGTTGATAGGGATGGCCAATGTGGCAGGGTTTAGAACTGCTTTGCAAACACATGTCTGGACATCCACGAGTGTGTTTTTAAAAAGTTAAACAAATCAAAATAAAAAGTTAAAACTTTTCCATAAGTTTTAACTGAGGAGGACATCATTTAACTGTGGGCAGCACCATCCCATGACCTGGGAGCCTGGACTGCACACAAGAGGAGACGTGAGCTGAATACCCACATAAGTGTTGTTCTGTTTCCTGTCTGTGAGCTGAGTACCCACATAAATGTTGTTCTGCTTCCTGTCTGTGGATGCGATGGGACTGGCTGCCCTAGCTCCTGCCCCATGCTTTCCCTGTCATGATGGACTGTGTGCCTCAGACTGTGAGTCTAATGAGCCCTTCCTTTCTCCCTTGAGTTACTCTAGTCAGGGAGTGTGTCAACCCATGAGGAAAGCAACTACCCCACTGCCCCTCAACCCACCTGTGTCCTCTCAACCCTCGCTCCTCACTGGAGTTCACACGAGGCAGAAGCTTGGTGTGTGATTAGCAGACATTCCAGATTATAGTCCCTTCTGGTGACCCGCTGGAGAAACTTGGGGCTTGGATTTTGTGTTGATAGGATAAAAATAACCCCCACCAGCAGGGTTGATGTGGGACTTCAGTGAGGCAATGCACTCTCTTGTTTTCTGAAGAGTCATAATTTAAAATTCAAGAAAAGTGAAGAGGGCTGCCCAGTTTCCACTCCTGGACCTGCACCTACTTGCTAGCTTGATAAATGCAGGAGATGCCCTCTGGAGACAGCATGGAGGGCAGCTATCCGGGGA
>NW_004949096.1:17888001-17916819 GCF_000317375.1 Microtus ochrogaster | reverse complement strand
GGAGAGGGGCTTTATCCACACATCTCAGTGCTCAGCATACAGTGGGGCCTGTGCTTGGTGTATGATTGTGTGAATGTATGCACTCTACTGGGCTTTCCCAGGACTCAAGAGTCCTTTGTCCTTCCAGGATCTGCCCTTTATTCCTGAAAGGGACCAGGCTTCTGCTCCTGTGCTGTGACCACATGATGGTGTATACTGGCTGCCCTGGAGTCAAATGTTCCAAGGCTGTCACAGTCCCATTGCATCCTGGATATATGAGAGCACTGTGGTCTAATGAAGAGGAAAAGTACGCCTCCATCAGAGCCATCTTTATTACAAACAGAAAATGAAGCCAGCCAGAAGCCTGAGTCGGTGCCCTGGGCCCAGAGGAACACTCCCTGCAGCTGAGGCTTCTGGGTAGAGTGCGTTTGCTCTTCTCACTTGCTCTATGAATCTGAATCAGTCACCTGATCTCAGAACTCCCTCTCATTTCTTCACCAGGAAAATGAAAATGCTGGTCAGAGCATTGCAGGTTTCAACCAGATAACCAGGTGACATGTGACAGGCATGAAACGCCGGGTCCTTCCCCGGGTGCAGATCCATGCCTGTCGCTGGCAGATGACAGGCTCCATAGCATTGCAGAGCTGCTGGTGAAGCTACTCCTGTGTGATGCTACAGGAGTCTGGTGAGTGGTCAGGTGTGAGCGCTAAGTGGCCAGGGAGCTTGCGTCTCGTTGATGCCATGTGAGCATCGAACACACATGTGAGCATCAAATACACGCTGTGCCTACATGAGCAACAAATGGCAGACAATAATACACCCTCCTCATGCTGGGCAACTGGTGCAATGATTCATTCTCTCTCTCTCTCTCTCTCTCTCTCTCTCTCTCTCTCTCTCTCTCTCTCTCTCTCGTGTGTGTATGCATGTATATGAATGAAAGAAAGTGGGACCCAGCAGCCAGTACACATGATCAGGCCGGCTGGTGGCAAAGCTGAAGTTTAAAAACAAGTTCTGAGCCAAGATGTGCTCCAAGGCGTGGAGCAGAGGCCAGCGGATGCACCTTGCACACTTGTCCTCACAGTGCATCATAGCCTCAGGCATCAGGCCCTTGTTTCCATTCTGGAGGAGAAAACCAAGACACGTGGGAGCAAGGGTTTTCCAGGAGGTACAGTGCACTGGTTAGTTTTGACTGTCAACTTGGAACAACCTAAAATAACCTGGAGAAACTGATTGAAGAATTATCTAAATCAGGTTGGCCTGTGGGCTGTCTTTGGGAATTGTTTTTAATGGTTAGTTGACATAGGAAGACCCAGCCTATAGTGGGCAGTACCATTCCCTAGGCAAGAGGTCTGAAACAGCATAAGACAGGAGAAAACCAGTAAGCAAGGATGTCTAACTCTTTGCCCTTGACTGTGGATGGGTTGTGACTAGTTGTCTGAGTTTCTGCCTTGACTTCCCTAAAACAATAGACTGGAACCTGGACTGTAAGCCAAATAAAGACTCTCTCCCTTACGTTGCTTTTATCAGGGTAGTCGTCATAGCAACAGAAACAAAACTAGAACATGCAGAAGGTAGGTGGTATGACTGGGGCTGGAATATAGAAAGAGTCCTCTCTTGACTATTGCAGTGGTCAGTTCAAGCTGATCATGGGTGCAGGTATGTGACATCTAAAAATGACATGCTCAGTCCTGAGCAACAGTCGCTCTTCAAGCCCATAACATGATTCCATGCCAACCTGGAAGGGGTGTTGCTCAGTTCTCATTCCTCTCCCTGAGGCCACTTTGATGGCTGGGATTCTACTTGACCCCGGCAGTTTTTCCTGCTTGGTCCTTGCTCCTCTGTCCCCAAAGGAAGGCAACAGGAGTTTCCCAGCATTTTCTCTTGACCAGACTCAAGCAGAGAAGGGTGGAGTTCCATCTGTGAGCTCACTGTGCTATCATAACTGGAACAGATCTGTGAGTCACCGATCTAAAACAGCAGATAAATCCACTGAGCCTCAAAACACCATTTGTGCACAGCACTACCTCAAAACTATGGTTTTCAGCCCCCTAATGGCTCTGCTCAATCCTATTATTGAATGCCTTAATAAGGAAACACATATTTGCTACACTATAAATCTGTGCTTTTAATGTTTTGATACCATTTTAATATAATTAGTACACTTTGTAATTCTCTGTATTTTTATTGCATGCATAGAAAAACATCATTCCCAAAAGGGATATGGAAGTTTCTTCAGACTAACAGAAGGTCCTTGACTGGAGAAATATTTGCAGGGGTCTGTAACTAAATAGTGTATAGTTGACAGAAGATAAATTTAGGAACAGAGAAGTCAAGCAAACTTCCCAAGGCCACACAATAAGGGAAGAGTGAAGATCTAAGCCCAAGAAGCTACATGAGGGCCTGACCTCTTGACTAGCACACTGGGCTGGGCCTCCCGGCTTCCACGTAGGCTGCCAGTCCTTTCTTCTGCTATTTTTCTTGTAGATTCAACAAGATAGAATGTGATTGTTGCTTTAACACTCTGCTTCCCAGGTGCCATGAGGGTTGAGACTGGCTTCATTCATCTGTGGATTCAGACAAGCTCTCAAGGGGTTCAAATAAAAGTTTTGAGTGTGCATGTCTGTAACCCACAAATGCCTCATGCATGATACAATGCCACTGCTCTAGAGAGGGCAGAAAGGCCCCAAGCTAAAGAGTCTATCACACTTCATAATGTCATTAACATGGGGCCTTGTGTTTCTATAGCACTTCTGATGTGCCCCAGAATTTTTATGTCCCTTTGACGTAAGTCGTAAGCATAAATTTGTCGGAATGTGAACAGGACTCAGCTTCTGTGCCTTACAGACAGAAGTGGAAGCACCATGGAGATGGGGGCGGGGCTTCAGACCCACCTGCATCACTCACTCCCTGGCTGCTCTGAGCCCAACGCCCTCGTCCACGAAGCAGGGACCACGAGAGTATTTGCGCGACCCCTGCAATGACTGAGGGGAGACAGACGGTTCAAACGTGCTCGTGGACTAGCAAGGCCACAGCCATTGTGGGTGCCATCTGGGATCAGGGCAAGGATGACATGGTGGTGGCACCCCAAGGACGATGTGACTGAGACCAGGTGGATTCTGGGTCCATCGCAGCTGCATAGCTAGGACAAGACCCTGTGCCTTGGACCTTCAGCTCCTGAGCGATGAAATGAGAGAACAGGGAAAGATCCGCAGGCATGGCTCAGGACACCTTCACTGAAAGTCGGCGTGTTGGAGGCACCCCACAGACCTCACAGCCAGCGGGGAGATGCCCCTCAGGAGGTGAAGAGTGAACCTGGAGTCGGCACCAGATTTGCAGCCGCAGTCACCATCCAGAGCTTGGCCTCAGGGTCATTGTCCTTACACATTTCAGCACTGTAGAACTTTGGGGAAAGGTTTCCACATGACAGCTATCACAACAAAGCTACAAAGAAACTGCCCAGCAAAGCTGCAAAGCACCTGTGACCTTACAATAATATTGAGTTCTGCTGAGTGATGAACAGAGCTCAGGCCCAGGGAGGAAGGGTTTGTCATAATCATAAGGATAGAGTCTATTCATGCAGGATGCAAAATACGTGGGACTTTCCCAAGATGGGCCTTGTTCCTTGGGACCTAAACAATGCCCTGGACATTGGGGCATTCGGGAAGGATGGCTCCATGGAACACCATGCTGTTAGACAGCTTTCATTCCCAACTTCTGGGTATCAGTCATTTCCTTCCATTAAAGAAAACAGGTCCAAGTGTTTGACAAGCCTGGTTCCTCCAGTCTTTGTGCTGAGTCTTCCACGTCTACGTGCAGTAAATCTTGGAAGCTAATGCGGGGCTGCTTCTGTCCGGCATTTTGTTATTGTCTTTGGGCAAGGTCTTGCTCTCAAGCAGAATTTGACGCACATTTAAGATTCTTCCTTCCCTACTCACTTCTATCAAGGATCTCACTCGCCCCCCTCATTCCTATGTCCTCCACCTCCCCTCTCCTGTGCGATTCTCTTCCTTCTACACTTTGATTCTTACAGTGAGCTTTAAGGATCCTTGTGCACAAGACTGACTGCACAGGGCCTCTTCCGTTAGCAGGGTTACTTATGATAGAACCACACCTAATAGGGCCAGATAGCTATTCCTACATACACACACACACACACACACATGCACACACACATGCACACACACAATTATACACACATACACAGCAAACACATGTGCACACATACAAACACATGCACATATACAGATATACACACATATATACTGGCATACACACCAATACGCAGATACACAAACATATATACTCTCACACATTCACATACACACACAGATACACACACATACATATGCACACTCACAAGCATTCACACATACACATGCACACATACATATGCATACACACACTTATTTGGAGAGTCATAGACCTGTGGCGGGGTGGTGTGGGAGGGAATGGACAGGCCCACCTATAATAACAGCAGTGCAAACCTACTGAGAAGCTCTTCTTCCCCAAATGGCTTTTAAAATATAAAATTGTCTTAAATTATTACCAAAAAAGGAATTTTAAAAGAGGTTAACAAGGGATTTAATGACTGTGGAGCAATAACGTTCCTTGTAGCAAATTAAAATTCTAAAGCTGCCACAGGAAACAAGTGTGCTCGGAGTTGCCAAAACCATGTGTGTTATTACTAGGGGATGGCTTGACTGCCCCACACAGTCTTCGTCCTTCATTCAAATTGGCAAGAGATTCCATTGGAATGAGAATCTAGGTGCACCAGGCGCATACTCCAGCCAAGGAAGTCCTGAGAGACTAGGGACTTCCTAAGTCAAAAATGGAAGACAGCATCATGTTTTCTGCAAACAGCAACTGGAGGAGGAGGTGTGCAATGGAGCTCAAATGGCTCGCCCCATAAGCTGTGTGGCTTCAGACAAGTCACTCTGCTTCTCTGAACTTCCGTCTCTCCATAGTTGTCCTTTTGAAATGACTCAGGCTGAGGCTTTGGAAGCTCCTCACGGGCTGAATGCTGATGATTGATGGATCCTTCGGCTAGTCTCCTCCCTGTCTCCGCCCCTCCCCAATGCTGAAGCCTGACTCCCATCTATACTATTTAATATCAGTCATTTGTTATGATCTTCCTGAGGGCCAGGCACCCTCTCACTCACTGTCTAAGGCAGTATTAATCATTCCATTGTACGGAGTAGGAAAGTGAGCAGGGCCAGGAGATGGAGGGGTTGAAACCCTGAAGCTTCCGAATATGCCAGATCTGCAGTTTCGAACTGTAAAACTCCCCTGTGGGCGGGGCTCAGTGCCAGTCCTCTCTGCCTCCAGCACAAGTGCTATCCCAGCATTCTCCAACGGCAAGGCTATCTGGAAAACAGCACTTGGCATGGACAGTCTCTTAAGGTCACTTCTAGAAACATCTTTTTAGAAGCCCGAGCATTCACAGTTAAGGGAGACTGCCCACAGAAGAACACTTCAAAATGGATAAGATGAATCACAGCTGGAGTGTGTGCGCGTGTGTGTGCATGCGTGTGTGTGTGTGTGTGTGTGTGTGTGTGTGTGTATTAATCCTAGCTTTCCAATCCTAGATGTCAATAAAATGTTAAAGTACCAATGAGGAGGTAGTTCTTCCTGCAGCCTATTGGTGTGGCTTTGAAATATCTTCTCAGAAGGAAAGCTAGGCAAAGAAATAGAAATGTATGCCATGTGCAGAACAGAAGAATGGGGACATCCTCGAGAGCCCTCTGGAACACTGTGAAACGCTTGCCGGGTCAGCGAGGGCTGGCCCAACACTGCCAATTAGAGCAAATGGAAAACAGGCCTCAGTCTCAGAACTGATGATGAAGAGAGCAGTTAACCTGTCTCCTAACAGAAAACACGGCCCTTAATGCTCCGTGTAATTTAATATTTTAAATTATGACTGCAAGCATCCAAGCCTTCTGTTGAACAATAGAACACGGCAATAAAATTCTCTGTGGGGCTTTGGCGAGTGTGGTCACAGGAATAATGGCTGTGGAGCCAGAGCTGAGCTGGCCAGCAGAGCCGAGCTTCGCCCTCAGCGCCCCCCCCCCCTCAGTCCTGGGTTCAGCCAGTCATCTTCTCACAGCAGGAGCCACTGATTGTGCTCAGGGACCTTTGGAGGATTAGCTATACTTTGGAGGATGATTTGAGTTGTAGGTGCCCCCAGCAGATTTAAAAGGGTCCTGGCTATTCCAGGGGACCCATTCAAATTATGATTCTTAAGACTGAGCCATCGCTCAGTTAGTAAGGTGCTAGTGTAGATCTCCAGTGCTCTTCTCATAAAATGAGGGTGCTCTTATTATGAAGTGAGGACTTTTGTTTCTCACACACCTGGCAGGTGTCTATAAGATGCGACTTGTCATAGCATCATGTGGAGTCAGGCAGACAGGTGAGGGCTCACATGGTATCACACGTTACCACACACCTGCTGCACCACGTCCCTCCATCCCCACACTCTCCACACCTGCCAGATGTGCACATCTGCCAGTATTCTTTCCACGCTATGTGCTGCCTCCAGGGCTTCGCCTGGTTGCATGTCCCTGGGTTCTTCCCCTTCCTTCCTATGCTGGCTTGTTACCAGTCTCATGTGGGCTGGGGCTCTAGAACTGGGACTGCGTTTCTCCGTTTGATTTTCTTTCTAGAATTTAGGTTGTCTGTCTGTTTTGTAGTCTCCTCTGTAGCTTTGGTTGGCCTGGAACTCACTATATAGATTAGTCTGGCTTCTCCAGCTCATAAAGATCTGCTTGCCTCTGCCCTCCGAGTGCTGAGATTAAAGGTGGAATTTAGATTTTACCCTCCAACAGGGCTGCTTGGTCCCACAAACACCGGTATCACTTGTGGTGTATGCTAAGCCTGTTTCTCAATGCCCCCCCCCCTGCAGGCTTGCCATTCTCTCCTCCATGGATGCGACCTGAGCATGACACCTGTTGCTTGTTGTCACCAGGACATCCCAGAGAAGAGATCTCAGTGACACTTAGTCTTTAGAAAACCCGTGTGATGGGCTCTATTATCACCTCTACCTTCCAGGTGGGGAAACCGGGGCAAAGTGGGTCAAGCCACTTACCTCAGTCAGTATGAGAACTGAACCCCGAGCCCTGAAGTTGATTCCAGATTTCAGATTTGTATCTGCTCTGTTTTCTGTTACTCTGCTTTCTATTGCTGTAACAAAAGACCCAAGAGCAGGTAATTTATAATGGAGAGGTTATTTGGCTCACAATTCTGGAGGCTGAGATCGCTGAGAACCTGATGCTAACATCTGCCTGGCACCCACTGAGGAACAGGGCAACACAGGGGCAGGCAGAGCAAGCACAAATGTCACCACGGGGACTCATCCTCCTGATCCGTTCACCAGTCCCTCTGATCTTGTGATATGTGATTAGGTAGGTTAACATGATTCTCCTTCCTTGCCCATGTATGTGCGTAGGTGCACATGTATGCACAGGTGTATATGCATGTGTGTGCATGGAGGTTAGAGGTCAACCTTGGGTGTTGTTCTTCAGGAGCTGCCCTTTGGATCTTTTCATGCTGGCCTAGAGCTCACCCACCGACTAAACTGATGGGCCAGTGAGCCCGGGAGCCACATTGTCTGCCTCCCGAACACCAGGGTTGTAGGAGGGTGCCACCACACCCAGCTTTTTATGTGGGCTCTGGGGTCAAACTCAGGCCCTCATGCTTGCATGACAAGTACTTTCCTGATCAAGCTGTCCCAAGCCCTCTCTCCTCTTTAATGGATGACTGAGTCCAAGCTCAGGGACACCTCTGGCTAGTGCTGGGCTGGGGCTTTTCAACCATTATCATCAACTGGAAGCTTCTAAATTGTGTTCTTTGGGGTGTTAGGGAAACTGAGGGAGGGGTTTCGGAGACGATGAGGAGGCCGCAGGAGCCCTTTGCTTCTGTTCCTCTCAGTCATGCTGAGCACAAAGCAGAACTCCAGGCTTTCTAGAAGGCTGCCTAGACAGTTAGATGTGGGGGTCCAGGCAGCACATAGTCACACGTGGGGGGTATTTTTGCTTTTATTACACATTAGGAATGCAGTTTGTTCCTGTTAGGTATGCTTTTGGCTGCCTAATAAGATTCCACTTGAAGAAAGTGAACAAACTGCTTAAAAATAGCCGAGAAGGAGGGCGTCATGCAAAGCTGAATCTGAGCTTCGCCAGCCTGGGCCCTGCACACAGGCAGGTTGGTGCTGCAGTGCGCACAGGCGGGTTGGTGCTGCACTGGGCACAGCAAAAGTCATAAGAAGCTGAAGATCAAGGATGAAGCCAGGTTGCCTAGGGGATGATGCCTCTTTGTTGAATTTGAGCTTACAAGCTTTGACTGTTAGACAGCGTCCAGAGATGATGGAACTCAGTCAGTAAAGAGACTTTAATTTGATTTACAGAACCCATAATTCTGTTGTTTAAAAACAAACAAACAAAAACAGATGGGGGAGCACACACTGTCATCCCAGCACTGGGAAGTAGAGAGTGGCAGGTCCCTAAGGCTCTCTGCCCAGTCGGTCTAGCATACCTGGTGAATTCTAGGCCAGTAAAACCCTGTCTCGGTAACCAAGGCAGATGGCATCTGAGCAGTGGCAGTCAAGGCTGTTTCTAGCCTCCCAATGCGTGCACACAGGTCATTTACATGTCCCCACACACGTGAACAAGAACACACACAAACAGGCAACGATTTCTTTGACTCTGACAAGATCCAGGTGGCCACCTGCTGGCACAAAGTCGCAGAAGGCTTTGGTCCCTGTAAAGTTTGTGGTACTCCTCCCACATCCAGCAGGCCTGTAGGGTCCGTAGGGCTAGCCTCATCCAAGGGGGAAAAGGAGGCAGTAGACAGGCCCCAGTTACACCAGTTACAGCATCAGAGGCAGGCCCACAGATATTGGTGGACAAGGTGTTCCCTTATCCAATAGAACACAGCAGGTCCAAGCAGCTTCAGGGCAGGAGGCAGAAGCTTCGGGAAGGTTTTGAAGTCAGACATCTGCAGGACTAGAGCAGCAATTTCCTGTTGGTGTCCAGATATGGTCTCAAGGGAACACATGGTTCTGGGTGTTCATGGACAGCCTGACTGTCTCTGTCAGAGTGAACCCACCAGCGAGGTGGGCAGCCACACAGCAATGCACCAAAGCTCAATGTCCAAGGCCATGGACACCAGTAGGGCAGTTTGTGCCCTTGAAACAGCTAATGGCCCTCAACTCAGCAAGCACTTACTGTATGCTAACACTCCGCCCATATTACATAGTTGTGGGCACAGACCAGTGTAAGGGGAACACCTCATAGTTCCATTTAACAGGTAAAAAGACTGAGGTCCAAGTGAGCAGCAGGGCAGAGTCTTGAACCCAAGTCAGCTGCCCGAGGCATTAACGTTGACCAAGCTCCACTTTCATTCCCAGTGTAGGTGGGGTAATGGGGCCCACCCACCAAACCTGTGCTCCTGAATTCTGCCTTGGTTTCTGTATACCATATATTCTGGGGATGGGGGTGGGAGGAATATCACCCCCAAATAAGCAACAGCTGTTTTTGTTGGTAGTAAAACATCGTCCTTTCATGTATCAAAGCCGGCATATACTATACAACAGACCCATGTCCCATCTGTTATAGTAAACATTTGTGAGAACAGCCAAGTGTGGAGTATATACCTGTAATCTCAGTATTCAAAAGGCTGAGACAGGAGGATCACTGGGAGCGTGAACCCAGCCTGGACTGCAGACTAAGATCCTGTCTCAACAAAACAATTGCTCCCCTCCCCACAGCCCAAATGTTTATGGGGTACAATTAGAAACAAGTGTCTGGACACATGGTGCGGTGGTGCACAGGAGCCAGTGTGAACTGTACCCCCTGAGAGGGTACTTCTCAGTCCTGCTATGCATGCCCAGTTCCGCCCTCCAGCCTGAGGTCTTAGCAGTTTTCATGCTGACCACCAGCATTGGCACCCACATCCCTCGGGTCTCCTTGCTATGCCAGCTCCCCAGATGGCCTATTGGGACTTGTTATAGGTTAAACACGTACAGACTTCGCGCAGTACAAATGAGACTTGAACATCCAGGTCTCTGTTGTCGATTCTCCCAACACAGGGAAAAAGGTAATTGTCAATTAACAGGCCCATCAGCTGAGGTGGGAGGAAAATCAATAGCATGGACCAATTCTGAATGTTCTGATGCAGGCTAGGTTTCCAGAGGCCCAAGCCTTCCACACAGGTGCACATGGAGTAATTGGCTTCTCTGTAGCGACCCATCCTGCAGACTCCACAACTCTCCAATTAACATGTTCCACTGACAGGCACACAATTATTCGGGTTCACTGTAGCCCTGCCAGTGTTTGTTCAGCCAGAACTTGTGAGCACATGGAAAGTGCAGGGAATAGCAAATACTAGGGGCTCTCAGGCCAAGCGGTGAGTGCTCTTAAAGGAACCTTGGAGTTGACTTCTCTTTCAGCTTAGATGCCTGCCCAGCATCCCTGATTATCTGGAACTGTCCCCAGATCCCCTGGGAAATGGAGAGGGGGCCACCTGGAGCTTGGCTAGTACCTTCTTGTGCAATTTATATGGGAGGCAAGGACAATTCCTTCTTGTCTAACTTGAACTTGTCACTGAGCCTCTGTTGCTATAGCAATGTGACTTCTTCCTGGGTCTGCTCATCTGTCTCCCCATCCTCAGGGACCTTTCCCAGGCCACAACCTTTACTTGCTTCATCTGTGGCATCCAGCCTTGTTTCCTCCTTAACACAGACACCCAGAGGTCCCCTCATCATTCATCATGATGAGGATAAAAGGGGCTTAGACAATGGTGCTAAGACAATGGTGCTAAGACAATGGTGCTAAGACAATGGGGCTTAGACAATGGTGCTAAGACCAATGTCTAGCAGGTACTGAAGATGAGGGCATTGGGGAAAGGAAATGGGTTCATGATGGGAAGATGAGCTGGATGGGGAGGATGTGGCTGGTTGGGAAGGTGATGGCAGAGATGAGTAGGGAGAGGGGGCAGGAACAGGAGGTCAACCTGTGCTGACTAGCTGAGTGACAATGGAGACTGCTAGGGTTGAGTGGCAGAAGGGTGGGTAAAAAGCTGGAAAGACCATTTAGTGTGTGGTTGTGGTGTGGGCTCTGGGTCAGGTGTTGGGCCAAATCCCAGCAGTGATAGTTCTGGCTCTAGACTAAAAGGAAAAGCAGTGATTCTCTCTGCAACTCTCTACAAGAAAGAAGCCGTTTCTCTCTTCTCTAAATAACAACTTTCCTTACACATTGCTTGTGAAAACAAATTGCACTATGGGACACCTGAAGCAGTGACTGTGCTGGAGGGCTAAATAAGCACCAACTGCTAAGTTCTGTGTTCTCACCACCATCGCTAGTAATAGACAGAGAAGCAAGGGTGAGTGCGTATGCAGAAAGTCAGGTCCATGGCCACACAGATGAACTCCTTGATGGGAGGAGAGTAGGTGGGTGAGTGTATGCAGACACAGGTAATGGGTGGGTGGGTGAATGGAGAGATATACAGACAAACAGATGAGTGTAGGTAGAGGCTGCTTGTTCATTCGGTCACCCAGACCCAAAATAATCACACAGAAACTGTATTAATTGTATTATTATTTGGCCAATAGATTAAGCATATTTCTAGCTAGTTCTTACATCTTAAATTAACCCATTTATATTATTTTATATTTTACCACAAGGCTCATGGTTTATGGGTAAGATTCTGCCAGGGGCCTGGCATCTGTCTCCTTCCACAGCTACATGGTGTCTCTCTGACTCCATCTTCATCCTCCCAGAATTCAGTTTAGTTTTCCCACCTAGCTCTAGTCTGCTCTGCTACAGGCCAAAGACACTTATTTATTAACCAATAATAATGAAACATATTTACAGCATACATAGGAGAATCCCACATCACTTCCCCTTTTCTGTCTAAATAAAAAGGAAGGTTTAAATTGAACATAGTAAAATTTCATATAACAAAACAGTTACCAAGCAAGAATTATAGTTACAATATTTAGCCCATTTACAGTTGGAGAATTAAGGAAAATACTCTATCATCTATCCTATCTTTGTGAGTATAAAGTTTTCTAGACTCCAGAAGGATATAATATTACTTAAGTAAACAGGAAGTGCATTGTAAGCAACTTGCAAAGCTGTAGAATTGACAAAGACATCTTGCTACCTGGACAATCACCCAAAGTTCTTCCATAACTTTGGGGCATCCATCTTCTGCCTATAGGCCCATAGTATCTGGCAGACTTTTCCATGAAGCAGGAAATTTCAATGAGAGTTTCACCTATATTGGCAGTTTGTTAATCACTTTCTTCTGTGTCCTGCACAATGTCTAGCAGACTCTTTCATGAAGCAGGAACCCTGAAGGACTGTCTCACCTTCTTTAGGCAATTTCAGAAGTCATTGTTTTGTGGGTCTTACATGTTCAGTTTATACAGCATAACATCAAGTGGCTCAGCAAGAGCCGTTTCTTGCCCAACTGGATAACAAACTCCGCAAGGAGTCTCTTTGATGTCCATCATCCTCTTGAAGTATATTGATGCCATCAGAACAGATGTATTTCATTGTTGAGAAAAGTCTAAGTTCTTAAAACATTTTAAAGACCATATTCTGTAAGTCTTTGAAAGGTTTGAAGAATACCTGTTCATCTGAACTATAT
Source organism: Microtus ochrogaster (assembly GCF_000317375.1). NCBI lineage: Eukaryota > Metazoa > Chordata > Mammalia > Rodentia > Cricetidae > Microtus > Microtus ochrogaster. The sequence continues at coordinate 17,904,195 of NW_004949096.1, read as the reverse complement.
CTCTGTACATCTAGAAAACCTAACTAATATGACTACATGCTTGACTATTATAGATGACTATCTATTAACATGTATTTCTTAATTATGCATTGCATTTTAAAATGAGCTGCACAAACACAATACCTTAATCAAGAGCAGAAATATACATATTAACAAAATTGACCTTAAATTTGTATCAATAAATCAAGATCCATACCAACGCAAAGCATTCATCTCTATAGCATATCCCCCTTTAAATGTAAACATATATTTATAAACACTCATTTAGGAAATTTGGGTGTTGTTCTCTAGACAACTTCCTGCTGATTAGAGGTGCTGTTCATCTGGTCTTTTATAGGGTATCTCAGTCAGCAGTCCTGAAGCTGTCATGGATGTTGGACCATCTGGGCCATTGCTTCAGGGGGTTTTGTTTGATCAAACCATATTAGCCAATAAGGAATTCACAGCTTTCTATCCTCTGTGGAAACAAAAGCAGAATCTCTTTTGCAAAGCAACATATCCTTAGACCCGAATTTTAAAGTCAAGATACCTTTAAAATATATATGTTGGTTTAGCTTAACAGCCCATACAATGAAATGTTTCTCTGTACTTAGCTTCTTCACAGTCAAAAAATTCAAAGAAACTATATTAATTGCCACACTACTCGGTTTCTTATTAACTAACTCTTTCATCTTAAATTAAACCATTCCTATTATTTTGTTTATCACTCAGGGCTGTAGGTTACTGGGTAAAGTTCCAGCATCTGTGTCCTTTAGCACTACATGGTATCTCTCTGACTCTGCCTTCTTGCTCCTAGCATTCAGTTTTGTTTTCCCACCTAGCTCTATTCTTCCCTATCACAGGCCAAAGTAGCTTCTTTATTAACTAATGGTAATAAAATAAATTCACAGCATAAGAGGGGAATTGAGCATGTAGACTTTGAGTTAAATGGAAAGTGGATGGATGGCTTCATAGGAGCCTGGGTGGGGTGGGTGGGTTAATGCATACATAGGTGACTATGTGGATTGATGGGTGGATGGCAAAAGAATGAACATTGTAAGGAAGGATGGGTAGAGGAGAAAAGGCTTTGTACCGAGTATACTGGGTGAAACTGCCTATGGATCATCCTCCCCCACCCATCTCCAAGGCATCAGAGCTGCCTAGTCTGCTCTGCCATCTTGATAGCACAAATAGAAGTTTCATGGTTCCATGTTGTGATTCCCTTTTGGATCTGTGCCTTTTTGTTTGTTTCTTTGTTTGTTGTTTTTTTAAGATATGGCTTCTCTGTGTAACAGCCACAGCTATCCTGGAACTAGCTCTTGTAGACCAGGCTGGCCTTGAAGTCACAGAGATCCCGCCTGCCTCAGAGTGCTGAGATTAAAGGCGTGTGCCACCACCTCCTGACAGGATCTGTACCTTTGACAGTGGTCTGTCAAGGACCTTTTGAGGGTTCTTCTAGGCCCAATAAGCTGTTTGCTCAATCCTACCATCCCCACAGAGCCATGCTCCACAGCCAAAACTCAGCTTTTCCCTGTGCTCCCCAATTGGTTGAGGGTCTGAACTTGGGCCTGAGAGAGAGAGTACTCAGCTCTCCTCAGTGACTCCTAATCATTTCTAGATGTGGCATTGCCCTTCACCAGGTATGGAGTCATTGGGGCAAGATGTGAACCAGTCTCCCTCTCTGATCTCAGTCAGCTTCCTTAGAGTCCCTAGCGGATGGCCCTGTCTCATGTTCAGGGTGTGTACAGACTGTGTTTGGAGATAGATGTGGATCTCTGGAGTGACTCTGGACAAGAGAGTGTTTTCTAGAGCTGAAAAGGTATTTCTTATTGATTTTATGTAAGAGCATTCTGCTTATCAGTTTAAAGAGGCCATAGCCCAATCTCTAGGACTAGCAGCCCTATTCACTCTACATGTAAAGATGCTACTATTGAATCACCATGTCTCTGGCAGAGCAATCCTATCACTGGCCAAGGGTCCTCGGCCCTGTCCCACAGTTAAGACTCACTCTGATGCTATTCAGATCTCAAATGGGATTTCTGAGGATTAAAATCCTACAATAATTATGAATGCATATGCGTTGTGGCATTCCAAGCATGGTGCCAGCCAGGCACAGCTTGTTTCGGCCTTGAGACTTATTCAGTACAATAAACATAATAGGGTTTTAAGGAATTGATTCAAAACCTCTGCTATGAATATACCTTACATTAATTAAATGGTATATTTGGGAGTTGGCTCAGTAGGTAAGACTATTTGTTATACAGCATGAAAACTTGAGTTCAAATCCCCAACATGCATGTAAAAAAATGTGTGGTCACATGCATACCCATACCCTAGCTCTGTGGGAGGATGAAATAGGAATATTGGATTTTACTGACCATCCTAGCTCCAGATTCATATTCTTAAAGAAATAAGGTGAAGGTCTGAGAGTGAGGCAGCTGACCTCCTCCTCTGTACTCTGTATGCATTTGCTTATGCATGTGTGTGCATGTAAGTACACATGTGAACACACAGGGCATATTTTCATATATATATAAACATCCTCTGCATTCCATATATATATATATATATATATACATTACTTACAATATATAATTCACTATAAACATTGTATTGTTTATAAAATCATGACAGGAAAAAAAACTCCATGTGTTCACTAGAGACACAATTTGTTTTCAGAGATTTTCGATCTGTAGTTTGGTTGATTCTTTAGAAACAGAACCAAGGACATGGTTGGCTGGCTAGCGTGATTAATAACTGGAACCTTGGGAAGTGCCATCTCATGCTTGGAGCACTGGCTCACCAGGTCTTAAATACTGCCCCAATACCAGCAAATGAAATTACATATCTGTTGGTGGATGCCACTAGTTTGTTTCCCAGCCACTCAGACCCAAAATAACCACAAAGAAACTATATTATTTGTAATACTGTTTGACCAATAACTTAAATGTATTTCTGGCTCTTATATCTATCTTAAATTAACTCATTTCCATTATTTTATATTTTACCATGAGATTTGTGGTTTACCTGCAAGGTTCTGGCACGTCTGTCTCCTATGGCAGCTACATGGCGTCTCACTGACTCCACCTACTTTTCCCCAGCATTCAGTTTAGTTTTCCTGCCTAGTTCTATTCTGCCATATCACAGGCCAAATCGGTTTCTTTATTCATTAAACAATAAAATCAACACATATACAGGACTTCCTACATCTCACATAGCCATGAACTTGAGCAGAAAAATCCTAAATATAACATTCATTCATGGGGTTTAGCAAGACATTCTTATAAAACACATCATGGTTGAGGAATGTTCAGTCCAGGAATGCAGGGTTAGTTCAATGTCAGAAATGTACTCAGATAATTCAGTTTGCTAACAAGGTAAAGAGGAAGAAATGTCAATCTCTGACTGCATCCAAGTTACAGAAATTATATGCATGGCATTCAGCATTCTGCATGATTGACATAACCAGAAACTCTTGGCAAGGTGGGAAAAAAGGGCATTTTCATAGTCTGATACAGTTTCATAAAATGTTAAGTCTTGTGTTCAATGACGGAGCTTTACAGAGTTTTACTGAGTCCAGAGACAAGATAAAGCCCTCTTCTGCCACTGAGGCTCAGTATAGAAAACCAAGATCCCAACCAATGTGGTAAGCGGAGAGAAAAAGTAAATGTGTAAAAAATAGGAAGAAACAAAATTGTCCTCATCTGCATCTCTATGTAGAATCTACAACCTTCTAGAAGGAGGCAGAGTTCTCCACCACTACCCATAACAAAGTCGATATACAGGCATTGATTGAGCTCTCATTCACCAGCAATAACCGATTTAGCACCACAGTAAAAAGACTCCTTTCTAGGCAGCAAGACAGGCTGAATGGCTCTAGGAATAAACTTCACAAGAAATGGGCTTGATTTTTATGGAGAAGCTGATACAGGTTTACAAGAGGAGATAAAAAGAAGAATTGGACCGACTGGGGCACTGTGGGAAATGATGAGGGCATGATGGCAGGTGAGGGGTTTCCCAGGGCTCCTGCCAAGTAGACTTTCCACTGCTTACAGTGGATGTCAGCGGCTGAAGCGAGGAAGGCTTTGGGCTTTGGGCTCTGGGTCCTGAGCACATAGTGAGCTTCCTCTTCAGTGACAGGCTGTACTTCCACACCCACTTATCATGAGCCACCAGACCTTCTCCCTCTTCACAATACAGTATGGATATTTCCCAAGCCATTAAGTGATGTTTGGGAAAAGAAATCATGAAGAATGGATCTCCAAGGCAGACAAGCCTGGGCATTTCCCTGTTTTAGAGATAAAAGGGACACAGAGGGATGGAGACAAAGGCAATGTCCAGTGTGTGCCTATTATACATCATCTAATTCTTTCAGACACGTCTACTGCCTGCTTTATCACCTCCCATCTTGAAAATGAGGAAAGGGCAGAGTGCAGGACCACTCAGGCTGAGGTCTGAATCCAGATTTCTAAGGCCTTGACTTTGCTCAGCTTTCTGAAGCTAAGGAGAGAGATTCCCCATGCCTGTGTTCCCTGGCGTCACCAGAGTGACTGGCACAGTGCTGAGTGAGCAGACACTGTATCCGTTGTGCAGTGTCTGGGGGCTGAGTGCCATTCTCCCTGGTATTGTATAGAACTTGGCATGCACAGGAAAATTACCAAGGTGGCACAACAGCCACACTCCTTTCCTCATTGTTTCTAGCCCTGGTGGCCCTGCACGCCATTGCACAGAACATCCATGCCCCTGAGCTTGTACACCTCACATCTTCCTCTCCTCTTGCTTTTCATTCTCTAGTCCTTGAATTTTGGAAGTCTTACTTCAGGATGGATTTGTCAAATCCCATATCTTAATCATATCTTTTAAGTCTCTATTTCCAAATAAGATCAAGGTAAAGAGATGTGAAGTCCGTAAACAGAGACTCGATAGAACAGCATAGTTGTGAGGAGGTTCAGGCCCCAGCACCATAGTTAGACAGCATAGTGGGGGCCTGATGAGAGCCCAAGGCCACAAGGCAGAGTGATGGGGTGGGAGGAGCCCCTTTTATAGGTCTCAGAGGAAGGAGAAGGCTTCAGATAGTCAGACTGTCTCTGATTTCCTTCAGGTAGCGGAAGTGGGGGTGTACTGCACTGCCAGGAAGGACTGTGTGACTCCAAGGACAGAGGGAAGGAAGGAGGAGCATATCTAGTCCATATGTACCCATTATGCAGGTGAGGAGATGTGTTGCCACCGGTAGCTCTCTGGTACCCTGGGTATGGCAGTTTGGGGTCTGTAAGCTTCCTTGACGAAGTGAGAATGTCATTCTCCTGGAATCTGGGCTCCTGAGCAGTTCATTAAAGGTTTAGCAATCGAGGAAAGATGGAATAAGAGAGTTTGGTCACTGAGGTTCGAAATGTGGTCAATGATAAACCCTCTTTAAGGGTAATATGTGTTCAAAACAGAAGATGAATTCAGAAAAGGTCTTGTAGGTATCTTTAGAACCATGAGTATAAAAACGTGGAGGAGGTGGCATGCCTGCGGAGAACCAAGAGTAGGGAATAGAAGGAAAAAGTTCAAACAGTGCAAGACTGAATCAGACCACTGTGACTTAGAGCTAGATGGAAGCTACTAAGATGATTTTGAACGAATAGGTTGGAAAACACAAAGAGTAACTTTCACTTAGAGGCCAGTGAGGAAGCAACACCACAGTCCTTCAAAAGATTCAGCTTGGAGCAGGTGGCAACAGTGGGTATGGAGATACCTAGTGGGGGTCAGGATTTCCAGGTGTTTGGAGATGTGAGAAAAAGGGAGGATTTCCAGGTAACTGTGAGCATATTGGTCTGCACAGCCAGAAGGACAAAGTGATTGTGGACTGCACTGAAGAAAGCTCTGAGTGGGCTTGAACAGTGAGGAAAGGCTGGGAATTGAGTTTGAGACTTGTTGATGTTAAGAAGAGATGATAGATGGGCCAATACTGAGTTTGGAGTTTGGAACGAGGCCTGAGCTGCCCATATAAACTTGAGAATTGTCAACACAGACACAATGTTTCAAGCTGCAGGGATGAATAGAGTCACAGCAGAATGAAGGCAATAAAAACAGGTTCAAGGGTTAACCTTTGTGAAGAACACCCCAACTATTATGAAGAGGGCCCTAACAGAGGAGGTGAAGACTGTGACCAGCAAGGTGTGAAGCAAGCCAGGATGTGTGGCACCCTGGGGACCCAGGGGGAGTGGATTCAAAGGAAGGTAAGATCAAATATACTAAACTTGCTGCTGGACCAAGTTAGGTGAGCACTAAGCAGCAGCTCTTGGTGTTCTTGAGGCACTCACTGGTTTTTGTGTAGCAGTTTCCTCCCACTGAAACATTCTATCCTAAAAGGAAGCTTGTAAAGACTCAGGAAGTAAACAACTCACAAGTCTCAAGAAGTCCCTGAACCAACCAGATGCACAAGGTCCTTTGCTCTCCAAGGTTGTTTGAGCAATAGGACTGCGGGGAGACGTAGGCAAACTGAGCAGCATGCTTGGAAGAGTCTCTCTGGCCTGTACAGCTGCTGTAGGTCATGCAGGAGTCCTACGGTTTCAGCTAGAGTTACTGCCCATGCAGGGGACAAGGTTTTGGTGATGAAACCATCTTGACTTGCCATGATTCTGGAAGTAACCCAGATAAACTGAGGTTCTAAGTAAGTACTAAGTTGTGCTTTGGCGGTGTCTTACTTTGTCCTGTCTTCTGTTTCTTATCTGGTATGAATATACATTAGTGTGTGTGTCCCCCAGAAAAGTGCTGTATAAAGTTGGTGTCCTTAGCAAGAGCAGGTTCTGTGGAGTGATGGATGCAAGTTAGTTTGAAGGAACCCAAAGAAAGAGATAAAAGACTCCTGGCCTAGGACCCCGACTAGATGAGATGAGAATTATAGGAGACAGGTTCAGAGGGTGGTGGGGTAAGAAGAGAAAGAGGCTTCCCCTGCCAGCTCCACGTGTCTAAAAGGGGTCTTGCTTCCTTCAGCAGAGGCATCCCCAGGGGCTGGTGAGCTTGGGTCATCACCTGGCTGGAAGCTTCTCAACCTGGAGCTCAGAGAAATAACCTCCAGGGTGTTTCCTTCCCAGGCATCCTCCTACAGCTTCCAGTGAGCCCATTAATTATGGAGGCTCAGTACTGGGAAGGAATTCATAGCATTTCCTGCAAGGGAACTCTTAGGAGGAGAGGGCACAGTGACCTAGAAATACGAGGGTGGGGGTGGAGGGCAAAGGAGCACCGCCCACAGTTCGCACTACTCCTACTCCGGGGCTGAGAAGTGCAGGGGTTGGGGGGCTGTCCTATGTATATGCAGTGCTTAAAATATTATCTTAGCACTTAGAGGTCCTGAGGATCACTCGCTTGGCTTATAACTGGGTGTTTTGCTTTCATAAAATCAGATTATTTTTCTTTTACCTTTAATAAAAACCAGCGCTCATTTCTGATTCACAGGCTCAGAACAACCTTCTCTGGGCTCAGGGGCCTGGATCTGTAGTGGTGCAGGCTGGGATTGCTCTTAAATAGGAAATCAATGGAAGACCAGGACACAAAGCAGGAGAGGAAAGGGGGAAGGGAGGGAGGCAGGGGCCCTGGTTCCACAGCACCACCCAAACCCATGCAAGCTCCTGCCAGCCTGTTGGGAAAGTCTCACTGCCTCAGAAGCCCTGGAATCTTAGGCAGACCCCTGTCACCCTGAGCAAGAAGCTGTCACCTCCCTAGGGAGGGCAAGATGGCTCAGAGCTGTTAAGGTGTAGGCTGCAGAGGGTGGAGGTAGGCGGAGGTGACCCTGGAGAGAGAGCTCTGCTCTGGCTGTTCTGCCCCCAGTCCCTGCCCCCCTCCATCTCTGGTTCGTTTTTTTTGTCATTGCTCTCAAGTTCTTTGTCTCCTTCCCTCTTTCCCTTTTCTCTCTGTAAAGAAAAAGGGCTGAGCTTGTTAGACTGAAAATCAAAAGTCCCCACCAGCTGAACACATCAGAAAGGACCTTTGCTTTCACATCTGCCTCTTTTTAGCCTGTGATCCAATCTTCTTATAGAAAGGAAGGGCCAGGAGGAGTACCCGTGGGAGTGGGTGATAAAAATCAAAGCAAATCCGGTCGTTATCTGGCCCGGTAACGGGACTGGAGGGGTGACTAGGGCAGAGGGAGGGACATGAGGGTGCACTGGTGAGGGCCAGGCAGGGTCCCCCCAACAGGCAGCACCATGCAGAACGCAAGCCTTCTGTTAAAGCCAGGTGTCCAGAGGATGGGGGAGGGGATGGAGCCTGCTGATTGGACATGCTTTTTCTGTGGCTATTAAGGGGCACCAAGCCTCTGTGGCATGAGGGACCAACATAGAAACAGGCTCAAACTAGACTCGTGCCATTTCACCTGGCTCTCCAGCAGCCCCTAGAGGTAATCATCCCTGCCATAAACTGTAGCTTAGGAGGTCCCCTCTGTCAAGCGGGCCAGCACTGGCTACACCTTGCTGGAAGAGTTAGGTTGCGCTGCTATACTCTACCTGGTGCCTCTAGTCTTGCAGAGTAGGGGAAGTTGGCTTGTGAATCTGATAAAATGGCCTTAGTTTGTGAGGGTGCAGCCTGGTCAGACCCACAGCTGGGGACCCTGTAGGGAGGAAGCAGGGGATGTGGGCCCATTGAAGGTCCCTCCCTTCCCAGCTGGCCCTTCCTGTGCTGCCTGCACAGGCAACTCCTTGTGCCCTTGCTCTGAGGGACAGGAGAAGATAAAGAGTCAGAAAGAGAGATACACAGAGAGATACAGAAGCAAAGGGAGACACAGCAGAGTGCTGGGGCACCTGGGTCTTCTCCACCCCACCCCCACCCTGTATCCAGACACTCTCTCCACTCCCAGGCTGCATGCTGGTTGCAGGCGGCAAGGGGAGTCCCGAACTTTCCAGGTGCTCTGCCACGTGTGCCACATGAGCTCTCTACTGCGCACCGGGAGAGCCCACCCCCACTCATAGGTGTCAAGAGGCAAAGGCCAAGCATCACGTAGATCAGGACTATCAGAGCAGCCTGGCCCCTTTCACAGAGCCCCCAGGAACTAGCTCTCTCCCTCCTGCTCTCCTCCTCCCTCCCTCACCTCTCTTCCTCACGTGCCCCCCTAGGGTGAGAAGGCTCATCACCCACCACTGGACTCTAAGGATGACTGGGAGCAGCTACGTCAGAGCTCTGCTGGGTGCTGCCACAGAGGGAGGCAACAGATGGCAGTGCAGGCCCACTGTGCTGCCCAAGCCACCCCCTCAGCATCCCCCAGCCCCCAGGGTGGCATTGTAATGTGAGCAGCAGGCCAGTTCCGGCCCCTCCTCTGTCGGGCCCCATACTTGTGGACTGCATCCCGCTCAGGCAGCAGGCTTTGAGCAGGGGAGGCGGGGCGTCTGAGCACAGGGTAGACCGGGGTCGGGATCTTAGCCTTAAGTTGCCCTCCCAGTCTCCTCCCACCAGGCCTCAGGCAGTGTCCAGCAGCGTACCCTACCCTGTGACCTCTGCCCCGCCACTTCTCTAATCCCCACTGCCCACCTGGTCCTGAAAACCTTGGGAATTGGAGACCTGGGTCTGGATGAACCTGTGACCCCTGACGGTTTTCATTCCCCTGACGATGTGGAGTGTTCGATCCACCTTCCAGCTCAGAGGTGGGCAGAGGCTGGCTCCAATGGGGGAGCCTCATCCTGGAGCAGTGCCACTACTCATCTGAGGATGGCACATAATATTGTTTCTAAGAGACTTGCAGAGTGGGCACACAGGCCCGGCCAGGGTGACAAATGGAGTCCCCAGTTCCTGAGCTCCAGGGACCCCTCTCCACTGTCCATCACGCTTAGGGAGTCGGGTCAGGTCCCTTGGGGTTAGGGCTCCAGAGCAGAAGGACTAGCTGACCTGCTAGTGGTTGCCATGGGAACCCCAGTGTGGCTGGACAGAGTGAGGCCGAACTCCTTTCCCAGTTCTTGCTCCACGTGACTAGTTACTGTGATGATCCAGCCTGAGTGGGAACTGAGAAGGGCCTGAGGCAATCTTTGGCCATAAGAAAGCTGATACCCAGGAAAAGGATGGGAAAGAACATTTTTCAGACTCTGCATCCTGGCTGCCTTGCAAATTGAAGGTCAAGGAGGGTCCCTGGAGGGTCCCGCCCTAGCACTGAGAACTCAAACACTCTGGGTAGGACAGAATCGGGAGAGTACTGTGGGGAAGGTGGGAAAAGGGGTCAGAAGAGGGGTCAGGGAAGGGGTACTGGCAGGATCGGGGACAGAAGCAAGGGACGGGGATGAGGTTGTATGTGGCTACATGGAGCATTCAAGCATTCAAAAGTGGCTTGCTTTCCAGTGTCTTGTTCACTGGTAAGCCTGGCAGATTGGGTGGGCTGAACAGATTTCCCTACAACGCTTGTTCTCTCTGTCTCTCTCTCTCTCTGTCTCTCTGTCTCTGTCTCTGTCTCTCTCTCTCTCTCTCTCTCTCTCTGTCTTTCTCTCTCCAGTGTATAACATCAGGTGTCATTTCTAAGATGCTCTGTCTGTCTGTCTGTCTGTCTGTCTGTCTGTCTGTCTATCATCTATCTATAACAGATCTGTTCACTGGCCTGAAACTCATCAAGTGAGCTAGGCTGGTTGACCAGAGCAAGCCCTGGAGATCTATTTATGCCTTCTTAGACACTTGGATTAAAAGTGTGTTCTACCATGGCCAGTGGTTTTTAACCAGAAAGATTTATTTTATTTCTAGCTATGTGTACGTGTAGTAGATCATGTGTGTGCAGGTGCCATGAAGCTCAGAGGAGGCCAGATCTCCTGGAGCTGGAGTTATGATAGTATGAGCTGCCTATGTAAGTACTGGGGGCAGGAAACATTTTAAACCTCTGAGTCATCTCTCCAATCCCTAGCACTTTTAAAAACGTGGGTCCTGGGGTTGGACACAAATCCTTATACTTACAAGGTAAGCACTTTACTAACTGAGCGATCTTTAGAACCCTTGTCTGATAGCCATGTGGAGGCAGAAAGTGTGCAGATGTTCCTCACAAGCCTTGCCTCCTGATTTCTTTGAAGCTGGAGGAGTACCTGTTGGGTTGAACCTGGGGTAATGATCCAGAGCCAGAGGTGGAGGCAAAGCCAGGCCCTTCTGGCAGATCATGGCTCGGCTCTGCAGACAATGGATCTCCATCCAGGTACAAGGGAACATTACTGCTTTTACTGGCACGTGAAATGGTCAGGGGATGTCAGGAGCTGATGGTGGGAAGAGCAAGAAGGGTCAGCCCTGGCGAGTGAGCAGAGGTACAGAGAGGACCGAGAAAGAGATATGAGTGATAGCAAGGCCCTGCTGACTTTTGTCAGTGTGGACAATGATGGGAGGTGCCTTTGCCATCGGTATGGAGGCTGCCCACCCCTGTGAGAGAGCTGTTCTTCCTGGGTGGCAATGGTCCCTGTCCTCCACAGGTGCACAAGACCCACATGAGTGATTTCCCCCCCAAAAGTAGAGTGTTCTTTGTTTTCTGTGTTTCCCCTCCAATGGAGATAGATGTAAGCCTAGAATGTAGAGACCCCAGTAGAAGAGTCACGTGGGTACAGATTACTCTGGTGGCTTTGTTATGAAGGAAGCTTCCAGATGAGAGTGGGATGAGTCAGGTCCTGGCTGTGCTGTCGCCAAGTCAGACGTAGTCTTGGAGCCACAGTTTCCTCATCTGACTGTGGGCCTCCTGGAGCGTGGAGAATTCAGCTTGTGACCTCGGCCATAGACGTGCTTGAGAAATATTAGCTGTCATTCATTTTAATATGAGTAAGTTTTATCCTCTTTGTAATAAAAGTTCGATTAAAGTTAATTTTAGATCACAGCTTTCTTAAAAACAAAAACAAAAAACAAAAACCACTTTTATTCCTTCCAAGAACTCACAGTGACACCTGTTGGGCAACTCCAGTACTGGCCGGAACTCGGGGATGCCTGCGCCAGTCACAGTGACAATGATTTATCCTTAAAGGCTTCTTGGTGCCTCTTCAAAGGGGCTTCTCAAGTCCTGGAAAGAGTTTGTCTGGCAACACAGTTCCCATGAAGCACTGGGACTTTGTTGATGGGCTCTAAACTGGGCTCCAGAGGCCATGACTGAGCCTGATTATCACTGACATAAGAGAGAAGAGGGATTTGAGAGGTACCCAGCGACATAGGCATGGTCAGAGAAAAAGGAGACTGAGGTCCAGGAGCCCTAGGAATGACCTCCCTAGTACCTGACAGCAGAGAATTAAGTCCGGGGCTTATTTCCTGGATGATGAACCCTAGGGTTCCGGAGACCCCCCCCTCTGAAGCCCTGCATTACCTGCTCCTCCACAAGGTCCCCTAAGGTCACAACAGAAGGTTCCTCCATGTCCACTGAATTCCATGCTTCTGTCCCCAGAGTGGCACAGTTATCAGTAGGCACCTGGCTGCCCAGAGAGACCCCACTTTCCAGCCTCGTTTGTAGCGGGTGAGATTCTCAACAGTGGTATTTGAGCAGCAGGGATGCATGCCCCATCCAAGCCAGTGCCTTTAAGACAACAGGCCTGGTTCTGCCTTGGTCTATTTCCCCTCCCCCACCTATAGCCAAAATATGACCGAGACCCAAGACTCTGGCGAGCCCCTCGGGAATGGCGAAGGATTCTGAGTCTCGGATGTCGGTGGGAGGCAGGGCTCTCCATCCCGAGCTACAACATGAAGGAAGAAAATTTTATCTTTAAGATGCTGGATCTGGTGAGTGGATCTCTGTCCCAGCATCTGAGCTCCTTTGGGCTCCTGTAAAGATACTCCGTAAGTCTGAGCAGAGGGAGAACTGCTGGGGGTGGCTCCTGAGTATAGCTGCACTGGTTCCCCCCACAAAACAAGTCAGCATCCCAGACACGTGTTGAAATCTCGTGTCTGTGGGACTTCTCCCCTCTGCCCAGGACCAAGAGAAAGGCAGGGGACTCAAGGGACATAGTCAGCAGCAGAATGACCCACTTTCCCCTGTCAACATGCTCGTTCCCAGGGAACTTAGCCCGTCTCACACGTGCCTGTCGTGCCTGTGTTCCGGTTACAGAGGGTCTCACTCTCCAAATGCATGTCCCTCACACGCGTGCCCAACTTTTTGACACTTGCGATATAACATGCCATACGCTGCAAAACTGAGTTACCAGAAAAAAGTCTTGTACTGTTTTAAATAAGTTTACAGTTCTTCACGGGGCCGCATTCACAGCTACCATTGCTGTTTGGGGCGGCACGTGTCTTGTGGGGAGCAGGCGGGACTTTAGCACCCTGACACTCACCGTTGGTGCTCCTTCTGTCTCTGTCACTGTCAAAGCCTTCTCCTCCTAGACTCTCTGGCAGAAACTCTACTTCTTGCCCCATATGTCTAGAAAGGTACGTGCCCCCTGTTGCCCAGTCCCAGACCCAAGACCTGGCTAAGACAAGGACTCAGACACAGTCGCTCACTCAGCAAACACCCATCAGTCCCACGGAAGGACGAGAGGTAAAACAGAGACTGAGACACACAGCTTTGCCCTCCAGCACCGGCAGTCCAGTGGAGAGGGTGCCCACTACAGAGACACAAGCAAACACCGAATTACTTAGTGTGGCAACTGAGTTAACGGCATGGATAGGCATCGTGACAGAGTACCGTGGATGACTGACCTCTTTAAGATGGTAGGTCAGAGCAGCCTTCTTGGGGAAACAGCATTTAATTTGGGGGCTTGAAGGAAGCTGGAGTTAGGAAGGTGAAGCGGAGCATCTGGGTTTGGATGGAGGCCCTGGCGGAAGGCATACAAGGAGGAAAGATAAAAGTTTGCTGGGAGGTTACAGAGTAACACTGGTCAGAGCATGGTAGGAGTGGGACACGGCGGGAACAGGCCTTTGAGAGTCCTCTCCTGTGTGGACCTTGTCTGGTCCTTTACAAGAAAGAAAGCTGTCGCAATGGTCCAAGCCCTGGTGAAGCCTTAGACTCAGGAGGTGGCGATGGTGAAGGTGGACCAGAAGGTGCACAGAGGGTGTTCTAGAACTCAAAGAATGTGCCGGATTTGGGGGTGCTGAACCCTGGAGGCTCCTGTGACAGGAAGAAGAGATGAGAAAAACTTACCTGGAAATGGGCTGAAGCAGATGGCGCATCAGGGAAGATGCACGGGTGACAGGGGCAGAAGCGGCTGGGTGACATCAAGTGCCCCTCCAAACAAGCTTGGCTGGTAGTGGGCCATGCAAGATGAGGACCTGTAGATAAATACAATATCTGTAAATAAATACAAAATAAATACAGCCTCTGAAAAATACAATAACCTGGCTGGGCAGTGGTGGTGCACACCTTTTATCCCGGCACTTGGGAGGCAGAGACAGGCAGATCTCTGTGAGTTCAAAGTCATCCTGGTCTACAAAGTGAGTTCCAGGACAGCTAATGCTGTTACACAGAGAAATCCTCTCTAGAAAGACAGACAGACAGACAGACAGACAGACAGACAGACAGACAGACAAAGGACAGCCTGTATGTCCGTTGAGAGAGTAATGGCTAAATAACTCCAGAGTCCTTTGCTAGCAGGCACCGGGTGACCACAGTGCTCTGCAAGTTAACGGGCACCCACCTCCAAACCACAGCACAAGGCAAAGGGGCTTGGTGCAGGAGGGCAGGCACTAGCAGCCACTATTTCATGCAAGTGGGGGAAATACACAGAAACAGAGCATAAATATTTTTATACACACAAACACAGAGCATAAATATTTTCCTCTAATGGAAACATACTGTCTCTGTAAGAACACACAAAGAATGGTAGCCCTGGCTGCCTCCAGGAAGGAAACTGGGGAGAGAGGGCGACTTGTAACTCTGGACCCTTTTGGTGCCTTCTGGATTTTTCAACTGCAAATGTTCATTAGCTGTTTAGCAATGAATAATTTCCATTAATAGCAAATCCACCTGGGAGATGAAGAAGCTACTGTCTAGAATGCAGCCCCGAGGGCAGCTGTCAGGGACAACCTGTAGCCATGAGCCCCTTCACGCTTCCCCTTCCTGCAGCCCCATCTCACCCCAGCCCTTTTCCCTCCTGACCCTAAACCCCGAGGACCACTTCTCACTGTTGCTATTAACACTGATGTCTTCCTTGAAGGCAACTAATACACATAAATATGATTGGTTCCACAGAAGCAGATGTCTCAGTCAACTCCCAGGAAGGTCAAGATCCTGAGTCCACACTTGTGAGCTGCACCTGCCGTGTGTCACCCCCTCCATGGTGCCTTTGAGTGAACCCAACTACTACTAGCAGAGGCATAGGCAGAACCAGAAAGGAAGGCTGCATGCAGCACCTGACGGACCCCAGCTAACTGTCATTGAGCCCTGTGTGCAGACCCAGCCTCTGAGAAGCTGGGGGACAAGCACAGAGGCTGTGCCTTCTGCGGGCTTCAATTTCCTGGGGAGCAGATGACACAAGTGTCCTGTTGAGATCAGGAAGAGACACCAGGCAAGCGCTGAGGACCAAAACAGATGTTGAAAGCTTACAGGAGACCCAGAGAGGAGAAAGAATGGGCATAACTGCCCCGTGCCACTGGCCTCTATGGCTACTGAGACTATGAGGTTCAAGGGAATGGCCAGAATTACAGGGAGTCCAGATCTGAGCCAAGTCATCTGTGCTTCTTGCACGCAGTCTACCCTAATAACAGCAAATAGCAGTGCAACTCCCTGCAAGCTAGGAATTGCCTCGGGGGACCCATGCGGTCACTTCAGGCACAGGCATGCCTGGCAGGTCATCGCTGTTACCCTCCAGGTCACGCAGCTAGTGAATGGTGGAAGTGTGATTCAAACCTAACACTGTGGCCCTGAAGCCTGCTCCCTCATTGCCTCTCCTCAGTAGGTCCGGCTCCTTGTTGAATGGGCCACCCATGAGGTGTGTTCAGAGGGTTAAAGCCAACCCAGCCAGAGTCGAGGAATTAAACTTGGGGGCAGAGAAGTAGGGGGTAGAAAGGTGTGTGTGTAAGTATGCATGTGTGCATGTGTGTGTCTAAGTATACATGTGTGCAGGTGTGTGTCTAAGTATACATGTGTGCAAGTATTGTGTAAGTATACATATGTGCATGTGTGTCTAAGTATGCATGTGTGCAGGTGTGTAAGTATACATGTGTGTAGGTGTGTAAGTATGCATGTGTGCGGGTGTGTGTGTAAGTATACATGTGTGTAGGTATGTAAGTATGCGTGTGTGTAGGTGTGTAAGTATGCATGTGTGCAGGTGTGTGTAAGTATACATGTGTGCAGGTATTGTGTAAGTATACATGTGTGCA
>NW_004949096.1:17883943-17886938 GCF_000317375.1 Microtus ochrogaster | reverse complement strand
GGTGTGTGTGTAAGTATACATGTGTGCAGGTGTGTGTAAGTATACATGTGTGCAGGTGTGTGTCTATACATGTGTGCAGGTGTGTGTGTGTAAGTATATATATGTGTGCAGGTGTGTGTGTGTGTAAGTATACATGTGTGTATGTGTACATGTGTATGTGAAGGTCATAGAGCAACCTCAGATGTTCTTCCTCAACATCCTTCCACTTGTCTGAGACAGAGTTCTGTAAGGAGAAAACACCATCTTCATCAGATCAGCTGTGCAAGAAAGAGTCCATTACCATGGGACTTGTTGATTGCTGACACCCCTCACAGAAGATGGGGGTCAGGAGAGGCCATTAGACCCTGGTTCATCTGTATGTAAGTCCATCCTAGTGACATGTGGCTCCCAGTCACACACTGTGGAAGGTCATCAGAAGGGTCTCCACCTATGTGGCTATGGCAGAGCCATCAGCTATATGGGGTGAAGGCTTTTCAGTGTGGCTGCTTTGGTGTCCCCATGCTCCTGTAAGGAGCCCCTCACCCATGCTCTCTAGTTAAGCTAGACAAACTCCTGGTTCACACGGTGAACTTGAGTGGAAGGGCACTTTAGTTTGTTGTTTGGACCGTATAAGGAAGGGACAGATGTGTTTGCATCTCCCCAGGGAAGGGATTCTGGAAACACAGTGTCTCTCACTGACTTGGAACTTCACCAAGTAAGACAGGCTCACTGGCCAGCAAGCTCCATGAATCCACCCGTCTCTTCTTCACATCTTGACATCTCTGGGATTACAATTTACAAGTGTGTACCATGATACCAAGCTTTTTCACATGTGTGATGGGGATCAAACTCAGGCCCTCCTATTTGTCAGTCAAGTGCTTTGCTGACTGCTCATCTTCCTGGTTCCAAAAAGTTCTTTATGTGATTAGTTTTTAGTTTGGATGGTGTGGTAGGAGATTGCTGGTTCCTTTCCAGCCGCTCAGACCTAAATAATCACACAGAAACTGTATTAATTACAACTCTGCATGGCCTATTAGCTCAGGCTCCTTGTTAACTAACTCTTACATCTTAAATTAACCCATTTCTAGTAAGCTGTGTATCACCACAAGGCTGCAGCCTACCAGTAAGGTTCTGGCTGGTGGCTGGCATCTTTCTCCTTCAGCAGCTACATGGCATCTCTCTGACTCTGCCTTCTTTTCTTCTCTGTCTTTGCTTGGAATTCCCACCTTGTTCTATTCTGCCCTGCCATAGGACCAAAGCAACTTCTTTATTAGCCAATGGTAATAAAATATATTCACAGCATACAGAGGGGAATCCCACATCAGATCAGGACAGCTTTGAAGTCACTGCTGCCAGTCTCTGTGGGACACATTTCTGAGGGCCACTAGTGTGGGTCCTGCACCCTCTAGCTACTATTGAGTTTCCTATTGGCTTCCTATTGATGGGACAGGAAGAAAATACTGGAAATAATCAAAGGCATCTAACATTTTTCACACAAGGAAAAACAATGTAAGAGAAAAAGAATCTCCAGTCTGGTGCCCCTCACATGAAATCATCGTGATGTGGACACCTGAGCCCCCCAGACCCCAGATACTTGCATGTCTCTGGTTGGTGGGGCAGACGCTGGCAAGCTAGACTATAGAACCAGCTGATACTACACTTCAGTGGATGACCAGTCCATTGACCAGAGATGTGGACATTAGGCTGGCCTTACTCTCATTTGGCTCTCTCTGCTTCCCATTTGTTGGTACTCTGAGCCTTAAGCACACATCTACACCTTTATCTTCAAGTGAATTTTAGACCTAAGCCTGTTATTATTCTCATTCTGTTCGCGGGGAGATTGAAGCTCCATGCATAGCGAGTACCATGTCCAAGAACACCTAGGTAGCAAAGTCAGTGTGGCATTCCAAAGCCATAGTGCCAACCACAAAATTATTCCACCACATGGCATCAGCTGAACCAGTTTTCATTCCTAACTTAGAGAAACAAAGA
The DNA here is from genome assembly GCF_000317375.1 of Microtus ochrogaster. Classification (NCBI taxonomy): domain Eukaryota; kingdom Metazoa; phylum Chordata; class Mammalia; order Rodentia; family Cricetidae; genus Microtus; species Microtus ochrogaster. The sequence continues at coordinate 17,884,967 of NW_004949096.1, read as the reverse complement.
CTCCATCACTATATCACACAGGCTCGAGTTACTGCCTATCAGCATGTATGATGGAGGAAGGTCATGGGCTAATAAAGAAACTGCCTTGGCCCATTTGATAGGCCAGCCTTTAGGTGAGTGGAGTAAACAGAACAGAACGCTGGGAGGAAGAGGAAGTGAGCTCATATGCCTTAACTCTGCTCTCTGGGGCAGACGCAATGAAACTCCAACCCAGGATGAATGTAGGCTAGAATCTTCCCAGTAAGCGCACCTTGGGGTGCTACACAGATTATTAGAAATGGGCTAAATTAATACGTGAGAATTAGCCAAGAAGAGGCTAGAGCTAATGGGCCAGGCAGTGTTTAAATGAATACAATTTGTGTGTTGTTATTTTGGGGCATAAGCTAGCCAGGGGACTGGGAGCCGGGTGGCAGGAACGCAGCCTGCAGCTCCTTCAACAGAATGGCGCCCAGACGTGGATGATTGAACTCCACATAAAGCCTGAGAATTCTTGGGAAAGAATAGAGTAAAGCATGTTTTCTTGGTAGCAGCAATTTCTTGGGTATGCTCTGCTTGCTAGAGGCAAACAAGTGCTCTCATCTAAGAGATGCTTCCTGACTCAGCTTTAGCTGCAAAACCCTGCAGCTCATTAAGAGGTCCTGCCACAAAACACTTAAATGGTGTTGATAAAAGCTGACTGCATGCTTGTTTGTTTTCAGCTGTAGCAGGAAAAAAGTTGTGCTGTTTTAAAATGCCAGCTTTCTGGGCTGTCCTGCCAGGGCAAACTCTGACTCTTTCAAGCAGGCAGTCCTGACTACATAGGTTTTGAGTGTTAAACAACACTCAACTTGTTTGCTGGCAAGGACCTTGAAACGCCATAGAGTTGTGGCAATAAAAATGGCTACAGCTGGTACCTCCGCCATGAGGCTAGAAAGCTAAGAAATGGGTTGGATCTAGCTGGCAAAGCCACGGCTTTAATCCTACCCATATTGCTCAGTAATTTAAAGGCTCATGTGGTCAGAAACAGAGAGAGATATACAGTAAA
>NW_004949096.1:17882203-17883729 GCF_000317375.1 Microtus ochrogaster | reverse complement strand
CGAGGGGTGCACCCACACACTGAGACAATGGGGATGTTCTATCGGGAACTCACCAAGGCCAGCTGGCCTGGGTCTGAAAAAACCTGGGATAGAACCGGACTCGATGAACAATGGCAGACAATGAGGACTACTGAGAACCCAAGAACAATGGCAATGGGTTTTTGATCCTACTGCATGTACTGGCTTTGTGGGAGCCTAGGTAGTTTGGATGCTCACCTTGCTAGACCTGGATGGAGGTGGGTGGTCCTTGGACTTCCCACGGGGCAGGGAACCCTGATAGCTCTAAAGTTAAAGTTCTTAAAGTAAAAAACAAAAAAAAGGAAGAAAGAGAGTAGTTGGGTATGGTGGTACACACCTTTAATCCCAACACTTGGGAGGCAGAGGTAGATTGACCTCTGTGACTTCAAGATGTGGAAGCACACACCTTTAATCCCAATGCCTGGGAGGCAGAGACAGAAGGATCTCTGAGAGTTCAAGGACAGCCTGGTCTACAGAGTTATTCCAGGACAAAGATATACAGAGAATATAAAATAAAAGTAAAAATATATGAAATAGAGGTTAAAATAAAGCCACACAAAGATGGAAAATACACAGAAAATCTTGATACTGTATGCTATTATGCCTTCTTTGAATTGTTTGAATGCTGAGGAAAGAGCAACAAATGATAAAAAATATTTGTTTATAAATGCTGCTGAATTAATCCAACATAGATATTTTGAAAATACCTTGACTTTAAAATTTGGATCTAAGGACATGATGCTTTGGAAAGGAGTTTCTTCTTTTGTTTTCACAGAGGATGAGACCCTGTGGATTGCTTCTATCCCAATATGGTATGATGGACCACGCCCTCCTGAAGGGTTGCTGTGAACACCTTCAAAAAATTACTTCACTCAACTGCCGACTGAGATGAATTTAACAGACAGGTTACACCATAAAAGACCTAATTAACAGCGCCCCTATATAGCAGGAAGCAGTTTGGAGAGAAATAACTATGTCCATATTCCCAAATATTGTTTATAAATGTTCTTTTACATTTAAAGATGGAAATAATATAGATATGAATAATTTACATTGATATGGATTTGACTTTATTGATATAAATTTAAGGTCAATTTTGTTATATGTATATATATTTCTGATATTGATTAGGGTATTGTGATTGTGTAGTTCATTTAAAAATGTAATGTATATAGGTTGTTAATAGATAATAATCTATAATAGTCAAGTTTGTAGTCATTCATGTTAGTTAGATTTTCTAGATGTGCATAGATATATTTCAGATAGGCATTCCTCATATTTTTCAAAGACTGCAGAATATGACATTTAATGTTTTAATAACTTAGGGCTTTTCATGACAGTGAGACTCGTCTGCTCCTGGCAGCACCAGTCTACTTCAAGAGGAAGATGGGCATCGAAGAGGCACCTTATGGAGTTTGATAGCCATTTGTGCAAGAAATTGCTCTTGCCTGGACAGTTGCATAAACTGGACACAAGGAAGCCACAGAGAGAGGACTGCTAAACTTGCC
>NW_004949096.1:17875698-17881700 GCF_000317375.1 Microtus ochrogaster | reverse complement strand
TGATAGGCCAGCCTTTAGGTGGGTGGAGTAAACAGAACAGAATGCTGGGAGGAAGAGGAAGTGAGCTCATACACCTTAGCTCTGCTCTCTGGGGCAGATGCAATGAAGCTCCGACCCAGGAGGGACGTAGGCTAGAATCTTCCCTGTAAGTGCACCTCGGTGCTACACACATTAATAGAAATGGGTCAGGCAGTGTTTAAATGAATACAGTTTGTGTGTTGTTATTTCGGGCTATAAGCTAGCCAGGCGGCTGGGAGCAGAGCGGCAGGAATGCAACCCGCATCTCCTTCAACACATGTAGTTCCTAGTGTAGCAGCTGACTCATAGTAAATGCTCAAGAAACAAGCTTATGAACGAGACAGCCCTTCCAGGAGGCAGTTCTGAGCCTCACTGAGCTTCAAGACCTGTAAAGGCCTCCAGATCTCGTATAAACCAGCTGTATGATTTTTTTATCTGTAAATTTGGCCCTTTAAGATTTAGCCCACAAATAGATGTAAATTAGATGCAAATCAAATTGTGCCTGCATTAAATAGGAAACCAAATACGTCTGGTAACTATTCTCTGTCCTCTCTCTCCCCATAGATCAAGGAGACCCGCACACTCTGAAGAGCATCCAAATCCCACGCCTATCTTCATATTGGTCACCACGAGTTGGCCAGAGATGAGGTCATGTCCTTTCTGGGAGCCTTTTCTCTCTGTTCTCTTTAAAGAGTTAAGTCTCCCAGGCTTTATCTTCAGGTCAGAAGCTAAAGGAAATTGTCTGTCTAGAGTAGCCTTGCCATGAGCATCTGCAGGACCACACAACCACAGCCAGGTTATTGTAATCTGAGGAGAAATATGGCTCCTGGTCCTAGCATGGGGCTCCTGAGACTGCTGTCATTTCCTATGCAACATAAGTGCTGGGAGCATTCTTTGATGGTGGGTTTCCACTTCAGCTCTGGACACGGGGTTCTGGTCCTCTCAAGTTCCCTGGATGACAGAAGCATCTCTTGCTCTGAGGAGTGACTCTTAGTGACCTGCTGTAGAGCTTCAGTAGAAGTGGGCTACAGGAAGGACCGAGCCATGCTTGGAAGCTTTGGACTTTTCCAGTCAAGGGAGGAGTAGTTAGAAATGCCTTTAGTGGTCCATCCTGCCAGTGTAGTGCAGCTCCTATACAAATACCTGGGCAGCAACGTTTGGAAGCTTCTGAACTGATGAATACATAGAAGGTCCTAGAAAGTCGGTGGACAGGGCTTCATGTCCTTCTCCTTCACTGTGCCCTTTCCAACAACTTCATCTATAGCTTTTGAAACATATGTGTTCTATGCCCTTCAGCACAAGTGCAGCGAGTCCCCAGTTCCTGTGAGCCACTCCAGCAAATTAATTGAATTTTAGGGGATTCATGTGATGACGTCAAATAAAGTCAATGGGCCAGAAGCACAGGGCATGGCCAGGGGCTTGCTACAGGCACCTGGATCTTGGAGAGGCAGCCTGTGAGACTGAGCCCTTAACTTTTGAAAGCCAGCACAGTCTTTAGAGAGATGTATTAGAAATGGGCTGGATTAAAGACACTCACCTGTTGTTGTGTTGTGGTTGGAATGAGAATTGACAACCACAGACTTCAGTGCTGAATTCTTGGTCCGTCTGGTGGTGCTATTCTAGAAAGTTGAGGAAACTGTAGGTGAGGCCTTCCTGGAAGAAGTAAACCACTGGGAGCATTGCCTCAGAAGGGGAGAGGTCCCTGAACTCTCCTCCCTCTCTTCTGTTTGCCCACTGTAAGGTGCTTAGCCTCTCCTCACCTGCTCCCACTGCCATGACGCGCTGGCCAAGAGCATGGAGCCAAGCAAACATGGACTGTGAGCCTGAAACTGTGAGCCAAGATGAATCTCTTTGTATATTGTTTCTGTCCAGGATTTGCTTGCAAAGACGCAAAAGTTATAAAGTTGGTGTCCCCCGGAGTCCTGATGGTCAGTGTGCAGAGTGATCTACAATGAGCTCTGCCAGCGAGCAGCAAAAGCCATTGGTTTTTCTGGTCTTACAATAGTCACCGCAGAGGTGAGCACAGGGCATAGTGGAGTGGCTGGGTGCTTGTGGGTATTTTGGACAACTGAACAGCCCAAAGTGGCCACCCTCAGTGTGATATTTAGTGTTAGTTGTCAACTTGACAAGACCTAAATCACCTGGAACATGGCCTCTGGGAATGCCTGTGGCAGGTTATTTTGACTGTGTTGATTGAGGTGGGGAGACACATCTTAACTATGGGCAGGCCTGTTCTCCCTGGCCGGGATCCTGGACTGAAGGGATGGAGAAGGGGAACTGAGCAGCAGCTTGTGTTATCTCTCTCCTTGCTGGTTGGGGATGGCATGTGACCAGCTTTCAGGTTCCTGCTGCCTGCATTTCCCTGTCGTGATGGACTGTACCTTAGCCTAAGGGCTAAAATAAATGCTTTCTCCCTTAATGTTCTTGTCGGGGTGTTTGACCACGGCACCGAGAAAAGACACAAAGACACTGGTACCTGGGGTGACAAAGAACCCAAAGCTGCAGTCTGAAATTTCAAGGGAATCTAACAGCGTCTTGACTTTGAACATGACACTGATTTTCCCAGACAGGGTCTGTTTCCCAGTCTGGCTCAAATCCACTATGTATCCAAGGTTGGCCTTGAATGTCTGATGCTCCTGCCTCCACCACCAAGAGCCAGGACCATAGGTGTGTGCCATCACACCTACACAGGGTTAGGGATGGAACCGAGGGCTTATGCATGCCAGGCAAGCATTCTCCCAGAAGAGCCCCATGAACAGCCTGTACGTGACACACCCTTGATCTCTGGCTCTAATACCAGTGAGCTTAATGCAAGTTTAAGGTTTCTGGCCCAAAGGCCTCCTGTTTACACAACCTATAATGTAAATTAAATGAGCCTGTAATAAAGCACAGATGAAAAATTCTCAGACTGCCCCGATGCTTTGAAAATGCAATGAATGCATCCACAAATGCATTTTTGTGATGATATTTGCAATTCCTAGAGCTGTGGACAGTCGATTTCTAGAACATACTTTTGAGAAACAACAGCAAAAAATGATATGAATCAGCAAACTTTAAAAACTGCCTAACAGCTTGGCAGAAAAGCAAACAGTCGTCTTGTGCCCCTGCAGGAAAGATGCCCTTCGGGCCAAGAAACAAACAAAGTGCCCTGTCTCACCAGTTATCCAGCACAGCAAAGTGACAATGGCACTGCTGATTCTCACCACACCGCAAGCAGAGCAACACCGCTGAGAGGGTGGGGGTGCCCCCCACACTACACTGGGCTCTCACCGCTGAGGGGGTGTGGGCGCCCCCCAGCTCTCAAGCTATGCTGAACTTCTGCACACATAAGAACATTCTGGAAGAAATGGTTTGATTGTTAATAGTACTTTTACTTTTGAAGTTTTAAGGGACAACAAGCAAGCTGTGGTCACTAAAACTTCCTTGTTTGTTTATCTGGTAAAACTGGGTGTGCATATGCCCTGTGATCTCAGGCCCCATACTGGGTGACCATCTTCCTTAGGGAACTCTTGCTCGGACAGCAAAGCCTGAAAACAGAATCCAGGTGCTATAGCTACATCAGCTTTACATATTATAAATATATATGTTATAGTTATGTATAGCCTCATGATAGAAGGCTTGAGAGCCAAGCAAAAGAGCAAGGCACAGACTCCGCTGTCTCCCCAGAAGGAGCTGTGTTTGCAGTACAAAACCACGGGGGTGGGGGGGCGTGATTCAGAAGGAAGTGAGACTGAGAGTGTGCTGTTTGGAAGTGATGGTTAGGTGGGAGACTTACGCAGAAAGCAACAGAGGAGCTGGAAGGGATGGCTCGGCTGCTGAGGGCACTTGCTCTTCCAGGAGGCCAGAGCTCAGCTCCCAGCACCAGCCTGTAACTGCAGCTCCTGTGTTCTCTTCTGGCCCCCACAGCACCCACATGAATGTGACCTTTAAGGCACATTTCTCAGTCCTCAGCTGTTAGCCACCCACTTTGTTTTCTGGGACGCTGGCCTGTAAATTACCGACTCAACTAGACCGTCTAGCCTGAACGCATTAGGAATCTCCCGTCTCCACCTCCTAGCGCCGGATTACAAGAGCATGCCACCACAGTAAGCTCATCAAAGTGCGTTCTGGGGATGGAACTCTGCCACCCCTCCGTCTTGTTTCGTGATTCTTTACACCACCCACAAACCTTAGGAATGCGGCTCTGTCTGTATTCACAACAAAACAATCTAATCTCAGACTACAGAGATGGCTCAGGGGAGAAGAGCACTGGCTGCTCTTCCAGAAAACCTAGGTTCCCATTCCTAGTACCTCTATGGTAGCTGAGCTTTTTAACCCGTCTCCAGTACCAGGGGATTTGAAGCCCTCTTCTGGCCTCTTTGGGTACTTCATACCTGTGTAGGCAAAGCATCTATACACAAGATTTATTTTAAAAAGGGAAAAAAAAAACAAGCAAAAAGTAAACAATTTTCCCTTCCCCCGACCATTAGAAAGAGAAATATGATGAAATATATAGACTTTACTTCTAGGATAATTAAGAACCTCCTAGACGTTGGAATGTAGAAGGCTCACAGACCCTTCAAAGGTCCTCTCTGGGTCCACGGCATATATGTTGTCCATTGGCTCACACATCATAGAGCTATGATGTCCTAGGAAGCCATAAATGGCCCTAAGCTGTCAAGCAAGTCCCTGTGAAGAATAACTCTCCACAGTGGTACAAACACCAATACCACCCTTGGTCCCCACGCCCTTTTGACCTTGGGTGTTCCCAGCTGGTAAGTCCCAGTATCCTCTCCTGCCCCAGCAGTGACCACAGCCTCTCATGGCCCAGATCTCTGCTATCTAGCACAAAGCAGATCTGATGGGAAGAGGAAAGTCAGGGGATGTCAGAAGGTAGCTAATTGCTTGTAGTAATCTTGCCTTGAAACCTTGGGAGGATAATCATCTGGTTTTGGTATTTTAGAGTTTAATTGTTTAAGTGGAGAATAAAACCAGTGTCCAACAGGTTAGCAGTGGTAGGAGGCAGACAGACTGGCATGTGGCTCTGGGGAACCACTTCTCCCCAAGCTTTAGTGGCACATCTGGTTATCTTCCAGATGTTCAAGTGAACATTAGCCCTGACTTTCATGGTGTGTGTGGATGGGTAATCCCATCTGGGGTTCCCTCAACACAGACTCAGGGAGGCCCCTGGGACCCTTGACCACAGCCCTGGGTCTTCATGAATCTGGACGCTCTGATACTTACAGGTGCAGTGGTCCCATGAGCCCACAGTCAATGGAAGGGGCTGTAAATTGAGAATGTTCCAAGCCGCCTAGTATACAGAAATTCTCCTTGTGATTCTCTAGGATTCACTTGAAATAAGCACGTAATTTATAAGCTCACATTGGCTCTGTTTCTGGGTGATTCCTGAAAAGGAAGCTGTGGCACAGATGGTCAGAGGTGGGAAGAACTCACTGGGGGCTGCCCATCTGGTGTGGGTGGAGGTGGTCTAGAGCCCTCTTCTGCTGAGTCACCACGTCAGTATGTTCGCTAGAGAGGCTGGGGTTGGCAGTGGTGGAATGCGCCATCCAGAAGGGCGCCTAGACGTCCTCAAGGGAGCCCCTCCTGCTACTCGTTTCTCCTCCAGCTAGAATACAAGTTCAATGGGACCCGCCTTCCTCTATCACCTCAGCTATGACGCTAAAAAGCCATGTCAAGCCTGTCCCTAGAAATGTTCACAGCAAAACTCCCTCTGCCCTCTGTCCCCATGGACAGGGTATTGGGTCAGATCTCGCCTTTTCCCCTATCGTGGCCAGGGCAGAGCCTCCTGGAGCCTCTCTATTGTACTGGAAGGGATATTTCTACAACACCCACCTTACTCTCATTCTCCCCCTTCCGGTAATCTTTTTGCCTCCACACTACCTATGCGAAAACACAAAATCCCAGGCAACGGCCCCTCCCCAGCTGACCTCTGCTGACCTCCACATGGCCTTGTCCTCACATTCTCCCTTTCCCCTACACACAAG
>NW_004949096.1:17873955-17875461 GCF_000317375.1 Microtus ochrogaster | reverse complement strand
TGGCTGTCCCTCTGACACACAAGCCAGCCTCCTATCGCTGTCCCTCCCATAATCTTTGCTCTTGCCTTGGCATCGAAATTTTTTTCCCTGGTGTCTCAAATCCCACAGAGAATGAACCAGAACAAGAAGTGGACAAGCCTCCATGGCTGCTCTTACCAGATGTCATAAAGGCCTGTGTTCTCCCCCCTTGCCATCCTGCGAGCATCTGAAAGACTGAGGTATATCCTCACGACTAGGCATGATCCCCAGAAAGGCTAAATATATCTTCCCCTAGAATGAATGTAACACACACACACACACACACACACACACACACACACACACACGAGGAATCTGTTTTGGTCTGCCAATAAACCTTGGTCAAGCCACTTAAGGAAGAACTGAGCACAGTCTTGAGAGCTGCCCACACACACACACACACACGAGGAATCTGTTTTGGTCTGCCAATAAACCTTGGTCAAGCCACTTAAGGAAGAACTGAGCACAGTCTTGAGAGCTGCCCCTTGCTCGTAATGTTTAACTGTCTCTTCCTCTTCCTCAGAACCGAGGCCCTCTCTCCATTTCTCCATCACTTGGTTTATGTCCACTCTGAGCCTGTCAGCAATCCCCCTCCTCATTAGATTTGCCATGTCTTCTGCAACTGGCTGGCTGGCCCAGAGAGGCATGGCTGAGTCCCCGTGCTGGCTCACTGTGAGGCAACCTGGCTGAGGACGCTGGAGCCCAGCTGGAGTGTGTGCAGTAATCCACCCCATCAGGGAAACATTGCTTTTCCCTGTGGCCTCCACCCCTCTCCCCCAGCCTCCTGCCACATGCTCCCTTCTCTCCGGAGTGGAAACCATCAGAGCAGAGCTCTACAAATTGCCTGGTGTATAGAGGGTGCCCCTCAGGAGGCCTGGCCTCCCTGGTGGCCTCTTTCCTTGGACTTTTTCACACTCCCCCTCGGAGTCACCGATTCCAGTGAACCAGGACGCCCACTCAGGATTTACGATGATGATTACAACTGATTTAGCTAGAGAAACACATCCACAGGAACCATGGGCTGTAAAAATGCAATTCTAGGGGAAAATGCGACTGATGGCTTCTTATAACTGCCACAGACAGATTTCTGGGTCACTTCCTATGACTTGCACAGAGAGAGGCCTGGGCTCATCAACAGACCAGGAAATGGATCCCCAAAGTCTGCTTCCACCTCCCAATAAAGGGTCCCCAATGACAATTTTTACCCACGTTGATCTCCCATGTCTTCAGGATCTATTGGGCCCCTACCCCAGTGTCAAGGCCAGCAGCCTTGTGCCAGGCTCTTGAGGAACGAGACCCACACACACAGGGGCTGACAGAGCCCCAGTGTCCTCTGGGAACTCACTACTTCTGCTTTCCACCACAGGGTCCAGCCTGACCCCAAAGTGGCCCGACAGATGTTGGCTTCCTAGACTCATTGCTGGCCCTGGAACCCCCTGGAAGAGTGAGTACTGGGTGCAGGTCACATGCGGTGAGACCCTCACATGC
>NW_004949096.1:17872526-17873740 GCF_000317375.1 Microtus ochrogaster | reverse complement strand
CAGTCCTCTCCTCTGCTCATGTCCTCTTCCATAAACAAAGGGTGTCTTAGTCAGCAGGCAAGCAGCATGATGTTCTGTCCTCTCCCCTACCAAGTAAAAGCTCCAAAGGGGCCGGGCGGTGGTGGCACACGCCTTTAATCCCAGCACTCGGGAGGCAGAGGCAGGCGGATCTCTTTGAGTTCGAGACCAGACTGGTCTACAGAGCTAGTTCCAGGACAGGCTCCATCATAGCCACAGAGAAACCCTGTCTCAAAAAACCAAAAAACCAAACAAACAAACAAAAAAAGCTCCAAAGGGGCAGATTCTGGTTCCTACCACGCACCCCACACTTAGAGAGTCCCTGCCACCTGGAACTGCTCCAGGAATATCTCATGACTAAATTCAGCAAACCTGTCGACCGATGGTGGCATGTAGAGACAGAACTCTGGTGAGCCTGTCCCCGGTCCTGCTTTCTTGTAATCCAGCACCCAAGTACCCAAAGCGGCTTGTCCCTGCTCTTGTGACCGATGTCTGCAGCCAGCTCTGTTCCTGACAAAGACAGGAGTCCAGGATCCTGCATCCCTCATGCTTGCAGTGAGAAGCAAATTCAGTCTGTTGGTCAGGATCTCGGTTCCTCGGAGCTGCCTTGCTTTCCCTGCCATGATAGGGTGGGCTCTCAGGCCCCTACGAGCTGTGGCCTCCTGTCAAGGGGGCCCAGTCCTCAGACTCAGGGTCTGGCTGCTCAAGCTCACATCTGGATGGACGTTTGTAAGCTCTGCCTACTCCAGGAAGCAGAAAAGCAAACAGACCGTTTCCAAACACCAAATAGTTTGCCTTTGCTGGGTGGAAGGGCAGGATGAATAAACAGCACAATCTGGCTGGGAGGCTGAGAGGTGAGAGTCTGAGACTTCTGCACTGAGCGGTGGGTTTTAGTGTCCTGCTGGAGACAGCCAGCAGGATCCACCGGAAGGGGCAAGATGACAGAATGGGGACTCAGCACCTCTGCCTTTCTTGCCTCCTGAAACCAGGCTCTTTGCATTATTACCATTGCCAAGGTTTGCAAGGGTCAGAGTTGGCTCTCCAGCCTTTCCTGATTGCCTACCTGTCAGTCTGTTCCCTCGTGCCCTTCGTGCCCCCAGTGCCCCCATGCCTCCCATGCCCCCATGACCTCCATGCCTCCCATGCCCCCATGCCTCCCATGCCCCCATGACCTCCATGCCTCCCATGCCCCCATG
>NW_004949096.1:17860661-17872424 GCF_000317375.1 Microtus ochrogaster | reverse complement strand
TCCCATGCCCCCATGACCTCCATGCCTCCCATGCCCCCGTACCTCTCGTGCCCCCCATGACTCCCATGCTCCCGTGCCCCTCATGCCCCCCATGCTCCTGTGTCCCCTGTGCCTCCCTGCTGCATGAGGGAATTCAAACACCATGTCCACCTAGTCCCAGCCTTTGTGGGTTCAGGACTTGGGTGTTGGGGTCCTCACTCTCACCTTCTGCTCTGTGGACTTTGTGTCCTCGGCGCCCCAGGCTATCCCTGCTCTCCCACTCAGTCACACCTTCCCTCCTCTCCCAGACAATATCCTCTCCTTCATGAGAACTGCCTAGGGCTTCCCAAGAGCCACCTCATCCAGTCTGATTTGCCTGGCAAAGGTGGCAGAGGGTTCACACTCTGCAGACAACCTGTTTGGGGCAGGGGAGGGATATGGGTGCAGAAACCACAGGGCTGGGGTTCAGTACCCAGAAAGACACACGAGGCAGGGAAGTGGGCTCGTTCTTCTCTGTCAGAGTGTGGAACTAGGATAATGGCAAAGGAGAGGAGTTGGGGGATGCAATGGAACCCTTAGAGGTGTGTCCCGGCTGGAGTGTCCATCCAGTCCAAGTTGCCCTGGAGTGGCTCAGCTGTTCCTCACCCAGCAGCTTCTGCCTTGTATTTACTCATGCAGGGAGTAATCATCAGCGTCCACAGGCACTGCGGGCTGACTCTGTAGATCCGGGCCTCAGAGCAGCTGCATGTAAGCCAATGTTGGATCCACAGTAGGAGGCAGAGGTGGGGCAGAGAGCCTTGTGTCTCATTCACACCATCCTGTGATTGTTTCCCCAGCTTCAAAGTCGGGGACATGGTGGTAATGCCACCATTGCAGGGCAGCTATGAGGGTCCAGTGAGATGGGAGATGTGTAAGTCAGGGCCAAGGTCAAACACAAGCAGGCACCGTGGAACCTGGTGCTGGAACACCTGTCTGTGCATCTCATGTGGTTTTCCTGACACCATTCTTCCCTTCTTTCCTCCCTGACCACCACTGTCCCCACCTTTCATGCAAACATTGTGGAAGGAAAGGGAAAGGGGCTTGGAATAGGCTTGCTCCCCTGGAGGCTTTTCTGGTTCAGTGAAGAGACATCTCAGAACTAAAAACGGGGCCTATGCAGACCCTGCAGACAGCACGAGGAAAGGTTCTTTATGGAGCCCTCCTCTGAAGGGGGGCAGGGCACACAAGTCCCCGGCTGAGCCTCTGCACCCTGGCCCCTTTGGGACATCTGCATCCTCCATTGCCCTCACACAGGGAGCTTGGAGGCTGTCAAGGGCCAGCAAGCTTGCAGTTTCTCAGACCACAGAACAAGGAAGACATCATCTCACTGGGATGGTTCCTCCCAAGGGACAAGCTGGTCTTTGTAGTAGTCATGTTTTCCAAGACACACACCATCAATGAGTTTGCTGCAATGGGGCAGGGCCTTACAAGGGGACGACAGGCAGGAAAATAACCCATTATTATAGCATCTATTATTAGTCCGCCTGCTGTGGAGGGAGCCAGCCAGACGAAAGCTGTTTACAGACTAGCTCTTTCTCACAATTCTCTCTAACACTGTTGCACTATGGTTTCAGGGTGTGTGTGTGTGTGTGTGTGTGTGTGTGTGTGTGTGTGTGTGTGTGTGTGTAGAAAGCAGGCGTCAGTGTGGAGTGTTCCTCAATTGATAATCACCATGTTTGTCCAGACACAGTCTCTCACTGGCCTGAACTGGCCTAATGGGTTAGGATAGGCAGCTTTTGCCTCCAGGCTCCGGGATTGCAATCATGCACCACCTCACCTAGGGTTTCACGTGGGAGCTAGGGATCCAAACTTGGGTCCTCACGTAGGCACACGAAGCTCTTCTCCAGCCAAATCATCCCGCAGTCCCGGCTTTGCTTTCGGAGTTGTGTTATGGACCTTCTTAATGCCACACTATCCTTCCAGCCTCCTTTGCAAACTACAGGTGACTTCTAGAAAGGCGAAGTGGCAAGACTCGGCGTTCACTGACTTAGCCTGTGGTGCAGAAGCGACGAGCAACAGAAGAATATGTTCATAAAAGCAGGACTCTTACCTACTCATATCTCGCAGGCTGTGGACAGGGTCGGCAGCCTGAGATCTGACGACCTCACTCCTGTAGGTCAGACACCAACTCTGAGCCTCAGATTCATCCTCTGTAAAAGGAAGCTGTGAGTGTTAACCCAACCCCCTTCTCGAAGTCCCTGTGAACCGCATGGATGGGAGTGTGGGTAAGGACATGTTCGGGGAGCTCAGCCAGATATTTTCAGGAGGGCACTGCTGTGTGCCCAACAGTCTTGACTTGCTCTCCAAATCCCAGCATCTATGAAGTCTGTACTGGTCAAATTCAGTAGCTTTGTGTCCTTTTGCAGCTGGTGTCCGGCCATGGGCCTAGCCTGCTATTGTGTAAGCTGAGGGCCAACCACAGAGGCTTTGGGGCAGGGTCTGAGCCTCAGCTGCCACAGATGAATAGCTGTCACATGTGTTACAAGAGCCATTTCTCCTGTGTGCTTTACCTCACCACAGCCCTGTGAGGCCACAGCTTCCTTTGCAGATGGGAACACTGAGGCACAGAGTAGCCACTACCTGAAAGTCACACAGATGAAAGGGGATTCCAAGACTGACTCCGAAGGTTACATTCCCTCCTACTGAGCCAGTTGCTCTGCTTGGACAGCAGCCCTGGTGACCCACTAGGAAAAAGACACCAGAGGTTACTTTTTCTCTTCATTGAGAACACACAGTTCGGGGAGACTGTGAAGTGAAAATAAATACTGCATCAGTTGGCTATTGCTGTGTAACAAACCATTTTCCGTGAGGTTCCAACAAGGTTGATGGACTGGTTCTCTATGATGAGACGTGTAGGATATGACTCCACTGATCTTGACTGTAGACCACTCTATGAAGCCTTTGTTTTTCTCTACAGGCTCTGGAGTCCTGCACGGTTAATGCAGAAGCATGTTTCATAACAAAAGCAGAGGAGCAAGGACCGGAAAACCTACAAGTGCTTTCTCAAGTTCTGTTCACACCTTGTTAGTTGCTGTCCCAATGGCAGGATCCAGACCAGTCCAGAGTCAGTGTGAGGAGGGCAGAGGCTAGGGAGCTCTGAAAATTCAGGCCCCTCACTACATCTAGAAGGCCCAGCTGTGTCTCACAAAGCTGTCAAGAGCTAGCGAATGTGCCTTGTGAAGGGTGCCCCTCAGAACATCTGCCACATCTTTTACACGAGCCTGAGAGGCTGGTGCAGGAGAAGCTCACAGTCAGAGCTGGTCAAAGCTAGACTGGAGAGTTCACTCAACCAGTCTTGGGCTTCTTGATGCTGGAACCTGCCTGCTGTGGTTTCTGGCTTTCCTGGGCCTGTGTCCCTGAATGCTGTCCTCCTACACTGCTTCCAACCTGGCCCTGCTCCAGTCAATGAAAACCAGTAAACAGCAAACATCAGACCAGTGCTCATGGGGAACCAGACAGTGCCAGGTGCTGAGGCCACAGGAAATACTGATCCTCACTCTAGACCTTGTGTTCCCATTTGTGAGAACTTTCCATTTGGCCAGTGTTGAGCGACATTTCTGTTCCCTGGGAGGTAGACACAATGGCAGTTATCTCCAACCTTAAATGCACGGTAGGCCAATCAACACATCTGCCTGGATCACACAGCGAATATATTACAGTCTTCTCTAAAATCCCCACCTCCTGAAGGACCCTTCCAGAAGACCTACCACCTAACTCATCTCATTTAACAGGTAACAGGTTCTATATACCCTCAAGAGCGTCAAGAAGATACTTTCTCCCCAACCTCCTCATGGGCTTCTCAGACCCTCTTCTGTGCCCCCCTAGCCTCTGCCATCTCTCTATCCTCTCTCTGGCTGGCTCTTGCTCTGCTGGTAAGGGAAGCCTGCCACCAAATGGTTAAAGATCCCAGAATCACTTATAAATATTTCATGAAAAATATATGCTATGGTAATGCCAGCCTGTTGATGCCAACATGACCACACCTGTACATTTTAATTGCCCCCAGGATAGCTGGCCCATAATTGCTGCCTGGAAATGTGAATGAAGCTGGCTTGACAATATAACTGACAACTGGGTTCTATAAGGAATGGGACATTATTTTAGCTCTGCCATGTCTCAGAGATCAGAGAGAGTGGGCACGAATTACCCACATGTGGGGCATCCCAAGCTTCTAAGCCTGCCTGTCAGGATGCTCAGTTTCTGGGAGTAGGGGAGCCTTAGAGACAGGCTGCAGGCTTGAAAGGTGGGGCCCTTGATGTTTTTCCTGCACTAGGAACCCTGTGATCTCCTGGCAGATGACATGGATTCGTTCTCATAACAGTGTTTAAAATACATAAAGTGAGCACGGTTAACGCAGAAGCTTGTAACTGGTCAAAGTGCCTAGAATTCACGGCTATGAGTGCTCAGCCCTACAGGACAGCTGCACCAACCCACTCTGGAAGGCCAGGAAGACTGCTAAAGGAGGACAGAGGACTGAAAGAGCCCAGTGACGGGGAAGAACATATGTCATGGCTGTGGCACTCCTGAACTCAGGGCGGCTGCGGAGGAGGGGGAGGGGCAGGTGTAAAAGGAGATGGGGACCTCAGGGAGCAAGTGTCAGAGGTTCAGGTTGGGTTTGGTTATTGCAGAGGGGGGCACTGATGGCAGGGGAAAAGGAGGTCACCCTGCCCAGGCTTCTAGACCTTCACAGACCCTGGCCCTGCTCCTCAGAGCCCCTCAGGAGGAGAGGAGAAGCCAGCACCCTGGGTGCCTACACCTACAACCCCTGTTCCTTAATGTATGGAAAGCTTCTTATAACTTGACTATAGAGTGAAATCCAGAGGTTTCTCTTTTATCTTATTTTAGTTATTTATATATTTATCTATTTTTAGTTCTTGAGACAGGGTCGTAGTACGTTCGTAGGCTGGTCTTGAACTTGCTATGTAGCTGAGAATGAACTTTAACTTCTGATCCTCCTGTCTCCGCCTCCCAAATGCAGGAATTTCAGATATGCAGCTGCACGTCTGATTTCTACAATACTGAGGACTGAACCCAGGGTGTCAAATGCATGTTGGGCAAGCATTCTAGCAACTGAGCTGCATCCCTGGCCTTAGGTAGCATTTGATTGAAGTCTTGCAGGAGGTGAGGAGTAGGCAGGTAAGCAACAAAGTGGCTGTCTTGATTAGGGACACCATTGCTGTGATGAAACACCTTGACCAAAGCAACTTGGAGTAGAAAGGGTTTATCCAGCTTAAGCCTCCACAGCACTGTTCATCACTGAAGCCAGGACAGGAACTCAAACAGGGCGGGAACCTGGAGGCAGGAGCTGATACAGAGGCCATGGAGGGGTGTTGTTTACTGGCTTGCTCATCATGGTTCGCTCAGCCTGCTTTCTTCTAGAACCCAGGACCATCAGTCCAGGGAAGGCACCACCCACAATCAGCTGCGGCCTCCCCAACAATCACTAATTAAGAAATTGCCTTGCAGTTTCTTTTTATGGGGACATTTCTCAATCAAGGTTCCCTTCTCTCTGATAACTAGCTCGTGTCAAGCTGACACAGAACTCGCCAGTAAAGTGGCAAATCACATATTTTGTAGGTGCCCAACAAATGCCTGAGAGAGAAGGGGCTGAGCAGGACCTACCTGGCACGACTAATCAGCTCCTCCCACACACAAGGGGCCCTGTTGGCACATTACCAACTTTTCTCCAGTTCTTTTCTCTTTCTTCGTAGTAGATACGATGCGATCTACCATACCGCGGGCTTCCACGCTGGCTCCCCCCAGAGGACAGTTGCACTCTGCTTCTTCTGAAATTGATGACTCTTCGACAAGAGAGGAAGCCAAGGGTAACAGGTGCAGGGTGGGCCAGACAGTCTGGGCGTTGTGACTTTGATGTTGGGGGTAATCAAGGGGTTGGGCTTCTAGCACCGAAAGGAAGCTTTGAGGACCAGGCCCTCCCCAGTCTGCTTGGTACTGCTGACCACTGTCTGCTGAGAGAGGGCATCTCCAGGTAAACACCCAGAAAGAGCAGGGGTGGTCAGTTTGAACCAGTGTCTGCACACCCTGCTTGCCCAGGAAATCCTGCTAGGGTTGCAGAAGTGAACTGGGTGTGTCTGCAATTAGAAAAAGATTTATGGTAAAAGGCTATAATTTCCTACTGATTTGCTGCTGGGTGAATTCTGAGTTTAATATTATGGTGATTTTTCTAAACTGCAGCTCAAGAACAACACACCCAGGTCTGGACATGAACAGGGCTGCAGAAGATGCTGGTGGGCAGCTGTTTTCTTCCAAACCTCACCAAGAGGCCCTGGAGCTCTGGGTGAGTTCCAGGTTCACTGAGTGAGTGTCTCAAAAAGTCAGGTTGGAAAGCTCCTGAAGAATGACACCCAAAGTTGACCTCTGGTCTCTACACATCATATACCAGAACTCATAGAACACACAGAATACACACGGAGTTGTGTGTGTGTGGGGGGGGGGTGTCTAGAGAAAACCATGTGAGGATCAATGGACCAGAGGAAGGACTGAGGCAATTCAAGCTAGGGACCAGTGAGGAGGAAGCTGGAAGCCAGGTGTCTCTCCAGAATCCACTGCCACCTTCTCCACAGATCTCCGGGTCCAGACCGGGAGGAAGGAAGTACTGTTTGTTAGCTCCCATTCACAGCCCTATGGCAGCCCTAGAAGAGAAGACTGGGACACAGGCCCTTGATCCCTCTTCAGAGCCCTCTCTGCTTCGGCAGGACCCAGCAGAGATGCTGAACAAACAGTGAATGTTGGCTCGAATGTTGGTCCTTGAGAAGAGGAGCCGCATCTGCCTGGCTGCTCTAGTACCCTACTGCCAACAGGGACCAGGCACTGTCCTCAGTCACCTCCTTTGGCCTCACTCTAGAGCTCCACAGCAGACTCCCAGTGGGCATCCCTGCCTCCATCATCACTGTGGCCCTGGCCGAGTGCATCGCCCCCTGCTGGTCTGCCTGCCCCTTCTCTCTGCTTCCCCACACTGTAGTGCAGAGACCACCTCAGCACTCTGGTTTATGATCATCTCTGGGCTTGTCTGGCCACTTTCTGGGCTGTTGGTATCCTAAGGTAAAAGGTCCTTCATTTTCTTCCATGGGTTGTGTGAGGCACCCCTGGGTGACTAAGGCACAGATGAGGAGCTGAGGGGAGGAGGGATGTCACAGCCTCATCTCAGGGAGCTTGGAGATGGTTTCACACCATCTTCCAGGGCCCAGGGTCCCTGAGGCCTAGGAGGATGTCGCTATGAAGATGAGAGAAGCAGAGCTGAAAGGAACATTGGAGTGGTTGCTGACCTGTCCTTCTGCCATCAGAGTTGAAAACCCACAGTCAGAGGAAAGAGCCCGTGGGGACATCTCCTCCCTGGTGCAGGTCATGCAGCCCATGGGGACATATCCCCCCGAGCCCTGAAATTCGGCCAGAGCCTCCACTCATTTGATGAAGATAGCCCTTCGACCTTCGGGGGTGGGCTTGGGTGATCTGATGGGAGGGAAGAAGGGAGGAATGTTTCTTTTCCAGCAGGGGAGACGACAAGTTAGTCTAAGGTGCACCCATCGCACATGGCCCTGTGTTAGCTATTGCAGGAGCTCGAGCATGGGTTGTTTCCACAGGCTCATGTGTTAAGTTGTTGCATGATGATGCTTTTGGGGGGCATGCTGGGAACTTCATGGAGTGAGGCCTAGTTACAGGGAGTAGTTACAGGTCCTGTCCGTTGGACCTATCTTTCACTAACTCTTCCTCTGTTATTCCACGAAGTGAGCAGTCCTACCACACCACGCATTCCTACCCAGGAGATCTGTCCAAGTTCACAGGGCCAGGCAACCGTGGGATGAAGCTCCTGACACGAGGAAGCTGCATGCAGCCTTTCCCTCCTTAGGTGGCTCCCATCAGGCGTTTGGTCACAGCTGTGATATGTGAATACATGCTGTGACATTTGAAACAGACTCAGCACAGCCCTGAGACAGCCACTTGTCTCAAGGTTCACGGGTAGAGGTGGGATTTAAACCCAACTCTGCCTTGCTCAGAGACTCTGGGCTGTCCCTGCGTTACAGAGGGTCCTTCTGGGAAGAGCAGCAGAATCTGGGTTGGATATAACAGAATCTGATGTCAGAGGCAGCTAGTCCGAAGCAGCACCAACCTGTGTGAATTCTCAGTGCTGACGGAACCCTGTAGTCAGCTTCTTACCTGGAGCAGTGGGCTTCCCGAGCACACAGAGGGCCCCCAGCTTGATCCCCAACACTGCACATGAAAATGATTCTAGCAAGACTGGGGAGCTGGCTCAGGGATGAAAGCATTTGCCTTACAAACTTGAGGACCTGAGCCTGAATTCCAGGAGCGTACACAAAGGCAGATGCGTTAGCAGAAGTTTGTAATGGCAGTGATCCTCTAGTGAGAGGGGAAGTGGAGACAGAATCACACACAGCTGCAAACAAGAGCGCCTGTCTCAGCAAAGGTGGAAGGAGAGGCCTAACATCTGAGACTCTCCTCTGACCTCCACACACAGCATAGTGTTCGCACGTGCGCATATGCATGTGCACGCACACACACAAACACACACATGCCTGCGTGCACACACACACACAAACTCATGCATGCATATGCACACATGCACACACAAACACACATACATACGCACACATGCATACATGCATGCATGCACACACACACAAACTCATGCATGCATATGCACAGATGCACACACAAACACACATACATACGCACACATGCATACATGCATGCACGCACACACACACACACACACACACGTGCACCCACACAGATGCACACTCAAGGAAAAGCAGAGGAAGGGTGGGATAACATAAAGAAAATCCCCCTTTCCCTGTGGTGAAGTCTAAGGCAAGACTAAGGAGGACGAGACCACAGGCTACAGCTCTGTCCTTGGGACCATTCCAGAATGATCATCTAACACAAGGCCGCGTGGCCTTTGGCCAAATTATTGAGAGTGCAATGCCCAGAGCAAGGGCGGTGTTTCCTTCACCAGGCCTTGCAAGAGGCACACAAACCGAGCGAGTCCACCTTGGGGCCTTTACCCACAGTGATTCATTACCTCATGTGGGGGCTGTGGATCTTTAACCCAGAGAAGACATAGCAGGAAAGAAAACTGTCATCAGTCCCTGAAGGGCTCTTCAGTGGATGAGCAATTAGACTATTCCTCCTCGTCTAAGAGCTGCTGAGGACAAGAAGACGCAGTGGATGGGCCTCCCAGGGCCCTCCTAAAACACAAGGGGCTGTCTCTGAGGGAGAAAGGCTTCTGTCCTGGAGGCTGCAGAGAGGTGGCTCACAGAGTGCCCTGATCCGCCCCGTGGGGTCTCAGACAGCTCTCCTCCTGCCCCCATTTTCTATGGAGATTCATTCGTCACCTGCTTCCTGAAGCCACAGTCGCATTTGTTTTCCAAACTGGGTTTTGGAATTTCTCCCGGTAGCAGGGTTTGGGAACCTGCATTTCAAAATGATTCCAATGCGCATGCTAGGCTTGAAGATCACCCTCTGTGAGAGCGTAGACCGTATTCTCTGCCCTTGTGCTCACATAGGACCCACTAGAGACGTGGGCAGTGTCCCACTGTTAATCCGTTAGCCTTCAGTCCTCAGCCCTTAACCCTCGGCCCCTCGGCCCCTCGGCCCCTCAGCCCCTCGGCCCCTCAGCCTCCTTCAACCCCACCTCACAGCCTTCAGACTCTCAGCCCTCAGCCTCGGGGGCCCCATTCCACTTTGCTCTAGACCAAGAGGCCTTGACCTGCAGTAAAACCCACCCCCACACCCTGCCAATCGCCCTTCTCCTTCCTAATGAGGATGGCCCGGAACTCAGCTGTGGATCAGTGTCTCTGTGACCTGGCTCAGAGTCATGCTCACTATTAATGTCATGGTGGTTGCATTTTGTGTTTATTTGACCAAGCCAAAGTGCCCAGATCTGCTGGCCATGGTGCCCAGATCTTCTGGCCATGGTGCCCAGATCTGCTAGCCAGTACTAATTGAGATGTTTCTATGGAGATGTCTTTGTTTGTTGTTGTTTTAGGTAGTCTCACTATGCAGCCCCAGTTGGCCTTGAGCTCTCAGTAATCCTCCTGCTTCAGCCTCTAATGCTAGGATTACAGACATGAACCACCATGTTTGGTTTGTGAAGATAATTTTGGATGAAATTAGTGCTCAAATCAGTGGACTTTTGAAGACAGCAGGCTGCGCTCCTGTAGTGGGCAGGCTTCACCTAGTCCTATGAAGGCCTCCACAGGACAAATGCCTGGCTTTGCTGAGCAGGTGGGAAATTGCAGCTGGCAGCATTTGGGCTTGAACTGCACCACAGCTGTGCCCTAGGTCTGCAGGCTGCCAGCCCACCCTGCAGATGCCTCCAGGGCTGTGTGACTCAATCGCTTAAAATAAGCCCTTTTCTGTATGTGCAGAACGCATGGGCTCCGTGTCTCTGGAGAACCCCCACCAACGCCCAGGGAGACAGACTGAGCCAGGAATAGAGAAGCGCAGGAGGCAAGTGGCTGCTCACAGAAACCTGCCAGGCATAAAGGAAACTCAGAGGGCATGAGCACTCATTCTGCCAAGGCCTCTTCCCTCTGTTCTAAAGCTGGCTTCAGAAACACTGGGCACCCAGGCAGGGAGGCACCACAGAACATTCCTGGGAGATGCAGAATAAATCCAAGCCTGACCGCTAATAATTGGCAAGCTGTGGGGTATCAGAACAGCTAACTATAAGAACAAGCTCCAATCTATGGGATCTAGGAGGCATGCAGGGCACAGGGTGCAGGGACAGGCCTGCAGAGACCTGGGAAAGCTACAGAAGACAGAGATCCTCAGACCACAGCCCCAAATCACAGTGGGTCAGACACTTAAGCCTTCTTGACTCCAGCAAACCGGGGTAACACAGTCCTCCTGTCTTCTGCTCCAAACTGGACACCAGGTCTTGGCCAGAGTATTCATAAGGAGAGCTGGAGAGGGGCTGGGGGAGGTGAAGGGAGAGAGCAAAGGGGATTCCGGGGGGAAAAGGAAAGGAGGAGAGAAGAGGAACCCTGGTGAGCATGTCCTTACCAGCTCTGGAAGTTCTTCCTGGCTGCCAGGCATGGAGCTAAGGCATCCAGGGATCATTTACATGTCTGTTGAGCACTGCAGTGCCAGAGCAGACATCAGTACCGTCCCCACCCTACAGACAGGATTAGGGTGGTAATGAACTGCCTCAGAGAGGCAGAAAGTAGGGGCACTCAGAGCCCCCTTCTACCAAGGGCCTCGGGCCTACTTGGGCCACCCATTCAGACAAGCACACCTTGGAGAAGGACTCTTGCTGCATGACCCTCTTCTGTCCTGGAATCCTCCTGAAGTCCTCCTGTCACAGGTCAAATGGTGAACAACGTCCTTCACACATGGGGTGACAGATAGAGCAATGGGCTTGGGGTTCCAACACCAACTCTGCCCTGAACCCAGAGTAATCAGGTATGAGTCACTTTCCCCATCTTAAAGATGAAAGGACTGAGCTCTCAGAGACCGTGTTTGTACTCACGTGTTGTGCATATGTGTATGTGCACATGCATGTGTGCTTGATTGTGTGGGTGTGTACACATGCACACACCTGTGCATGCTGGTGTGTAAATGAAGCAGTCTGGGCACCTGCAGGTGATGGTCCCATACCTTCTCATTTTTGCTTGAGACAGGATCTCTCATTGGCCTGGCACTTCACCACAGGCTGATGTGGGAGTGTCATATATTAATCTGTTGATTTCATTGGTTAAGTAATAA
>NW_004949096.1:17848812-17855889 GCF_000317375.1 Microtus ochrogaster | reverse complement strand
CCCAAGCTCTCCCCAACCCTCCCCTTCTCTCTTCTCTCTCTCCCTCTCCCCATCCCCCCAGCCCACCTCCACCCCCATGCTCCCAACTTTCGCCTGGCTATCTCGCCTCCTCCCCCCACCTCCCTTGTCTTCTCCACCCCACCCTTGAGCTCCTTCTCTTTTCCTCTTGCCTGAAAGGGGAGGCCCCGGAGGAGACAGCCCTGAAAAAGCAGGAAGGGTTGAAAAGGTGGAAGAGGCAAAGGGACCATACCATGCACACCATACCATATACCCATGCACACACCACACACACACACATCATACCATACACGCCACACACACACACTGCACACACACACATTGCACACATACATACACATACCACACACATAACATACCATATACATACCACAGTGTTACCCACATATATACTACACACACACACCACATTCACACCATACCACACACACACATACATACAAACACACACATCAGTACACTCACACCACACACACATACATACACACACTCTTACATACACACACCACACATACATACCGTAAACCACACACACCACCACCCCTGCTCCACACACACCACACACACACACCACTCCCATCCGAAAGCGTCTCAGCTATTGGAGTTACAGCGCCACCTTCAGTCACTTTTCTGCTCTGCAGTTTCCCTTCCAAACACCACTTCAGAGCTGCACGTGGATCCCCTGCCAGTGCTAGGGGCTCCAGGAAATTTGGCCAAATCTGTGAATGTCATGCACCAGCCTGACAGAGCAAGGATGTGGCTAACATGTGTCAGAATGCTGGGGCCTTATGCCAAGCAGGAAGCCAGTAGAACTGAAAGCCAACTTTCCACTGTAAACATCGAGACACTGGGGCTCTGAGACCTGACCACCATTAACAGAAGCTGCAGGCAGAGCTAGGATCTGAACCCAGGCTGTGAAGTAGCTGCACTTCTCAGCTTACCTGGCTGATCACAATAGCTGCACTGTGCCGGGGGCAGTGACTGTTAGCCTGCGGTGCACTATGAAGTCAGGGCACCTTTCCACACAGCTGTGAGGAGATGGGGTCAAACTCCAAGACCACAGCTGCAGGTGAGCATCACCTTGACTCCGGGGGAAGGAGAGGCCTCTGCCCTTGCTGAGGGTGGAAGAAGATTTTATACACAGGCTCATCTGTCTTCCTACACACTCTCAATCCATCCATATGGAAAACTCCTACCCACCCTTCACAACCCACTCCCACAGTTCTGTCTTAGAAGGCTTTCTCTGACTTCTTCATACCATGTACCAGTAATGAGACATTCATGACTGGATTGTTATGATAAGTCATCTGTATGGAGAACTCTGGCCTGGAATCAGATTTTTTTTTAATCCTTCCTGATATCTTCAAAACCCAGGTCAGAGCCAGGCACAAAGACGGTTCTTAAAAACAATGGGTAGTCCAATGGGTGGGTAGATTGATGGATAACAGTAAATGACTCACGGACGGGTTGATAGGGTGGATAGGTGGGCAGATGGGTACATGGGATGTAGGTCAGTGATGTCTGTATTTATGAATAGATAGGAGGATAGATGGGGAGACAGATGAGGGGTGATGTGTGGAGAGGTGGATGGATGGGGAGACACATGGGTGATGTGTGGAGAGGAGGATGGTGGGGAGACACATGGGGTGATGTGTGGAGAGGTGGATGGATGGGGAGACAGATGACGACAGATGGGTGAGCTGGTGGCTGAAGAACAGCAGGTGGGTAAATGGAGAATCGGTAGAGATTCACTTTCTACCCTAGGACAGGAGTCACAGCTGTTTCTAAGGAGAAACATCTAAGAATGTCTGCTCCCAAGCCAGAATTGAGAAACACTGTCAAGGGTGCACATCCCACAGAGAGTTGTACGGCCACCACACTGCTACTCACTACCTCATTCCCGTCCCCCCAGAAAGCCCATTACAGAGCAGACAGGAGTCCTCGGGATGCCATTTCCTGGGTTCCTAAATAGAACACCTGGAAAGATCACAGTCTCTGTCTGGGGCTGGAGCATCTCAGTTCTTTCTCTCAGTACTATTCCTTGAGTCTGGAGGGTAGGGGACTTGGACAGCCATTCACTGAGGAGCAGCATATGGGGTAAGACTATGCCTTGTCTTTGCCGACTGGCTGTCCAGAGAGGCCGAAGAACTAAATCCCAACGTTACCATATGGCAAAAGCATCCTTGGAGTCCTCCAGCACCTGCAGTCCAACAGGAAGCAGAGGCTTCCAACTCCACACACACAGCACAAGTGAGAAGCAGGGCTGGCTCTCCTTTACACTGAGAGAAGAGGGTCCCCTGTGCTGTCACCGAGCCTCAAGGCTGACTCCTGGTCTAGCCAGGTCTGCCACTGAAGAGCCACGGCTGCTTCTGGACACAGCTCCTACTGGACACAGCTGCATTCCCAAACACAGACCTGGGGCCCAGCCCCCACAGTGTGCGGAATGGAAAGAGCTCAAGGGTGATAAAGGGGCCTGAAAATTCTGGATTGTGCCAGCAGCCCTCCTAGGCTGCTGTGAGGAGGTGAAAATATCCCCAGGGAGAGGTGTGTGTGTGTGTGTGTGTGTGTGTGTGTGTGTGTGTGTGTATGTGTGTGTGTGTTTGGGGTGTGTGTGTGTGTGTGTTTGGGATGTGTGTGTGTGTCTGTGACTTCTCTTGCATGTGGGTACAGTAGGACAAGCATAGGTGTCATTCTTCATGGGATGGCCACCTTGTTTTGCTTTAGCGTGTTGTCATTTGTATGTATGTGTGTGCACACACACATGTGCACGTGGAAGAGAGAGGACGACTTAGTGGAGTCAGTGCTCTCCTCCCTTGCATGAGCCCTGGAGGCGGGGCTCAGGTTACCCAGCATTCAGGACAAGCACTGTTACCCTGTGAGCCTTTTTGTTGCTGCTTGTGTGTTTGCTTGTTTTCTCAAACAGGATCTGTGCTCACAGATTGGGCCTGACTGGCTCTCTAACCAACCCCAGGGATTCACCTTTCTCCACCTCTCCAGTAATAGGATGGCAGATGTATGTTACAATCCTTGACTTTTAAACAAGATTTATTTATTTTTATTTTATGTGTTTTGCTTTTATGCACACATGTGCGCACATGTGCCAAGAGTGTGTAATACCCACAAAGGCCAGAAGAGGGCATGTTACAGATGGCTGTAAATTACCATGTGCTGGAATGGAACCTCAGTCCTCTGGAAGAACAGTAAGCATTCTTAATCTGAGACCTCTCCATCCTCCATGTATGCCTTTTTACACGGGTCCTAGAGATTAAAACAAAAACAGAAACAAAGAAACAAAACAAAAAAAAAAAAAACAGTCTCTCTATGTAGCTCTGGTTGTCTTGGAACTCACTCTGTACACCAGGTTGGCCCCTAACTCCCAGAAACCCACCTGCCTCTGCCTCTGAGTGCTAGGACGAAAGATGTGTGCCACACTCCGAGCTGAACAATGTATATTTTGTTGCATATCTCCTATGTGGCAGCCTCCACTTGGTGTCTTCCTGTTTCAGTTATTATTATTTGAGCACCCCGATAACCCCAGCAGCCAAGTGATATCAGCTATTAGCTGTGGCACATGGAAGGGGGGTGCAGAGAGGTGTCACCCGGGCCCTGCTTAGGACACACGTGGCTGGAGCTTTTGTTTGTGTTTGAGGGACTGAAAATAGACCTCTACCACAGATCTACCCCTTGTCCCTTTTATACTTTTTATCCGGAGAAGGTCTCACTGTCTATAACACCTCCAAATACCTCAACCTCTGTGGCTGCTACCCCACAACACTACCCATTGCAACCCTGCCCCTGTGCCGCCGTTTCAGTCCTTTCTCAGAGAAGGCTCAGGCGCACTTTAGTGAACCACACATGTTCTAATAAACCAGCCAGCAGCTGCTCATCATCCTGAGGGTCACACGGCCTGTTGGGCTGGTCTAAAAAGCCCTGACTTTAAGCTAGAAGGTCTGATTTTTGAGATTCAGTTCTGTAACTCACTCATGTGAAGCTTCCTCCTACACCCTGGAGACTCTCTGGCCCTCAGGCTCTGTATGGAATGTGTAAGAAGGTGAGCGAGGCAGTGACCATGTCATGGTGGCTCCATCACATCCTCAATAGGTACTGAAGGGTTCCTGCAGGCAGCTGTCTATTTCAAGGGGCTGGAGGGTTCCTGCCTGAGGGAGACAGAGGAAGGCCAACTGTT
This sequence comes from Microtus ochrogaster, assembly GCF_000317375.1. Lineage (NCBI taxonomy): Eukaryota > Metazoa > Chordata > Mammalia > Rodentia > Cricetidae > Microtus > Microtus ochrogaster. The sequence continues at coordinate 17,851,685 of NW_004949096.1, read as the reverse complement.
CGGGGGATCCGACTGTGTCTGATAGGGAGGCACAGCTCAGAGCCTCAGAGGCCAAGAAAAGAACAAGAAGGTGAGGACACATAATGGGAAGGACAGGAGGTGGGCAGTTACTCCCTTGATGCTAATCTAGAAGGAATGATCCCCAAGACAGGGGTGTGGGAGGTTTCCAAGGGCTAAAGTGCAGGGTGTTGACTGGAAGCCTTGTGACACTGAAGACTGTCATAACCCTGTGTCCTCCGAGAGCTTGCATGGTATGGTCAACAGCTAAAAGTACTGGTTCCCTGCCAGGTACCAGGCAGTGACAAGTGACTTGTCTCTACTCTTACAATCCTACCACAGGGTAATCAGGGAAACAAGGACTTCCCTGAGTGCTACCCGAGGGCAGTCACCACCCGTCATCGCTTCCTAAGTTCCCAGTATGTCCTGGGCATGGAGTGGACCACAATAGGACAAAATGCCCAGTGTGGCCTTTAGGGCACATCTGTGCAGCCACAGCTGTGATTCCCTCTGTGGGTGGTGACAGACAGGGACCTTACAGGCTGACTCTGAGAGCTAGGCTGTAGGTGACACATTAGATCAGAATACATTGTTCATGGTGAGCCCCGCACTGCCCCCCAGCCTTTTATCCAATGTGCCTGGGTGCTATTCAGCTTGGAACTGTCTCCGGGAGCCACAAAGCAGTTAATTACCAGACTAGAGCCCCTTCTTCACAGAAGCCGACCGAGGGCTCGGATGATAAGATTTATGCCTCTTTCAATTCCTTTCTTCTCTCATCAGCATAGATTCATATTTCAGTTTTCTGAATTGGAAACAAAAAGGAAACTCACTTAGCCCACTGCTGCCTGAGAGAGATAGATGAGCCCTGCACAAAGAACTCGTCCTGTAAACTCTCTCTCCTTCCCTTCCTTTCATGTCTGTGATTATAAACACTGCCAAGGGCAGCCGAAATACATCCCTTAGCCTGTCTGTCCACCTTATCCAACTCAAAAAGGAGAGCAGGGGGACAATAGCAAGCTGTGGGGTGCCAGGGAGAGAAGATGGGCTCCCCACAGCCCCACACTGCTGGCCTGGAGGGAGGATCAGACAGAGGGACCTCGCACCATTCTCTTTCACGAGATCTCTTCCAGAGACCACAGAGAGGAGCTGGGCACCCTGCCACTGTGAATGCTCTCATTTTCTAGATGGCAACGTGCAAACTATTTGCTCAAAAGAAAGGGCCTTCAATCTGGGGAGCTGGGCAGTACACACGGGCCAGGCCCCCAGCTGGTTTCAGAAGTGCCTGGATCAGAGTCACCAGTGAACTAGACTGCAGAACAAGGCTGCTTTCACAGCCCAAGGGCCAGATTCCAGGCTCCAGGGAGAGAAAGGGCTGTTCTCACTCTCCTGAGCAGTACCTGGAGGAGTGGCACTGGTCTGCCCTTTCCAGAGGCAGTAGGGTGACTTTTGGTGAGAATTATCACAGTTCAGAAACATTTGTTGTATCTGGAGATTCCTAGAGTTCCTGTCAAGAGTGGCCTCTGAGCATCCTGGAAATGAACCTGGAGCCAGCGTGTTTGAAACTGATGAGGAAACGACAAAAATCCCAACAGTAATGGCTGGTTGGGACATACAACTAGGAAATGAATGGAGCCTAGGCTGGGAGATGGCTCAGCCATCAAAGGGCTTGCTGGCCAGGATGGGTATCTCCAGGGCTTGCTGGTCAGCCAGTCTAAGAATAGTGGTGAGCTCCGAACTCGGTGAGAGACCCTGTCTCACACAATAAGGTGGAGAAGAATTAAGACCCTGATGTCATCCCCCCATCAACACCTGAGGCAGGTGGGAGAACTGACCCTGAGGTCACAAGAGTGGGAGAGTTGTCCCTGTCCCCCACCAGGTGCAACAAGTGTTGTTAGAGGTGTGGGTGACCCAGCCCCAAAGTCATGAGCGATGGAGATCTGTCCCCATTACTAATCTGACATGTGGTGGCATGTGCACAGAAGAGATGACCTCTCACACCCCGCCCACCAACATCTGAGACAGGTGGAGGAACTGGCCCTGAGATCAGAAGAGCAGAACTGTCCCTGTCCCTCACGAACTGCAGCACTCGGGAGAGAGGCCCTTGCACCTCTCTGGGGCAACACAGCAGAGCTGGCCCTGATGGTGTAGGTGGGGGAGAGCTGACCCTGAGGGCAGGAAAGCAGGAGAGCAGGAGAGCTGGCCCCACCCCTCGCTAAATGCCACAAGGGGTGAGCTAGCCAGAGCAATGCTGGAGAGCTCACCCTGGTGGTGAGGACAGGGGAGACCTGGCAGGCTGACCAACCCTGCAGCTGCCCGGGCCCTGAACCAGGTTTATGACATGGCCTACCCCAACATCCACCCATGTGTGATCTGCTGGAGCATGTGAAGGGGGCCTGACTGACAAACCCAAAGCTGCAGGATCTCCATAACACAGGGCAACATCTAGCCTATGCACACATATGCACACACACTCATGTATGTTCTTGTACACACATGTTGCATGAATTCTAATTGGTCAAAATATTGCCCCCACACATGTATTCTTGTACGTGCATGCACCCATAGCTGACACACACACATGCATTCATGTCCATCATACAGGAATATATATGCACACAAAGAAACGGACAGTGCCACCCATACCTAAATGAAGGTTTACAGAAATAGGATACTTCCTCCTAGAGGTCTCACAGGGAACACCCAACCTAGAGGCTCTGGGTAAGAGACTCACAGTGCTGTGACTCTGGATGCCCCCTCTGGGACCTTGCTTACTTTAAAGCTTTCTTAAAGGCTTTTGGCAACTCGTGGTTATGGGGAAGGGAAAATCAGATATTTAAAGCATAATGAATGTGTGTGTGTGTGTGTGTGTGTGTGTG